>NW_023494793.1:1293991-1607676 GCF_904425465.1 Colossoma macropomum | reverse complement strand
CGTTGGTCCCAACATGGATCACCACGGTCCCGAAGGCGTTGCGTCTGCTGAGAGCCGAGGGTAGACGCTTGGCTATGTCTAAGACACGAGCACCTGGAAAACAAGAAACAGTGGCATGGCTGTTTATTCCTTTTACTTTAACGTGGCGGACAATAGAACTACCGATAACATAAACGGAATCCTGTGCAGAGGGACGAAGCGCTGGGGCGGGTGACAAGGTCTGGGGCGCTGGGGCGGGCGGCGAGGCCCGGGACGTAGGTGAAGGAGGTGAACTGAGGACGGTGAAACGGTTGCAGGAGGTGAAGATCGGCTGGGGTGGCAGTGAAGGTCTGCAAAGCCCTCTGCGGCGCTGGCGTTCCCACGGACCATGTGAGGCTGGTGTGAGAACGATGTCTCCTGGTGTACGAAAAGACGAGGGTGGCGAAACCACCGAGGGGGAAACTTCCCAGGCGGCTTCGAGCATCGACTTCCACCAAAGGAGCTCGTCCTGCTTCTTCAGGAGGGCGGTGATCTGCCGATCCAGCTGGGCCAACTCTGAGCTCAGGGTCTGGAGGGCTCGTTCTTGGGCGGACGCCATGGAGGATGGGCTGAGGAAGTATCTGTGAGAGAGACAGAGAAAGAGAGGGGGAGAAGACAAAATAAGAGGGAGAGACGTGAGGGGGTTAACGGCCTGCTAACTGCAGAATTTCCAAGTAATTCAAGTAAAGTTTGGACGCTGCTCGATCTGAAGTTCTAAGGTGTGCTGCTCTCTGTCGATCGCACTGATGTGCTCTCTATAGTTACCTAGGTTTATGAGATCTGAGCCGGAACACAGTTCCGTCTCGACCTTTAATTCTGAAACGGGCTTCCAGTGTGTTCCGGCCAATTTCCAGCCCTGATTACACCCTCTAACCGCTGTGGGAATCACTGTGGGTTTCTCCTCTTTCTCAGGCAGCTGTTCGTGGACGCGGACGGGAACATGCTGATGGAAGGAGACACTGTGAAGTATGAGAAACTTGCAGACACCCTGGAGAAGATAGCAGAGCGTGGAGCAGAGGAGTTCTACACAGGAGAAACAGCCAGAGACCTGATCAGTGACATACAGGAAGCAGGTAATAAAACATTTATAAACATAAATAAATAAAACAATAACAAGTTATTGATATAACAGTAAGGCAATAACAATATGTAACAATGAACACCTTGTAACAATGAATACCAATTGTTGGTATTGGTGTCAAGTTCACTATTGGCAGGAACCACTACAGGGCCCAAGTAGGTACTCTTTCAAAGAAACACCATGAAATCTTGTTTATTAACTATTTCACAATCAGCACACAGCATGTAAAGACATACTCTAAAGAAGAACTCAGAACAGGCTTCTTTACAAAAACTAGGGTTTCTTTTAAAGCCTGAGTAGACCGATAAATCAGTGTGATCGGTTATTAATCTCAGTGTTACTGAGCTCTGCTAAAGCCTGAGTAGACCGATAAATCAATGTGATCGGTTATTAATCTCAGTGTTACTGAGCTCTGCTAAAGCCTGAGTAGACTGATAAATCAATGTGATCGGTTATTAATCTGTGTTACTGAGCTCTGCTAAAGCCTGAGTAGACTGATAAATCAGTGTGATCGGTTATTAATCTCAGTGTTACTGAGCTCTGCTAAAGCCTGAGTAGACTGATAAATCAATGTGATCGGTTATTAATCTCAGTGTTACTGAGCTCTGCTAAAGCCTGAGTAGACTGATAAATCAATGTGATCGGTTATTAATCTCAGTGTTACTGAGCTCTGCTAAAGCCTGAGTAGACTGATAAATCAATGTGATCGGTTATTAATCTCAGTGTTACTGAGCTCTGCTAAAGCCTGAGTAGACCGATAAATCAATGTGATCGGTTATTAATCTCAGCGTTACTGAGCTCTGCTAAAGCCTGAGTAGACCGATAAATCAATGTGATCGGTTATTAATCTCAGCGTTACTGAGCTCTGCTAAAGCCTGAGTAGACCGATAAATCAATGTGATCGGTTATTAATCTCAGCGTTACTGAGCTCTGCTAAAGCCTGAGTAGACCGATAAATCAATGTGATCGGTTATTAATCTCAGCGTTACTGAGCTCTGCTAAAGCCTGAGTAGACTGATAAATCAATGTGATCGGTTATTAATCTCAGCGTTACTGAGCTCTGCTAAAGCCTGAGTAGACTGATAAATCAGTGTGATCGGTTATTAATCTCAGCGTTACTGAGCTCTGCTAAAGCCTGAGTAGAGCGATAAATCAATGTGATCGGTTATTAATCTCAGCGTTACTGAGCTCTGCTAAAGCCTGAGTAGAGCGATAAATCAATGTGATCGGTTATTAATCTCAGCGTTACTGAGCTCCGCTAAAGCCTGAGTAGACTGATAAATCAATGTGATCGGTTATTAATCTCAGCGTTACTGAGCTCCGCTAAAGCCTGAGTAGACTGATAAATCAATGTGATCGGTTATTAATCTCAGCGTTACTGAGCTCTGCTAAAGCCTGAGTAGACCGATAAATCAATGTGATCGGTTATTAATCTCAGCGTTACTGAGCTCTGCTAAAGCCTGAGTAGACCGATAAATCAATGTGATCGGTTATTAATCTCAGTGTTACTGAGCTCTGCTAAAGCCTGAGTAGACTGATAAATCAGTGTGATCGGTTATTAATCTCAGTGTTACTGAGCTCTGCTAAAGCCTGAGTAGACTGATAAATCAATGTGATCGGTTATTAATCTCAGCGTTACTGAGCTCTGCTAAAGCCTGAGTAGACTGATAAATCAATGTGATCGGTTATTAATCTCAGTGTTACTGAGCTCTGCTAAAGCCTGAGTAGACTGATAAATCAATGTGATCGGTTATTAATCTCAGTGTTACTGAGCTCTGCTAAAGCCTGAGTAGACTGATAAATCAATGTGATCGGTTATTAATCTCAGCGTTACTGAGCTCTGCTAAAGCCTGAGTAGACCGATAAATCAATGTGATCGGTTATTAATCTCAGTGTTACTGAGCTCTGCTAAAGCCTGAGTAGACTGATAAATCAATGTGATCGGTTATTAATCTGTGTTACTGAGCTCTGCTAAAGCCTGAGTAGACTGATAAATCAATGTGATCGGTTATTAATCTCAGCGTTACTGAGCTCTGCTAAAGCCTGAGTAGACCGATAAATCAATGTGATCGGTTATTAATCTCAGCGTTACTGAGCTCTGCTAAAGCCTGAGTAGACCGATAAATCAATGTGATCAGTTATTAATCTCAGTGTTACTGAGCTCTGCTAAAGCCTGAGTAGACCGATAAATCAATGTGATCAGTTATTAATCTCAGTGTTACTGAGCTCTGCTAAAGCCTGAGTAGACTGATAAATCAATGTGATCGGTTATTAATCTCAGTGTTACTGAGCTCTGCTAAAGCCTGAGTAGACTGATAAATCAATGTGATCGGTTATTAATCTCAGTGTTACTGAGCTCTGCTAAAGCCTGAGTAGACTGATAAATCAATGTGATCGGTTATTAATCTCAGTGTTACTGAGCTCTGCTAAAGCCTGAGTAGACTGATAAATCAATGTGATCGGTTATTAATCTCAGCGTTACTGAGCTCTGCTAAAGCCTGAGTAGACTGATAAATCAATGTGATCGGTTATTAATCTCAGCGTTACTGAGCTCTGCTAAAGCCTGAGTAGACCGATAAATCAATGTGATCGGTTATTAATCTCAGCGTTACTGAGCTCTGCTAAAGCCTGAGTAGACCGATAAATCAATGTGATCGGTTATTAATCTCAGCGTTACTGAGCTCTGCTAAAGCCTGAGTAGACCGATAAATCAATGTGATCGGTTATTAATCTCAGTGTTACTGAGCTCTGCTAAAGCCTGAGTAGACCGATAAATCAGTGTGATCGGTTATTAATCTCAGTGTTACTGAGCTCTGCTAAAGCCTGAGTAGACGATAAATCAATGTGATCGGTTATTAATCTCAGTGTTACTGAGCTCTGCTAAAGCCTGAGTAGACTGATAAATCAATGTGATCGGTTATTAATCTCAGTGTTACTGAGCTCCGCTAAAGCCTGAGTAGACTGATAAATCAATGTGATCGGTTATTAATCTCAGTGTTACTGAGCTCTGCTAAAGCCTGAGTAGACTGATAAATCAATGTGATCGGTTATTAATCTCAGTGTTACTGAGCTCTGCTAAAGCCTGAGTAGACCGATAAATCAATGTGATCGGTTATTAATCTCAGTGTTACTGAGCTCTGCTAAAGCCTGAGTAGACTGATAAATCAATGTGATCGGTTATTAATCTCAGTGTTACTGAGCTCTGCTAAAGCCTGAGTAGACTGATAAATCAATGTGATCGGTTATTAATCTCAGCGTTACTGAGCTCTGCTAAAGCCTGAGTAGACTGATAAATCAATGTGATCGGTTATTAATCTGTGTTACTGAGCTCTGCTAAAGCCTGAGTAGACTGATAAATCAATGTGATCGGTTATTAATCTCAGTGTTACTGAGCTCTGCTAAAGCCTGAGTAGACTGATAAATCAATGTGATCAGTTATTAATCTCAGTGTTACTGAGCTCTGCTAAAGCCTGAGTAGACCGATAAATCAATGTGATCGGTTATTAATCTGTGTTACTGAGCTCTGCTAAAGCCTGAGTAGACTGATAAATCAATGTGATCAGTTATTAATCTCAGTGTTACTGAGCTCTGCTAAAGCCTGAGTAGACCGATAAATCAATGTGATCGGTTATTAATCTCAGCGTTACTGAGCTCTGCTAAAGCCTGAGTAGACTGATAAATCAGTGTGATCAGTTATTAATCTGTGTTACTGAGCTCTGCCAAAGCCTGAGTAGACCGATAAATCAATGTGATCGGTTATTAATCTCAGTGTTACTGAGCTCTGCTAAAGCCTGAGTAGACTGATAAATCAGTGTGATCAGTTATTAATCTCAGCGTTACTGAGCTCTGCTAAAGCCTGAGTAGACTGATAAATCAATGTGATCGGTTATTAATCTGTGTTACTGAGCTCTGCTAAAGCCTGAGTAGACTGATAAATCAATGTGATCGGTTATTAATCTGTGTTACTGAGCTCTGCTAAAGCCTGAGTAGACTGATAAATCAATGTGATCGGTTATTAATCTCAGTGTTACTGAGCTCCGCTAAAGCCTGAGTAGACTGATAAATCAATGTGATCGGTTATTAATCTCAGCGTTACTGAGCTCTGCTAAAGCCTGAGTAGACTGATAAATCAATGTGATCGGTTATTAATCTCAGCGTTACTGAGCTCTGCTAAAGCCTGAGTAGACCGATAAATCAATGTGATCGGTTATTAATCTCAGTGTTACTGAGCTCTGCTAAAGCCTGAGTAGACTGATAAATCAATGTGATCGGTTATTAATCTCAGTGTTACTGAGCTCTGCTAAAGCCTGAGTAGACTGATAAATCAATGTGATCGGTTATTAATCTCAGTGTTACTGAGCTCTGCTAAAGCCTGAGTAGACTGATAAATCAATGTGATCAGTTATTAATCTGTGTTACTGAGCTCTGCTAAAGCCTGAGTAGACTGATAAATCAATGTGATCGGTTATTAATCTGTGTTACTGAGCTCTGCTAAAGCCTGAGTAGACCGATAAATCAATGTGATCGGTTATTAATCTCAGCGTTACTGAGCTCTGCTAAAGCCTGAGTAGACTGATAAATCAATGTGATCGGTTATTAATCTCAGCGTTACTGAGCTCTGCTAAAGCCTGAGTAGACTGATAAATCAATGTGATCGGTTATTAATCTGTGTTACTGAGCTCTGCCAAAGCCTGAGTAGACTGATAAATCAACATGATCAGTTATTATGTGTCTTGTTGACATCAAGGTTAAAGTGTCATTGGTGAGCAGTAAAGTTGACTAGTCTGTGCAACCCCTACTGCATACTATACTGAAAGTGAACTTGAATATGCTTTTAGCATACTAGGTATACTAGGTATATACTTCTATCCCACTTTTTAGTTTGTGAAATTTTGTGCTTTTCCTCCTACTGTTCCCTCTACCCATCTTACTACTGCCCCCCCCACTAACCAACACTCAGGCATCCAGTTTGGCACTGCTTGTTGCTTTTCATCACTCTTGTATAGCGGATGATACGTATTTATTTACGAAAATAAATAAAGCAATTAGGTACTTTTATGTTTATTCATTTGTGTATTTATTTATTTTTAGATTTATTTTAGATTTGTAGACGTCCTCCACCATTATGCTAATGAGGAAGACTAAACAAACACGCTATTGGTTTATCATGGAGAAAGCAGAGTGTTTGATTACTTTTGCCTTGTTTTTGAAATGCTTCTAAGACTTCAGTGATGACAGAGGATCTGAGCTGAGTTCATGCAATTATTTACAAATAATTGACAGAAAAAGTCCGTCAGAAGCCTTTGTGTCTCAAGTCCAGGTACGAGTAGAGTGGCTCCCAGGTGTCTGCGAGCTCTTGTGTGTGTGTACATTATCTGATGTGTGGTGTGTTTAAGGTGGTACTCTCACTCTGGAGGATCTGCGCTCAGTTGAGGTGACTGAGTCGGAGGCCTGGAATGTGTCTCTGGGCAATTACACCATGTACTTCCCACCTCCGCCTTCAGGGGGAGCGTTGGTCAGTTTCATCCTCAATGTTATGGAAGGTAAGATAAATTATTAGTTAATGATTTTCTGTAGATATTTTACAGATATTTTGTTGGCAGTTTCAGCTGACCCAGTGTTCCTCAGTTAAGTGGACTGTATCTCATTAATGCATTCTACACTTTTTCTTATATTTTATTTTCCTCCACTGAGGGACACTTATAAAGCATCTTTATTAGGTCCACCTACATGTATCTACGCTCAACTGACCATATGGGTGCACTTTGTAGTTCTACAGTTACAGACTGTGGTCCATCTGTTTCTCTGCATACTTTGATACCCTGTTCTTCAGTGGTCAGGACCCCCACAGAGCAGGTATTATTTGGGTCGTGGGTCATTCTCAACACTGCAGTGACACTGACGTGGTGGTGGTGTCTTGCGCTGGTGCGAGTGGATCAGACACAGCAGTGCTGCTGGAGTTTTAAACACCTCAGTGTCGCTGCTGGACTGAGAACCAAAAACATCCAGCCAACAGCGTCCTGTGGGCAGCGTCCTGTGACCACTGATGAAGGACTAGAGGATGACCAACGCAAACTGTGCAGCAGCAGATGAGCTATCGTCTCTGACTTTACATCTACAAGGTGGACTGACAAGGTAGGAGTGTCTAATAGAGTGGACAGTGAGTGGATACAGAGTGTAAAACTCCATGTGGACGCTGAAAAACTTTCTATTTCCAAAATAAAAAATGAACGAGGCTAAAGGGTCAAAACTTCACCAGTGTGTTGAACTGTGAACACAGTGCTTTTGCATATTTGTGAAATGGGACACACACAAGAACCCAAATTGAACAGGTTGATACAGATGTTGTTCTGTGTGTTCTCCAGGCTATAAACCAACCCCAGCATCTCTAGAAAGAAAAGAGCGTGTGCTGACCTACCATCGCTACATAGAGGCCTGTAAGTTTGCTAAAGGACTGAGGAAGTTCATGAGAGACCCCAGATTCAACGACATAACGGTGAGTTTGCTAGAATTTGTGGGGAGCAGAACAATTTGTTTGCCTGTGGTTGACTCAGGACGTTTATCTGCACCCGTATCTGTAGTGAAGTAATGACAGCACTATTCAGCTCCGTTATTACTTCAGGCAGCAGAATATACAAAATTAATTAAGTAGAAATAAATAATTTACTGAAAGTCATGATGGCATTTTTAGACAGTTACAGTCAGAAAGCCACTCTTAACAGGCTAATCCACAAACACAACTCTTGATTTACTGGAAGTGGAAGTAAACATAACACAAATGACCAAAAACATTCTTTAACTGATTAAAATCTGCCAGAGTATTTGGTGAGCAGAACCACAGAATAATCTAGTAGTTAGTCATCCCCAGCAACCGTAACATCCAGCGAAAAGCAAGCAGATGGTACTGACCTTGTGGGCTCCAGTCCAGGGGATCAATCTAAAACATTATGTTAGATTGAAAGTGTGCATCTGCACAAAAAACAGATGTTCGTAAGTTGCTTCATGTGAGTCAAATCTTACGGCTCTGAGATGTGAGTCTGAGTCAAGTCTTGAGTCTCTGAGTCAAGTCTCGAGTCTCTAAAGTGCGAGTCTGAGTCAAATCTTGAGTATCTGAGACGTGAATCCAAGACAAGTCACAGGTCTTTGAGGTCCAAGTCCGAGTTGAGCCTTGAGTCTCTGAGGAGTGAGTCTGAGACGAGTCTCGAGTCTCTGCAGTGCAAGTCCGGGTCAAGTCTCAAGTCTCTGAGATGCAAGTCCGAGCTAAGTCTCAAGTCTCTGAGGTGCGAGTCCGAGTTAAGTCTTGAGTCTCTGAGATGAGAGTCTGAGTTGAGTCTCAAGTCGGAGGTGTGAGTCTGAGACGAGTCTTGAGTCTCTGAGAGATGAGTCTGAGTCAAGTCTCAAGTCCCTGAGGTGCAAGTCCAAGTCGAGTCTCTGAGGTGTGAGTCTGAGTTGAGTCTTGAGCCTCTGAGGTGTGAGTCTGAGTTGAGTCTTGAGTCTCTGAGGTGTGAGTCTGAAGCAAGTCTTGAGTCTCTGAAGTGCAAGTTTGAGTCAGGTCTCGGCAAAGAGTCTACACACAGTAAATACAATGGTGGAGGCAGTGGTTGGGAGCTGTGGGTGGTATTCCCTGTAGACGTAGCCCTTTTCATAATCATGTGTTTGTGTTAAACAGGACGCCTATAAAATCATTCAGAAGGAGTTTGCTGACGACATTAGAAAGAAGATCACAGATGACAGAACCCACGATCCTGAGTACTACAGCGTTACTCCACCCGTGGACACACTGGGCACAACTCACATATCCGTTCTTGATAAGGACGGAATGGCTGTGTCCGTCACCAGCTCCATCAACTTTATGTGAGCAAAATCCACTTTCATTATGTTAAATTCATGTTGATCAATACTCTCTTACATGTTGGGTAGTAATATATATTCCTGGTCCTAAAATCTGACTGGCTGAGCTGTATTCAAAGCCGTTGTATGACCACCTCACAACAGCTGAACTCAGTATCACTGCGCCACGACATGAAAAAACCCTTGGGCTGTCAATGAATAATCCTTGACTCTTATGTTGCACACATGGACCGAGTGTACTGATGAAGTAAGAACCTGTAAGAACCTGTTTAAACTGAGGGGCTGACAACTTATGTTCTTAACTAGAACTAGGCTGGTCAGCTAGCTAACAGGCTAAAAGAGCCAACAACCTAAACTACTGCATCATTAATATCACAGGCTTTAATTAAAGTACTCACGATACGATTAACTGTATGAAAACTGCAATATAACAGTCTAAAAAATGAACTTACACTCTTCAAATGTCCGTGTTTCAGTCAGAGGTCGCGTCAAACCCAGGCTGAATCCCAAACAGCTCTGTACTCCCTAAATAGTGTTCTAGCTATGAAAGTTTAGAAATTCTAGCCTCTACAGCCAAACAGTGCATCATGTATCGCCATGTCAGATTCAGCCCCAGCGTGGGAAGAGGGCGCCGCTGGATTGGTGCTAAATAAGAATTATGCTGGTAATTTAGTGACCAAAAAGTACTTATAAAGTGAAGGTTTTTGCATTAAACAGTGCTGTGTTCTCATATGTTCATTGTTAAACAACAAAAAGTTAAAGCATTAATGAAATGACCGCAACATACAGCGATGGGCAACCAAATGTTCTCCTCATTCAGCGGTCCATGGTTGCTTAGCAACAATACCATACACTAAAGCAAATACATTTCTTGGCGGAATACTTGTTTATATAGATAATTATTTCTAATATAATCGTGCCTGAAAACACCCTTCCCCGTGATAAAAATCGCTGTACTAAGCTCCTATTTGCATAGGAATCAAATCCATGAAAAATTTCAGTCTGGTTTTAGGCCACATCATAGTACAGAGACAGCACTAGTAAAAATTGTAAATGATCTATTATTATTCTCTGACCAAGGAAATGTGTCCTTGCTAGTCCTCCTCGATCTTAGTGCGGCATTTGACACGATAGACCACGCTATCTTACTAGATAGGGATAACAGGAATAGCTCTTTCCATGGTTCAGGTCCTACCTCACTGATCACTATCAGTTTGTTAATATAAATGGTGAATCATCACCATCGCAAAAGTAAAGTATGGTGTTCCACAAGGCTCTGTTTTAGGACCTGTATTATTCACATTGTATATGTGCTACCACTGGGCACCATTATCAGTAAACACGGCATAAATTTCCACTGTTATGCTGATGACACTCTGTTATGCTGATGATTGAGGACTGTATAAAAGACATAAAAGACTGGATGTCGAGTAACTTTCTCCTACTTAACTCGGATAAAACAGAGGTTCTACTTCTTGGTCCAAAAGCAGCCAGAAACAAACTGTCTACTTTAACACTTAAATTTAACAATTTCTCAGTTGCATCAAGCTCATCTGTAAAAAGCCTTGGTGAGATGATAGATCTTGATCCGTCCTTCGACGCACACATAACTAATATTACTAGAACAACCTTCCTGCATCTCCGCAATATTGCTAAATTGAGAAATGCATTCTCTCTACAGGATGCAGAAAAGCTAGTTCATGCATTTATTACTTCAAGGCTAGATTACTGTAATGCCCTGCTGGCTGGATGTCCCAGCAAAAGCCTTAACAAGCTTCAGTTGGTCCAGAACACTGCAGTCAGAGTTCTTACTAGAACCAGAAAGTTTGACCACTTCAGCCCAGTTTTATCAGCCTTACACTGGTTACCAGTTAAATTTTGCATTGATTATAAAATTCTCTTACTGACCTATAAAGCTGTAAACGGACTCGCCCCTCAGTACCTGAGTGAACATCTCTCTCACTATGAACCATCACGCCTACTTAGATCACAAGGTGCTGCTCACTATTAGTCCCTAGAATTAATGAAGCTACATCAGGGGGCGGAGCTTCTCCTACAAAGCCCCCCAGCTTTGGAATAGTCTTCCTGTTAATGTTCGGGACTCAGACTCAGCTGCCCATCCTGTGTGTCTGATGCTGCTGCCTCTTCTGTCTTGATCGGGTGCCACTGCTCGCCAGCCCTCTGGACCGGCTTGACCTCCATTGAGCTTAATGCTGTACAACACTGTGCGAACCTCACCCTCACAACCTGACCCCACTGCTGCTGCTGCTGCTGCTGCTGCTGCATGAACTAAACTAATCTAATTAACCATTTGCTCCACCTGTTTTCCCTGTTTTTGTACTAACAATGATTACTATCCAGTGTCGACCAGGAGGATGGGTTCCCCTTCTGAGTCTTGGTTCCTCTCAAGGTTTCTTCCTGTTTCTCTTAGGGAGTTTTCCTTGCCACTATATATATATATATATATCTTTCGGTGATCCTACCTGTGTAAGATTTTCAGTCAGCAGCTTAACAACTAAACAAACTGGAATCAGCTAGAAACCAAAGAATGCAATTCAGCAAATAAGACAGGCTGTGAAACACTTTACAGACTGAATGGAATGAAACCACATTCAGCCTAATCTGAAAAAGCTGAGCTCAACCTGATATTCACACAGTTTTATCGGTCAGGCGGCAGCAGTAATGAGGTCACTGTACCGGACTGTAGCGGTGAAGAAGGTGCTGAGCCATAAGGCAAAGCTCTCTCTTTACTGGTCAGTCTACATCCCCACCCTCACCTGTGGTCATGAGCTTTGGGTAATGACCGAAAGAATGAGATCACAAATACAAGCGGCGGGAATGAGGGTGGTGGCTACACTCTACTTATAGGGTGAGGAGCTCGGTCATCTGGGAGGAGCTCGGAGTAGAGCTGCTACTCCTCCACACTGAGGGGAGCCAGTTGCGGTGGTTCGGGCATCTGATCTGGATGCCCCCTGGACGCCTTCCGGTGGGGGTGTACCAGGCGCAGCCAACAGGGACAAGACCCCAGGGTTGTCATAGGTCTTTATGGCAAGTAACATGCCAGTGATGTATCGTGGTATTATTCTCAGAAACACCCTCCCCCTTGTGTCATGTAGTATCAGTACAATAAGGTTTTATTGACATTATATATATTACATCTGTATTACAACCGTGCTGTATTGCTACATTCTTATGTAACCTCTCCCCTTTTAGATTCGGGTCTGGAGTTTATTCAGCCAAAACAGGCATCATCCTCAACAACATGCTGACAGACTTCTGCAAGCAAATAGACAAGGTTCAAGCTGGTGAGTTATCTTATATGGAGACTGTATAATAAAATTCCATAGAAACACAGCATTTCATATCTGACATAAAAGAGCTCTGCGTGTGTAGGTGAACGTCCTCCCTCGTCCACGGCTACGATGATCATTCGCTCCAAAGTTACAAACCACACTGTGGTCATTGGAGGCTCAGGGGGTACGATGATCACCACTGGGATGAGCATGGTGAGTTTTTGTCCCTGCAGATCTTAACTGCTTAGTCAGTTGTAACTAAAATCATATTTTAGAGAGGAATGTACAGCTGTTGCATCATCAATAGAACTAAATGTCTTTATGCACCAAAAGCGACTTATTTGTGTGATTTATTCGCAGTACTGGGGAGTACTGAACTACATGTAATTGAACTAGTAGTACATTCATATTTGCATAGTGATTTAAGCAATTCAGTGGGCATTTGCAATAAACTCAATTGTGTGGCATTTTTGCTGGCAAGTGACTTTGTTGCGTACTATACGAACCTGATTTTAGCCACAGGGAACAAAAGTAAATGTTTGTGTGCTGTGCTGTGAGAGACATTATAGCTGTGCTGATATAGCATCCCTAGGCTACTTCGAGCACATGCAAGTTTAAAGTTCCTCAAAGAAAGTTATGACAACTTGATTCATGATCATTTGTAAACCTTGTTGGCACAACCAGCCCCAGAAATGGATTGAAGGGGCCGTAATACACACTGAAGTTGAGTCAGAATTTTTGCTTGCTATGAAGCACAGTATTGTAAAGCAAGTGCAAGTGGACTTTTGTAGTCGTTCTAGCTGTGTTCTGATGTCAATCTACCTCGCCCTACTGTCATAACAGGCGCTAATGAACTTCCTGTGGTTCGGGAAGAATCTGAATGATTCCATCTCTGCACCCGTCGTGACTGCGATCGACAAAAAGGATCTCAATTTTGAGTGCGAATTCGACAAGGTACGAAAACTGTGAGGCCTGAATCCTGGGCCATTCAGCTTAACCAGTAGTTCATACAATAAAGAGCAAAATGCTAATACAGTTTATAAGACATTTATAAACTCTGTTTACTGCGTTCTTGTATGTCTCTCTCCTTCAGGAGGTCAGGGTGGCTCTAAGAGTACTCGGGCACAAAATCCCTATTTACCAAAATGCAGTCAACGCACTATCGAAGAAAAATGGAGAATGTATCGAGGCTGTTTCAGACTCGCGGAAGAAGGCCATAGCTGCAGGATACTGACCTCTTCTTAAAGGGCCCATATGTGATTTTCTTTTGTCTGAGGTTCACTTCAAAGTCCACTATCAGATTCTGCCTCCGTAACCTGAAGCTTTTTGGAAGAATTCCACGAAAGAAGAAGCCACAAAATGCAGCGCCTGAACTGGAGCTCCAAACGGAATCGTGTGAGGTGGTCAAATAAAAAAAAAATGTAACTTTTTTGTCATGCAAGGGGCGATTCTAATAAATATATAATATTTCTCATAGTTTGTCATCTGCTTCTCTTCCCTTTAACTGCAGTGCTGCAGTAAACAAGCAAGCAAACTTTGCTTTGAGTTCTCCCTTTCATTTTGCGAAGATTCTGCCACAAAGCTTTCTGCCCTGCAGCTAACATTAGAACAGGTATTCTCTAAAGTTACAGTATGAGTGTCTGATAATGTAACAGATCACAAATGTGCACATGAACACAAAAAAGGTGTTTCATTAACATTAATTAAGACTAGCTAGTAAACTGCATTAGTGAAAGCTAGCAGCTAAGTCTGGATTGTTTTTGGACACAGCAGTGCTGCTGGAGTTTTAAACACCTCAGTGTCGCTGCTGGACTGAGAATAGTCCACCAACCAAAAACATCCAGCCAACAGCGTCCTGTGGGCAGCGTCCTGTGACCACTGATGAAGGACTAGAGGATGACCAACACAGACTGTGCAGCAGCAGATGAGCTATCGTCTCTGACTTTACATCTACAAGGTGGACTGACATGTCTAATAGAGTGGACAGTGAGTGGACACAGTGTTTAAAAACTCCAGCAGCACTGCTGTGTCTGATCCACTCGTACCAGCACAACACACACTAACACACCACCACGTCAGTGTTACTGCAGTGCTGTGAATGACCCACCACCCAAATAGTACCTGCTCTGTGAGGGTCCATGGGGGTCCTGACTCCAAGCTGATCTTAAAGCTTAGCCAGCTGTTCTGGCTAACAGACCTCAGTCTGTTAAGTTAGACAAACTCTACTCTTCCCCATCACCCTAAACACCGGTGTGCCACAAGGCTGTGTGCTGAGCCCTCTTCTGTACTCCCTGTTCACCCATGACACCACGGTGATGGGTCTGATCAGAGGTGACAATGAGATAAGATGGTCTACAGGGACGAGGTGCAGCACCTTACGGCATGGTATGATGACAACAACCTGGTGCTCAACAGCCATAAAACCAAGAAGATCATAATGGGCTTCAGGAGGGGCAGGAGCCAGACACACTCCACCACCTACATCAGCGGAGCTGAGGAACTTGGTATCCACATCTCTGATGATCTCACCTGGTCCCTCAAGAAGAAGAAGCCATATGTCAACACGATCCAGAAACACCACCATCTTCTCTGGGCCAAAGCTCATTTAAAATGGACTGAGGCAAAATTGAAAACTGTTCTGTGGTCAGATGAATCAGAAATTTAAATCTATGGACTCAAGAGGAGAGGGACCATCCAGCTTGTTATTAGCGTACGGTTCAAAAGCCTGCATCTCTGATGGTCTGGGGCTGCATTAGTGCCTATTGCGTGGGCAGCTTACTCATCTGGAAAGGCTCTATCAACGCTGAACAGTATATAGAGGTTTTAGAATAACATGTGCTCCAATCCAGACAGCGTCTCTTTCAGGGAAGGCCTTGCGTATTTCAGCAAGACAATCAACCACATACTGCATCCATCATGCATGGCTGCATGGCTTCACAGAAGAAGAGTCCGGGTGCTGAACTGACCTGCCTGCAGTCCAGACCTTTCACCAACAGAAAACATTTGGCGCATCATGAAATGAAAAATCTGAAAAGGGGATCCAGGACTGTAGAGCAGCTAGAGTCCTACATCAGACAAGAATGGGCCAACATTCCTCTCCCAAAACTCCAGCAACTGGTCTCCTCACTTCCCAGACATTTACAGACTGTTGTTAAAGAAGAGGGGATGCTACACAATGGTAGACACGGCCCTGTCCCAACTTTTTTGAAACACGTTGCTGCCATCAAGTTCTAAATGAGTTAGTGTTTTTCATGAAATGGTAAAATGCCTCACTTTCAACATCTGATATGTGTTCTATGTTCTACTGTGAATGAAATATGGGTGTATGAGATTTGCAAATCATTGCATTCTATTATTATTTACATTTATTTACATTTTACACAGCGTCCCAACTATTTTGGAATTGGGGTTGTAAATAAGAACTAAAAGTTCATCATTAGACATTCATCATATCATCAAAAATCATTAGACTTCTGAAGAACTAGAAGGCCCTGAGGGTTCCTCACTGATTAAAGTGCCTCTGGACATTGGCACCAAAATCGTCTTAAATACAATATTTAAAAGGCACCATCAGGACCCTCAGAAGGAAACTTCCTCATCTTACCCTCGGTTTTGCCACTTGTACACTTTGTTAAAACTCAATCCTTTGCCATATTTTGCTTGTTGTTGAATTTGCTTGTATTAGACTTTGTTTTAGCTTGTCCCCTGTAAAACTGGTAGCTGTGTATATTTTTAATATGTTATAGTGAGTCAGTGAGCTATCGGGGGCTACATCTCCCCCCATTCAAAGAGGGCATGAAGTTTCACAGACAGTGAGAATGATGATCAACATGATCCACAGAGAGACAGGAGTGAGTGGAGCTCCGGCACCAGTACAGCAACCGAGACCCCAACGCGTTATGGCAGCCCCCCTACAGTACAGCAACCGAGACCCCAACACGTTATGACAGCCCCCTACAGTACAGCAACCGAGACCCCAACGCGTTATGGCAGCCCCCCTACAGTACAGCAACCGAGACCCCAACGCGTTATGACAGCCCCCTACAGTACAGCAACTGAGACCCCAATGCGTTATGGCAGGCCCCCTACCGTTAGACCACTTTATCCTCCAAATATTATGACTTTTTTCTGTAAATATTATGATTTTTTTCTCAAAGTCTACTATTTTTAATTTGTGTTAACAGTGGCCCTAAAAAACCACCGCAGTTGGGTTTGCTGACCTAGTGTGGGTTTTGTTTGTTGTGTTGGTCTGGGTCACCCCTGAAGTCTATTGCCAGTGTTCCGTGTGAACAGATTAAAACTTTAAACCTAATAATAGTGACTGGTGTTTTTCCATCTTCCACATCCACTTTTGTATATTTTGCTAGACCAGGTCATGACAGAATGTTCTACACCAGCACCTGTAGTATCCAATGAAAACAGATGAAAAACTGTGCCTTAATCATCACAGTCATTATTATTATTACAGGTTGCTCTGTGTGTTATTACATGTGAACAGACCGCCCACTGCTGGTGAGATTAGATAGTGTGTTTAATGTTTCCTCATAACTCAGTGTTTCTGATGTAATCAGAGTGATTCAGAGTGGTTTGGTGTGAAATGGTTCAGATGTCTTTACAGTGGTGGTGATAGGAACCAGGGGTCGCCATGACTACAACACAGATATAGACATTTTATTTACTATCCAAAACCACCAGTGAACCTACACGAGTCTTCTGAGCTTATATGGAATACTAATGGTAAAATAGTGGAAAATCTGAAACTGGGGACTACATTGCCTTGCATGCATTCTTCCTCCCTTTTTTTGTACAGCTCTTTTAACTAGTCCAAAATAAGAAGACCTAAAATTCATATTTAGTTTTGGAAATGTTTTAGGTTGATGTTTTTAGGCTGTTTTCTTTACAAAAGACTATTTTTTCCAAAGCTTAACTTGCAGGCATCACAAAATCTCCAAAGCTACAATTAGATGTCACCTTTACATGCCAACAAGTTATTCGTCTTCAAGTCTTTGCTATCATCAGACTACAAACATACAGATGCATATCTTTAACATACATATCTTTAAACATACAAATGCATATCAACACATACATCACCAAGCATAGATAAAGAATGATCAGTATCCAACAGGTTCTGCAGGAACTGTTGCACCATTGACACAGAACACCACGCCTGATCAACCTGATTATCCACACCCCAGTCAGACAACATTTTCAACTTGGCTCTAATATACTGGATGGTCTCCCAG
Organism: Colossoma macropomum; assembly: GCF_904425465.1. Taxonomy (NCBI): domain Eukaryota; kingdom Metazoa; phylum Chordata; class Actinopteri; order Characiformes; family Serrasalmidae; genus Colossoma; species Colossoma macropomum. The sequence goes on along the minus strand of NW_023494793.1, from coordinate 1,590,187 downwards.
CTCGCTGGCTCATTCAGTGTTCTGGCCCAGAAGTCAGAGCCATAATTGAAGGCAGTGTATCTTCCAATCACAAAAGTCTAGCATTGACCCATATGGTGCAACCCTGCAATCCTGAATCCTATGCAGTCTTTCCAGACTGGAGGAAAGTGAAGAGAAGGCATTAAGAAGTTTGCATGGTCAGCTAAATGCAAGTACATCCAAGCCTTACTTGCCACCATTCTTGACAATGAGCATGAGGTCAAGAAACAAAATAAACAACTGTTCCAAGCATAAAAGAGTGTGCGAGGATCTGGCTCCACAATTGCAAGTTTCTCATGTGTTTTTCAAGCTATAGTATCTGATCATATATATATATATATATATATATATATATATATATATATATATATATATATATATATATACACACCAAGCACCTAGGCCTGCAGACTGCTTCTACAAACATTAGTGAAAGAATGGGTCGCTCTCAGGAGCTCAGTGAATTCCAGCGTGGTACCATGATCGGACGCCACCTGTGCAACAAGTCCAGTCATGAAGTTTCCTCGCTACTAAATATTCCACAGCCAACTGTCAGTGGTTTTATAACAAAGTGGAATTGGGAACGAGTTCAGCTCAGACGAGAATTAGTTCAGTTTTGTCTATTCAAAAACATTCAAAAAGTAGTTTACCTTTATAATCATTATAATTGTTTGGCCTTTAATTGCTGACAGACAGTATATGTGAAATAGACAATTCATATGCAGTTTACTTTAATATTAGGTAGTGGAGTTTAGTGGAACAGGTTTGTAACAGTGCATGAAAACCTTTCAGCTGTATTTTACTAATATTACTGTGAGAGAGCTGTGAGGTTTAACGGTGCTGTGAGTGTTACTGATGTAGAACTGTGAGTGTTACTGTGTTGGGAGGTGTTACTGTGCTGTGTAACCAACCCAGAGTCCAGGAAGTCCTTAGCTGGCACCCTTTCCTCTGTTTTGTATCCCTCGATGAGATACTGGAGATTCCCTCCACGCTGTTGTGAGTCCAGCACCTGATGGACAACACAGATCAGTGTGCCCTCCACCTCCAGCAGTTCCGGTGGAACTCCATCAGGTGACGGGGCAATGAGCTGGCAGATCTGTAAGTCACATCATTGATCTTTTTCATCACTTGGAACAGACCAATGTATTTGGGCTGTAACTTATGGCTACCCTCCCCAAACCTGAGGTCCCATGTGGACATCCAGACCTGGTCCTCAGGCTGAAAGGAGGGGGTCTCCGCCATGACACTTGTCCTCTTGCTCTTTAGCACGCCTGATGGCCACCTCGATGTTGCAGTGGATTTGTTCCCATACCTCCTCACGGCGTCTCATCCCATCGTCAACAGCCGGGATGTCAGAAGGGGTAGTAGTGCAAGGTGCCAAGGGAAGCTGATGTCCCAGCACACACTGAAAGGGAGTTAGTTGAGTCGCAGAACTAATCAAATAGTTTTTTTGTGACTTCCATTCAGATTAGATACTGGGACCAGTCAGTGGGGTTACTACTACAAAATGGCCGAAAGAATTTTCCTAATTCTTGATTCACTCGTTCGCATTGACCGCTCGACTGTGAATGATACCCGGAAGTGAGACTGATGTTGATACCTAAATGTTCACAGAAACCTGACCATACTCTTGGAGGGAACTGTGGGCTTCTGTCTGACACACTGTCTTCAGGTATACCAAAAATACAAAAAACGTGTGTGTATAGGGCAAGGGCTGTGACTAAGGTATAAGGAATAAATCTAATGCTTCTGGAAAAGCGATCTACTATGGCGAGTATGGTGGTGATTTCCTCCGAAGGAGGCAAATCTGTAACAAAGTCAATAGCTATGGGAAAGGCATAAGCTTGCCAGCTGACAATGTTTTAGGTGCTTTGCTTTGCGCATAAATGGAGCATGAGGACACAAATCGATCGAACATCTTGTTTTATTGCCTCCCACCAACAGCGGGTTGGATTTGAGTTGCTGGGTACAAAACTCACTAGGATGACCGGAGCTAAGAGAGGAGTGAACCCAAATTATCAAATGATTACGGAGTTGGTCTGGCATGTAAAGCTTATTCTGAGTGCAGTTATCAGGGATGTTTACATGTTCTAGAATTTGAGAAATCTCTTCATCTATCTCCCAATGAATGGACGCTATCTGAATGGAGGGAGGAGGAATTGGCTCAGGCTCAGACCGACTCTTTTTCGGAGTCGTTCTGGTGGATTCGTGACAGGGCATCTCCTTTGGAATTAGGGTGATAAGATATACTAAACCATGAGAAAACCAGTCACTAATGTGCTTGTCTGGGATTCAGGCGTTCAGCAGAGCAGAGATATTCTAGATTTTTGGGATCTGTGAGAACGAGGAAAGAGTGAGCAGATCCCTCCAACCAATGGTGCCATTCGTCTAGTTTAACAGCTAGTAGTCCGCAATCTCCTTTGCTGTAGTTATGTTCTGCAGGGGTGAGTTTATGTGAATAAAAGGTGACAGGGTACAGCTTCTTAGGATTACCACTACGCTTTGACAGGACAGCACCAACTCCAGTCTCCGACGCACCTACTTCTACTACCAATGACTTGGAGGGATCAGGGTGTTTGAGGACAGGGACTGAAGTGAAAGCGTTTTTAAGTTTCTGAAAAGCGATATCAACGGCTGGGTTCCAGACAAGCTTCTTAGATGCCCCTTTAAGAAGAGTTGTGAGAGCTAACCCTGAGCGCTAATGATGTATCCTGGAAATGAGACCCACTCTTCTCTCCTTTCACGAACAGACCATCCTCTGACAGGCGGTGTAGGACCTGATGGGTGTTATAGTCAGGGGGATAAATCAGAATGTCGATGACGAATTTGCTGATCATGTACAATAAGACGCGATTGATGTATAATTGGAAGACTAAAGGTGCATTTGAAAGACCGAAAGGCATGACTAGGTACTTGTAGTGCCCCCTAGTGGTAATGAAGGCAGTCTTCCAGTCGTCCCCTTCTTGATAAAATGACAAAGTACATCTCCTCGTATATCTTCTGTTTGTCCACTTTATCAGCTCCACTGACCGTATAGTTTCACTCTGTAGTTCTACAGTTACAGACTGTAGTCCATCTGTTTCTCTGCATACTTTGTTACCCTGTTCTTCAGTGGTCAGGACCCCCACAGAACAGGTATTATTTGCGTGGTGGGTCATTCTCAGCACTGCAGTAACACTGACGTGGTGGTGGTGTGTTAGTTTACATGTACATGTGAAATTAATTTGATAAGATTAAACGTTACATCTGTCTATGGCAAAACTGTTCTTTAGATTGTTGGGTAATGTGTTGTATATGGTTCTGTACAGGACCTTTTCAAAAAAGCTTGACATTACAGCAATACCAGAACCCTTTTTGATGCTATTTAGATCCATTGTCTTTACCAAAGAACCCTTGAAGAACCCTTTTTTTTTAATCTTGATCAAAGCCTTGGACCACACTAGTTACAAAACCTCAAATTCCTTTTGTTTGATTCAATCTATTTAAGTAACTGGAAATATAAAAAAATCATAGCACGTAATTCTGTGCTCTCAAAGATGACGATCTGAAGAAGGACATCTGACAGTACAAGGCCAATCCAACCTGAAGGACTGCCAGTTGGACAGGACCAATCCAACCTGCCCAGCTCTGAGAAGAGGAAGAAGGAGGTGTTTCATGTGGGTGGCTACATAGCTGAATGTGTTGCTGCTTTAGTGGCAGGTTTAAGGCTTGACTCCCAGACCCACACATGGCCAACTGGAAAAAAATATGTATTTTCTTCACCTTCAGTCTGTTGATATGTATTTGTATTGCTGTAGTTGTTACTGTTCTCCGCCCATATAAAGCTGTGGTTGCTGCTGATTCAAAAATCTGCTCAGAAGTCGGACGGTGAGTGTTGCTGAACCTATAAATTCACAAAATGTTGCTCTGGTTTTATTAATCTTGTTTGCAATTATATCTGTTTGGTATCTGCAATATAGTGAAAACAACAATCAACTCAGTGGCAAATTCAAATTCTGGACAAAAATACACAGTGATTTATTTTTCCAAATGAATACAAAGATAATGGGATTTTTACAGTCCAGTTTATTTAGCTTTTGTCATTATTTTAATGGTCACTAAGTGTGTCTTGCTTTCGGTTTCTCAGAGACATCCTAAAGGAAGGCGGCTCGGCAGCTGACGCTGCAATAGCTGCCCTGTTATGTACTTCAGTCGTAAACCCACTTAGCATGGGCATCGGAGGAGGATCTATTTTCACTATAATGTCAAAAAACGGTAAGGAGGACTAATATTCATATTTATTCACCTGACAGCAAAATGATCAGAAGTCAGAAGAAAACTAGAAATTTGTGAGGTGTGTCTTTTCAAATGTGTCATTTTCAAACACATGATTAGTAGGATATGTTTTCAAAAGTTTATCAACATCCATAAATCACATCTGCAGGAATCGTTCCTCCAGTGAAAGTTTGATCAGATAATATTATTTTTACACATTTCTAGGTTCGGTGAAGATCATCAACTCCAGAGAGACGGTTCCAAAGGCTGTCAAAGAAGACCTTTTATCAGATTGCCCGTGCAGTGAAACAGGTAAAACACAGAATCTGTTATCACTGCCTGTCACTGGATTTACTGGATAAACATACATACTGGTTTGTAAGACCTCCCGTGTTGTCTTTGGTGTCATCATAAAAAAAGTTAAGGCATGCACACACATGCCTTCTCACTATTTGTAAGCGCTCAGGTAAAGTGCATTTAGAAAGCGGTCAGATTCCTGTCGTATTTCTGTTTTTGTGATATTTACACAGTGGTGGACATGGCCAGTTTTTATCAGGGGAGAAAAAGTACTGAAAATCCTTACTTAAGTGACTGGTACTTGTGATACAGCGTGGGGCACACTTTATGGGTAATGTCAGAGCCAGACTCTGATCATGAGGCACCAGAATGTACGTTACTGCTGCGCCATTTAAGGTGGAACGGGAGAATTCGAACGAGAAGCTGACTTCACGACTTAGTGTTTGACAGCTTCTCCTTGCAGATTCAACGTATCCGGAAACCAGCTGGAGTGATTATAAACACAATTAAGTCCATTCGTCTCCAAACTATTGATGTTCGTCTTAGATCTGGGGACAGAATATTATGCCTCATTTTTTTGTATGAAAGCGCTGTCACTGAATTATTATATCAAAATCTGCCAAGCTCCGATTTATCTTCTCAGCCCTCCAATCACCGCTTACTTCCTTCCTTACTTACTTACTGTCACTGTCTGCAAATACTTCAGTAATCAGCGCCTGTGACGTTCGGAACTAGCGTTAGGACTCTGAGCTCCTCAGAAGTTTCTCAGAGTTTATTGAGATTCAAAAAGTGATGAAACGACACAGCGAGCAGGGAGAGGTTCTCAGCTGACCTCAGTACAGCTGTAGTTCGGCCATAGACTGAACTGCCCGCTCTGTTTGTCTCTGTGCGAGACGCTGCAGCCCAGAGAACCAGAGTCACTTTGACTTCTTGAGATGTTCAGGTCTGCAGCACACAGGTTGTAAGCTAACACATAAAATCGCTATGGCAAAAATGTAGCTAGATAAGAGTTTATGAGCACAATTAACACATTAAGATTGTAAAATCAAAACCCTAAATTTCTTTTTTTTGCATGGGCTGCCAAATCAGCAGGCCTTAGTCTGGCTCCAGTAGCTGCTCAGTTTAGGCTACAGGATCCATAGTCGGCTATATTAGAGATTAGATGTGAAATTAAAGTTAGATTGTGTTACCTACTCATACTCCTACTAACCAGCATATTGAAGGTATAGTATCATGTAGCAAACATTAAGAAGTCAGCAGGAACATTAGACTGTATTTTGTCTCATTAACTATATGAGTAGCTGCCTTTCCCTCCAGTGAGTACAGAGATGCAAAAGAGACAAGCAAAGATAGAGAGAGAGAGAGAGAGAGAGAGAGAGAGAGAGACAGAGAGAGAGGTAAATGAAACTAAATCAAACTGAAACTATCGCCTGATTTAATGTAGGTTTAATGTATTATTTTAGCTAAGAGTAAACACATAAATTAATAGTTAAGTGATTAATTAAACTTAAACAGGGTAAGTTTATGGAACATTAATAGCAGTTTATGGAAGAACGGTGGAATGAAGAAGGAACAGATGAAAGAAAAGGGTGCATGACATTTATAGATGGGTAAAAAAGGAGCAGTGATTGAATTAAAAAAACAAAAGGAGAAACGTGTTGCTGTAAAACTCATATTTGGTAGTTATTTTAATCACAGTCAGATTTGAGTAACATTTCTGCAAAATGGACCTCACAACAATTCTGATCCCAGTTACGGCCCTGTTGGCAGTTCTACGTTAACTCCAGCGTTTAAGACCATTCATTGTTAAAACTGCGTTAGAATGATCAGCCGAGCTGGTTGTTATTTTACCTAAAAATCTAGTTCTGCTGTGGAGCCGTAACAGGGCAGTAAAAGAACCGTGTGTTGCTGACCCCTGCCTTAGCTAAAGTGGAAAATACATTTTCGTAATAGAGTATTGCTAATAGTACTCCTCAGAGTCGGGGTCACTGATCAAAATTGAGGCTGTAGTGTTGCTGAAGCTTAACAAAGGACTCTGAATGTCCGTATATCTTGCTGAAATGTTTAAATTGGAGCAGTTTTATTTCAGCAGTTGACAGTGCTTTGCACAAAATTGTTTGGTTTGTATTCAGTTATTTTTGTTGATTTTTGTTAGGAAAAACCTGGAATGACTGACTTTGCCTTTACTGAGTCTAACTTTTTGTTGGATATCACGTCTTCGGTTGTATAAATTTGATTGTTGGTTACACTTTTTGGTGATCTTTTTGTATATTTGTAGCTTTTCAGTTGTGTGTTTTTTCTCTGGCACATGATTAAATGCAGTGTCTTGTTCACATTGTCAGTAGGGCTTGTTTGGTATGTCAGGTGGAGGATCACAAACACTCAGACAATCACGCTTTGAAAGTAGCTAAAAGGTAGTGCACTACTTTTCCAAAAGTAGCTAAAAAGTAGCCACTACATTTTTGGGAAAGTAGCTAAAAAGTAGCCACTACATTTTTGGGAAAGTAGCTAAAAAGTAGCTAACTACAAATTTTTCAGCAGCTATCCCAAACCCTGCAGATCACCAACATTCATTACATTCAGTCAACCACTGAGCTGAAAGAATTCTCTCGTACCCTGAGTAATGCTGCTTATATACAGGCCGCTCCTCCTCTAGAATAAACCATCACTGATCTGGGTAAAACAAGAGCTCTGAATATTTTAATATTTACATGCAACAGTAAATATAATTCATATTCTTCACTGCTCATTTTCACATTCATGATGTCATTAATATACTTATACAATTTAATAAGGCCTATATCATCATAGTCCTGTAGTAATGATTTACCTGAGAACAAGTAGAAATATTAATAAAGGGAATTACTCAAGTAGCAGTAAAAATGTGTTTATTGAAAAACTGCTTGAGTAATCAAGTATTTTTGCATAGCTGCAATCACAGTCTGAAAATATTCCTGAATTGACTTGGTGATATCACTGAAAATATTTGTACAAACAAAACTAACGCCAAACATGAGAATAAAATTTGAGAGCTGACTGATCAGTTTCTTTCTGTGTGCCATGTAAAGCACACGTTTTGCATTAAACTATATGCAATTCATGGTCAGAAGATTGTCTGAGTCTTTCTAGTTTATCTGCTTCCAACAAAGTAAAAAATCCTTGAAAGGCTTTGCATAGTTTATTGCTGTTTAGTCCAAAAAGGTTGGGACGCTGTGCAAATTGTAAATAAAAACAAAATGCAATGATGTGCAAATCATTTAAACCCTATATTTAATTGAAAATAGTACAAAAACAACAAATCAAATGTTGAAACTGAGAAATTTTATTGTTTTTGAAAAATATTTGCCCATTTTGAAAAAGGCGTAAAGATGAGGAGGGGTTCATCACTCTGTGAAAGACTGCACGATCAAACAGTGCAACAATTCAAGAATAACGCTTCTCAACATAAAATAGCAAAGAACTTTTGCTTTTCATCATCTACGGTACAAAATATCATTAAAAGATTCAGAGAATCTGGAGAAATCTCTGTATGTAAGGGACAAGGCCAAAAACCAGTATTTGCTGGTCGTGATCTTTGGGCCCTCAGACGGCACTGCATTAAAAACAGACATGATTCTGTAGCGGAAATCACTGCATGGGCTCAGAAACACTTCTGAAAACCACTGTCTGTGACAACAGTTCATCACTGCATCCACAAATGCAAGTTAAAACTCTAAAATGCAAAGAAGAAACCAGATATAACCAGGATCCAGAAACGCTGCCACCTTCTCTGGGCCCAAGCTCATTTAAAATGGACTGAGCAAATTGGAAAAGTGTCTTGCGGTCCGACAAATCAACATTTGAAATTCTTTTTGGAAATCATGGACACTGTGTCCTCCAGGCTAAAGACCACTCAGCTTGTTATCAGCACATAGTTCAAAAGCCAGTATTCATGATGGTATAGGGGGCATTAGTGCACATTGCATGGGTGACAGGCTCATCTGTGAAGGCACCATTAATGCTGAATGATATATACATGTTTTGGCAACATATGCTGCATCCAGACGACGTCTTTTTCAGGGAAGGCCTTGATTATTTCAGCAAGACAATGTCAAACCACATTCTGCATGATTTGGCACATTATAAAATGAAAAATACAACAAAGCAGACCCTCATCTCAACTCAGCATTTTAGCCCTCTGGGGCTTTTTCTATCTTTGCAGTAATACAGCACAGAAATCCAGTTCAAACACTTCCTGAGTCTGTAGAGTCGCCCTTTCCATTCCATCTTATCACGAGATCATACGAGACTCACATCCGGAGTTATGAGCCTATGAAGAGGGGCTGAGATACACGTCATCTGCCTCTCACCGTGTGGAACTGGTGGATTTGTGTGTCCGTCTACATTCTGTGTAAAACTGACCGATGGACACTCAGGAAATCACTAAGGACTGACCATCATGCCGGAAACCCTTCATTCTTCATTCAGTCCACATCGGAGACTCATGTGAAGTGGTCTTTTCTTTACCACCAGCCGCGAGACGCCAGCACTGCTACGAATCAGAGCCACAGACCTCGACTCTTCTCTCCTGAATTCTTCTCAGCCGTCTGCCATCCTTCAACGCAGTCCAACCAACATTCAACTGAAATCCCTTTTCATTGTATCTGCTGCTCTGGCCTGGGTGACTTCCCTGGCTGCTGACACTCTCTCTGCCCGGACTCGGCACTTTCAGAATGCTGGCAGTGGTCTCAAGTCTGGGCGGCTTGCATGACTCACATACCTCCACTCCTGCCCCTACAAGCAGCCGTTGAGCTCCATTTACTCCCATTCATTGAGGACTCGCAGGCGCCCTCTGCTGTTTAGCAGTCCTGTTCTTGATATAACGGGGGGAATACGAAGTGGCCAGGCTCCTCATAAACCAGCTCTGACATGACTACAGACTCTCACAGATCCACCGATCAGCGCTCGTCTTTTCCGGACTTCTGATTGTCACTCACACCTCTTCCATATTACCTTGTCATTTAGTTCAGTATATAAGCCCAGGCTTTAGGCTAAGACAACTTTCATCACCCATGTGCCTACTGAGCGTTTCTCTTGTGTATCTGTTGGCTGACCTGTGTATGTATAAAATATTTCTATAATTAAATAGATCAGCTGGAGCTCTATATGATAGAGCAAAATGTTTGTGGAGTTCATTAAATTATTTTAAAGGTTTTTTTTTGCAATTTTTACCCTAACTCTTAATACCACATTGTGTCCACAAATGTGTTTATCATTTTTTCAGTTCGTATTACTTTTAACTTTTTTGAATCTCTTAACCTTGTAAACAGAAAGGATGTGAACCAAAACAGTAAAAAAAACTTGTGTTACAAGTGAAAAAACACATGATGTGTTTTGGTATAAAACTGCAAAATAATATATTTTTTGAAATATAAATAATTTTTATAATTAGCTTTCAAATAGTCCAACAAGAGTACCTTGTGATTGTGTTTCGGCAATGAAAAATTCAGTTTGATATCAATTAAATGATTTAGGTTTATTTTTAATTATTCAACTAGGCACTGTTGTTTGTACATCCAACAAAAGAAAACGTTAAAAAATTAAAATGACCAAAATAAAGTTGAGGCCCAGTGTTTGTCATGGTCATGAGAATAACCCTTTCACACCTACTAGCAGGACAATAAACAACAAGCATACAAGCCAGGCACACAGATAGACCCGAAGGGGGCTTGAGCCCCTGCCCCTTTGCACTCAGACTGTACAAGTGCTGTCTTGGTTGTTTATATTACCCCAGCTCTTCTTCCTTTTCCACTTCAGCAAGGCTGGGTTTTATGAGATCGATCATGGTGCCTCTTCTGATGCAGTACTGACTGTCAGTAACCTGTAATCTGGAAATCCCACCAATAAAACACTAATAATCCATTTAAGAAAGTGTCACGTTCCATAATGAGGTTATTTTGAACAACAGCCAAACGTCATGTCAGCTCTACACTTTACATTATTAAAATAAACATGGATTATAAACAATGATAAGACTCTGAAGCTCTTCACTCACTCAGACATGGCTTTGCATGCTGGCACCTGAGATTTAAACTCAGTGTAATAACAATGAAGCCTCACAACATTCATGTGCTCACCACCCTGTGATTTACAGAACGCTCTCTCTTTCTCTCTGTGTAGGAGGTATTGTTTGGATGGGTGTTCCCGGTGAGATCCGTGGTTATGAGCGTGTTCACAGGCTGTACGGTCGTCTGCCCTGGTCCCGTCTGTTCCAGCCCACCATCCGCCTGGCCAGAGAGGGGGTCAAAATGTCCAAAACAGTTGCGCGTTATCTACATGTCATCAGAAATCGCGGTGCACGGTATTTCACAAAGACATTAAATTATACACTCACATACTCACTTAACCATAAAGCCACCAATACATTTAACTATACATACACCGTTTAGGCTAAACATTCTGACCACCTCCTTGTTTCTATGCTCATTGTCCATTTTATCAGATCCACTTACTATATAGGTGCACTTTGTAGTTCTACAGTTACAGACTGTAGTCCATCTGTTTCTCTGATACTTTGTTAGCCCCCTTTTACCCTGTTCTTCAGTGGTCAGGACCCCCATGGACCCTCACAGAGCAGGTACTATTTGGGTGGTGGATCATTCTCAGCACTGCAGTAACACTGACGTGGTGGTGGTGTGTTAATGTGTGTTGTGCTGGTGCGAGTGGATCAGACACAGCAGTGCTGCTGGAGTTTCTAAACACTGTGTCCACTCACTGTCCACTCTATTAGACACTCCTATCTTGTCAGTCCACCTTGTAGATGTAAAGTCAGAGACAATATCTCATCTGCTGCTGCACAGTTTGTGCTGGTCATCCTGTAGTCCTTCATCAGTGGTCACAGGACGCTGTTGGCTGGATGTTTTTGGTTGGTGGACTATTCTCAGTCCAGCAGCGACACTGAGATGTTCAAAAACTCACAGCACTGCTGTGTCTGATCCACTCAGACCAGCACAACACACACTAACACACAACCACCACGTCAGTGTTACTGCAGTGCTGAGAATAATCCACCACCCAAATAGTACCTGCTCTGTGAGGGTCCATGGGGGTCCTGACCACTGAAGAACAGGGTAAAAGGGGGCTAACAAAGTATCAGAGAAACAGATGGACTACAGTCTGTAACTGTAGAACTACAAAGTGCACCTATATAGTAAGTGGAGCTGATAAAATGGATAATGAGTGTAGAAACAAGGAGGTGGTCAGAATGTTATGCCTGATCGGTGTATTTCCATATATATGAACATGCATGTTGTCATAACACACAAACTTCAGCAAGAAGATTTGACATTTACGCAATTAGGATACGTTGAATCACAAAAATACTCAAGATTCTTCTAAAACAAAGTAGTTACAGATATACTCAAATCAGTAATTGTAATTGTGTTGGGAAATACAATTAGAAATACAGAATATATGTCTTGTATTTATTATACCACGTTAGTATTACAACAGCCCTACTGACCGTAGGTCACTCAGAAAAAGTCCAACTCCAGTAATCAGGCCTGTGAAATTTCTCTCCCCCTTTGTGTCTTTTTCTCAGTCAGTTGTTCGAGGACGAGAAGGGAAGGATGCTGAAGGAAGGGGACACTATGAAATTTGAGGAACTTGCCGATACTCTGGAGGAGATAGCAGAGAACGGAGCAGATGAATTCTACACAGGAGAAACAGCCGAAAAGCTTCTCTGTGATATGCAGCGAGCAGGTGATAAACCTTGGGTTTAGATCAGTCATTCTGCTTTACTTTGCAAAGGGTGCCACACATATCTGTATAGTATTGTAGCGTGTTCAAGCATGTCTGTGCTCTGCATTGTTTATTTACCGGGTTATTCTGCTAAGGACTCTTATTCTGAAGGGAGGGACCTGCCTGTGTTATGCGTAGCACAGTCAGAAACTCTATGACCCCCTCTTTCAATTGGATTGTGATTTGTTCCTAGGCGCCTCACGGTTGTAAAAACATGGCGCTTTGAAATCGGATGAATCTTTTTGAATCACCCTGTACTTCAGAATTAAGTCCCAACCTCCATTTAACATGCTGCGTCATGCACATGCACAGGTGTCACATGCTCATGATTACACACTGAACAAAATAAATAAGATCAGGAATTTGCTGAAATATCCCATGTTTTATAACATGATGATGCAGGTTATGCTAGGTTGGGGAGATGACTACTGGCAAAGTACTAGGGGTGCAAAGGAGGAGTGGTGCTTTGCATCACACAATAAAATATCTAGTCAGAAGAAACTTCCACTCTCTGTGGCTGAGTAAAATGGGTAACACTTTCTATGAATGTCACGTTTGTAAGCATCTATAAACACCTTCATAACATGTTATAATGCATTCATAAGGTATCTTAAACATGGCTATAAATATTTATAAAAATGCATTATACATTATAGCCACGCTTATTATGCATTATGAATCGTTAACAAAATACATTATAAGTACTGTTCATTACAAATTATAAGAGCTCATAAGTTGTATTAGTCTGCTCTAAGTAAAGTGAAGCGTACTGTACTAAAGCCTCCTCCAGTGTTCAGAGTGAGGCTTCAAGTTAAATGTCAAATGTCAGAGTTTAAACTAGTGCTCCATCAGTGTTTTACCCAGTGTGGGAAAGGTAATGTACACCACCGTTAGCTTGGCGCTAACTTAACACTGCATATCCAATAGAATGCTAGCAGAAATTAGCATTACTGTACTGTAGTGTAGGGATGTTACAGAGTGAAGGGTTCTAGCGCTTGATGTTAGAACCAGTGAGGGAACAAATTACAATGACAGCACTCTACTATCTCGCCCCTCCCTCTTCAGATCTTCACTCCACAGTGACTTCACGCTCAGTGTGATGTCAGAGGGGGTTCAGGGGAGGGGCTGATGGGTACTTGGTTTGCTGTGATGTAATGTAGTGTTTAAAGTGAGACGCTGGGTAAGAAAAGCACACTGTAGCAGTAATTCTAGGCTGGACAGCCTGTTTGGAGCATCTGAATATTCAGGACTGAAGATGCAGCCCTGACAGCACCAGCACTGAGAAATACAATACTGGAAATCTCAGGACGTAAATAAACTTTGTATTTGTCTTCACGCTCTCCAAGCTGGGACTGACTTCTTTGGCACTGACAGTATAACATGTTATTAACAGTACTTATAATGCATTATATTAACAATTCATAATGTATAATAAACATGGCTGTCGAGTGTAATTCAGTGTAGCTCCACAAACCTGTGTGCTAAACTGTGTGTTATGTTGTGTTTAAGGTGGTAGTATCACTCTGGAGGATCTGAGATCAGTTGCGGTGTCTGAGTTGGAACCCTGGAAAGTGTCTCTGGGCGATTATACCATGTACTTCCCCCCTCCGCCTTCAGGGGCCTCAGTGGTCAGCTTCATCCTCAATGTTATGGAAGGTGAGAGAACTGTGTTACTAACTGATCTGATTTTCAGTTGATGGACTGATGATTTTCACCAGACAGTTCTATTTTGTCTGAAGTATTGTCACGGTGATGTTCTGTGTGTTCTCCAGGCTACAACCTAAATCCAGCCTCTCTAGAAGGAAAAGAGCGTGTGCTGACCTACCATCGCTACGTAGAGGCCTCTAAATTTGCTAATGCACAGAGGAAGTTAATGAAAGACCCCAGATTCAACGATGTAAAGGTAGGTCCTTTTGGATGGGATGCCTGAATTGTTTACAGAAACAACAGTATGATAATGTGCTTAGCAGAACTGGAATTTTGATTCACCAAGCAGGGGTGTTACCAAATTTATGGTTTGGGGGTGTGTATTGTGTGTGTGTGTATATGTATATATATGTAGTCATTTTTCAGTTTTTGACATAATTTGAAAAAACCTGTTACCCTTTACATTGTGTGTAAATTTCATGATGAGTGAACGAAAAGAAACAGCCCAAAATGACTTGTAAAAAAGTCTGGTTCCATTGACTTACATTAAAAGTAAAGTATGTTTTTCCTTCTCCTGTAAAGTTACCATTTTGAACATTGAACAGCGATATATAAGTTCTCCCTTTTGCATATATAATAATAGGGTATGTTAACAGGCATATTAAGATTATTTCGTTTTGTTGGGATGAAAGAAATGACCCAAAATTAATCAGCACTGTTAGGAAAAATGGGGTATCTTCTAGTTTATTGGATGATGAACAGCTCAAGTATGAGTGCAGAGACATCATGCTGAAATTGCTTGCTAACAGTCAATTGATTCTCCAAAATTTTCCATGCCTCATGAAAGTGATTTTCATGCGTGGACGTCTGCAGATGCTGCAGTGGAGTCTGCTGATGCTTATTGATCAGCTGCTGTAACGTATCCTTTAAAGTACACCGAATTCTGTTATTTCAGCCGTCAGCATTAGTTCTGTCTGACTGATCAAAAGTGGTTCACTGATCACGTTTGCTGATGTCCTGTTGTTTAAACCCGTCCTCAGTGCTGGACACTGTCACCAGCTTGTGTGCCTCTGTGTGTGTTGAACAGAAGGCATACGCTATTACTGAAAAGGAGTTTGCTGACCACATTAGGAAGATGATCACAGATGACCGAACCCACGATAATCAGTACTACAACGTCACTCCTGAAGTGGACACACAGGGCACCACTCATGTGTCTGTGCTGGACGAGGATGGCATGGCTGTGTCCGTCACCAGCACTATCAACTACATGTAGGCACATCTACTCTCACTTTAACCATAATGCTCAGCAATGTGCAAATCAAGGCAAAGTAGGAATTAAAATACAACCCTGTTTCCAAAACAGTTGGGACGCTGTGCAAAATGTAAATTAAAACAGAATGCAATGATGTGGAATTTTAAACCCTATATTTGATGCCAGCAACATGTTTTAAAAAAGTTGGGACAAGGGCATGTTTATCATGGTGCTGCATCACTGTGATAAACAACGCTCTGTAAGCATTTGGGAACTGAGGAGACACTGCTGTAGTTCTGAAAGTGAATTTTTTTCCTGTTCTTGTTTGATACAGGATTTCAGCTGCTCAACATTTTGGGGTCTCCTTTGTCGTATTTTTCATTTCATAATGTGCCAAATATTTTCAGTGATGAGCTCGGGCCCAGAGAAGGTGGTGGCGTTTCTGGGTCCTGTTTTATATGGTTTCTTTGCTGTATGGTAGTGTTTTAACTTGCATTTGTGGATGCAGTGATGAACTGTGCTCACAGACAGTGTTTTTCAGAAGTGTTTCTGAGCTCATGCAGTGATTTCCACTACAGAATCATGTCTGTTTTTCATGTCTGTTAAAGATCACGGCCAGCAAATACTGGTTTTTGGTCTTGTCCCTTGCAGAGATTTCTCTGGATTTTCTGAATCCATGCAGTCTTTCACAGAGTGGTGAACCCCTCCTCATCTTTACTTCTGAAAGTCTCAGCCTCTCTGTGATGCTTGTTTATATCCAGTCATGTTACTGACCTGTTGCCAGTTAACCTTAATTGTTGTAAGATGTTCCATCAGAATTTTTGTAGCATTACATAACTTTTCCAGTCTTTTGTTCACCCTGTCCCAACTTTTTGGAACATGTTCAAATTCAAAATGGGCAAAATTCTTTCAAAAAACAAACACATAAAAAAATTCTCAGTTTCAACAGTAGAGTTTAAATAGATTTCACATCATTGTGTTCTGTTTTTATTTACATTTTGCACAGCATCGTAACTTTTTTGGAAATGAGTTTGTATTAAGGACAAGGCTCTGATGATTACTAACCATTATTACCTTTCGTGTCAGGTTTGGATGTGGAGAGTTTTCACCCCAGACAGGCGTCATCTTTAACAATCAACTTGCAGATTTTTGTCACAGAGCAGACAAGATTCAAACTGGTGAGTCGCTTGTCGACAGGTATTTTACAGGGAATTACCTTTACATCCTGTTTTGGATGGGAAAACACATCAAAGACCTAAGACTGGTGACACACTTACTAGCTGTAACACTAGGCTTTACAGACGTCAAATGATAAACTGTTTTTTTGCAGGCACATTCTGACATAAGTTACCTATAATCATATGTACTTTTAAATTATCTCTAAAATCTTACAATTTCATTACATTACCATGTACTAACACTTGATGTTATTCTAGCAGTTTATGCCTTCATTGGTACGAAGATTAGTTGAAAGCCTTAATTGCTATCTAGCTTATAAGTATGGATATCAAACTATGCTACATTTTTCTGCACGTAATGCACATTAAAATAATAAACAATGATCATATGTAGTCAAGGAAATCTGAATTATATACTGAATAAGCAAACCTTCCTTCCGTAGTTGCTAGCATGCATGCTAATACATAATTCTACATTTCTATTCCTTCTGATGATCAAGACTCTGTAGACAGACTGACCAGCTGTGTGTCACAAAATTTTCTACAATTAAATCATAAAAACTCTGAAATTCTGACTGTTGGTACTAAAACTCAGAGAAAGCTGCTTTATGAGAATCTCAGCTCTTTATCTTCATAATCCAAACCTGCAGTATGAAACCTGTGTGATCTTAGACTCTGAGCTCTGTTTAATCTGCATGTAAACACAGTCACTAAAGCAGCTTTTTATCATGTGAGAAAATCAGTAAAGTTCATCCTTTTCTCTCTCAGAGTGACGCAGAGAAACTTGTTGATGCGTTTGTTCCAGCAGAGTTGATCACTGTAATGATCTTCTTACTGGACTTCCTAAGAAAACAACACATCTCTTACAAAACGCATCAGCATCCTAACAAAAACAAAACCAAGAGATCAGATCAGTCCCGCTTTAAAAGAGCTGCACTGGCTGCCTGTATCATTCAGGATAGATTTTAAAGTTTTTTAATCTGCATCATTTTCTTCACAAAAGTACAGGAAGATTCACATGAAAGAGGCCCCAAATATTCTGCTGTAACTCCTGTTAGGATGAAGCAATCTGAACCAAAAAAATACGCTACATACCTTGACATGTGTGTAACTAATTGCATTACGTGTGACGCTGGAGGTGATCTAGGTTTTCTGCCAGACACATAAAGGTAGGGGTCTGCACCTGGGAGTTGCAAACGGAGGTTAAACGTAGCAGTGGCTGTCCCTTGCCTACCTCATCGCTCCGATGCAGGAACGTCCTGGCTTGTTCGAAGCTCCATATACTGAGGAGCTCATTGCACATTGTTTCCGATTGATTCATCCTAGAGAGAGTTATTACAGAATATGCGGGGCCTCTTTCGAGTGAATCTCCCTGTATAACATTAGTACTTTGTTGCAAAGCTGTTGTCGGCAATTACTGTTGCAAGACTTCTACAGTAAGAAGTAATTATATGAAGTAATTACAATGAAGTATTTAGATCTTAGATATTTACAAGGATTGTGTTCTGATCCATTTAAGCCCAAGGCATTAGTAGAGATAGTAATAAGCTAAATATATACAAAATCATCATTTATGGGGTACTTTCTATTGGGAGGAGTCTGTCCCAAAAACTAACCCCGAAATCTAAATCTTTCACTGTCACTTTAAAATAAATCAAATACCCTTTTTTATACATCTAAAATTATAAAGTATTATTATCTGAAGTGTAAATTTAGGAATCACTTTATTTCACCAAGTGTGTTTCACATACAAGGAATCAGTCTTGGTGAGTCACATGTATGACAGTAACACACTGAACAGACCAGACAAACACAGACTGATAACAGGTACTTAACTAAGGGACAAATAACATAATAGAATAAACAGAATACAGTACAAGAAAGAATAATTAAGAGCCAACATGAAAGGAGCTAAAGAGATGTATGAATAGCTGTACGTAATGTGGTGATTCACTCAGAGTGGGGATCAAACCCAGGCCTTCTTATATAGGAGGCTAGTGGAAACTTAGTAAGCCACCAATTGGAAACAACAGAGGGACTCAAGTGCAGGGCGACTTTAGGGCTTGAACAAAAATAACAAACAGAACAAGGAAAACAAAGAACAGGGACATCTCCGGAAAGGTGATCATTTAATTGAAATTTAATTAATTAAAATTTGACTATCGTTAACAAAGTTTATGGAAATGAAACTTCAGACAACTGGAGGTGGATTCAAGCCAACGGCCCTTGAAGTAGAAAGCTGGTGCCTTACCAGTGAGCCACCGGGCTGAAACAACAAACTAAGGATGCCAGGGAAAAAATACAGACAATCTTATGTACTGAGGAAAATTGTTTCTTTCTTAGACCTATTTTTCCCAACTAAAATGCTGAAAAGATAAAACAAATAAAAAGCCGAAGGCTGACTGGCTCAAAATGGAAAGCCAAAGCTCAAAATTGTTTTTTGATCTGGTCTTCTTTCTCAAAAAAGTCAGGACTGAGTGTGAGTCTGTAGGTGAGCTTGGCCTAAGAATGTAGACATAGGTGTCACAAACCACCCTTGATTACCATGTGGCGGTTCTGTGCCCCCTGTGGTGGCTAGACGTGTCATTGCAGATGTACACTGTACATACGCAGATATGAATATCTGTACATATACAGGTCTGAGTAGACACATAATGTAATGACGTATATACAGAATATTACAGAATTAAATGAAGATTTGTAAAACATTTAACATCTGTACAGCAGAGGTGTCTCAAATCTTGACACTCAAGTCCCAAATCAAGTCTCAAGTCAAGATATTTGAGTCTCGATTCAGGTCCCGAGTCAGTATAGGCGAGTCTCAAGTCAAGTCCCAAGCCCTAATCTTTGAGTCCTAAACAAGTCAGTCTGCATTCTTCAGCTAATTTAAGGCCACAACACTGAATAAAGGTAACAGTACCTCAGTCTTTTAATGACAGCACATTAGTATATATGGCTGTATATAGATTTTTTTAATTAATTTCTTGTTACCTTTCCAACTTAAATACAGAATTCGTGGTACGCAGATAACCACACTCCTAGAAATGATGGTTCTTTAGTAAAGATAACAGTTCTCAAAAGAACCAAGAACACTTGGCATAATTAAAGTGTTCTTTGCATCATGAAAGGGTTCTTAAGAATGTGCTGTAAATGGTTCTATAAAGAAGCTATTTGAAAAGAAATTCTTTACTAAAGAACCTTTGAAGAAGCTTCCTTTTTAAGAGAGCACGACAGACATACTGGTATACAACAAAGAGAAGTGCACTACACATGAAAAGAGTACTTAATTTAAAAATGTTATATTTGAAGATAATTTTGATTATTGGGATATTGGGAGCACACAATAAAATTGGGAGATTACAATAAAAACTAGCTCAGCACTAAAAGAGCTCCATTAACTAAAAACAGTGGTGTTTGAATTGAATTTAAATGACAATAGAAACCAAAACGACCAAGCTGAACAAGATTTTCAGAAAAGACAGAAAAATGATGATGAATGTACGAAGCTGAAGTTTTTTTTTCGCCAGCAGCTTCTTAGTGGAATTTTCCGTTCCACCTTAAATGGTGCGGCAGTTACATTCCGGCGCCATCTGTACCATTGAACTGTGCGCTGATAACTAGCAGGATGGTCCCTCTCCTCTTTAGCGCCGAGGATGTGTGGCATCCATGATTTCCAAAAAGAATTTCAAATTTTGAATTGTCAGACCACAGAACACTTTTCCACTTCACCTCAGTCCATTTTAAATGAGCTCAGGCCCAGAGAAGGCGGCGGCGTTTCTGGATCCTGTTTATATCTGGTTTCTTCTTTGCGTTTTAGAGTTTTAATTAGCATTTGTGATGCAGTGATGAACTGTGTTCACAGACAGTCGTTTTCAGAAGTGTTTCTGAGCCCATGCAGTGATTTCCACTACAGAATCATGTCTGTTTTTTATGCAGTGCTGTCTGAGGGCCCAAAGATCACGGCCAGCAAATACTGGTTTTTGGCCTTGTCCCTCACATACAGAGATTTCTCCAGATTCTCTGAATCTTTTAATGATATTATGTACCGTAGATGATGAAAAACAAAAGTTCTTTGCTATTTTACGTAGAGAAACGTTATTCTTGAATTGTTGCACTGTTTGATGGTGCAGTCTTTCACAGAGTGGTGAACCCCTCCTCATCTTTACTTCTGAAAGACTCCGCCTCTCTGAGATGCTCTTTATACCCAATCATGTTTCTGACCTGTTGCCAATCAACCACCAGGTTTTTTTTTTTCAGCACTACACAACTTTATGCCTTTTTGTTCCCCCGTCCCAACATTTTTGGAAAGTGTTGGCATCAAATTCAAAATAAGCAAATATTTTTCAAAAACAATAAAATTTCTCAGTTTCAACATTTAATTTCTTGTCTTCTGGGGTCTTCAGCCTCTCTGAGATGCTCTTTTATACCCAATCATGTTACTGACCAGTTGTCAGTTAACCTAATTAGTCGTGAGATGTTCCATCAGTGGTGTTTTTAGCATTACACAACTTTACCAGTTTATTGTTGTCCCATCTAAACTTTTTGAAACATGTTGCTGGCATGAAATTCAAAACTGGCATATATTTTTCAAAACAATAATAAAGTTTCTCAGCTTAAACTTTTGATATGCTGTCTTTGCCTTATTTTCAATTAAATTAAGGGTTTAAATGATTTGCATTCTGGTTTTATTTATTATCTTTTTTGAAAACAGGGTTGTATATGGATTATAGTGTGAACCTGTTTTAAAATTCAAAATAATCTTAAAGTATTGCTTATTGATTTCGGTAGCAGCCACAACAAGGTGGGATCGGTACATCTCTATTAAAGATGGTCTTTTTGTGTGCTTTTGTGTGTAGGTGAACGTCCCCCCTCCTCCATGGCTCCCATGATCCTTCGCTCCACAAAAACAGATGACCTGATTATTATCGGAGCGTCAGGGGGCACCATGATCACCACCGGGGTGACCATGGTGAGTTTGGGTCCAGAAATGGGTTAATTACATTGATCTTAAAAGTTTAGAGAACTGAATGCTGTGGTGTATTTCTGATCAGTGATGATTTTCTTTACAAGTGGTTTCTGAAGTATTTTTCCAGCCTTGTTTTGAAGACATTATTCTGATATTGCAACCTATTCAGGCTCTCATGAACTACCTGTGGTTCGGAAACAGTCTGAAACACTCCATCGCTGAACCTGTTGTGTTTGTGGACAGCAAGAATAGGCTCAGCTTTGAGACCGACTTTGACGAGGTAAGAAAGCTGCAGACCTCGAGACACTCAGCTTCACAGACAGGTCTTGCATGCGAATGTTGATGACTTAATTCTCTCTCTTTCAGGAAGTCATAGAGGCCCTCAAAGACCGTAAAGACACAGTTAAATACAAAAAGTATTTCTATAATGTGGTCAACGCGATATCAAAGCGAGGAGGCACCATCTACGCTTATTCAGATAATCGGAAGGATGGCGAGGCTGCCGGCTACTGATCTGTTCCTCCTTTACCGCAGAAGATCACAGTACTTCAATTTTGGCATTTTTGAAAATGTTCTGTGTGGAAGTAAAATTGGCGTTTTGAAAAATAAAAGTTTTGCGGAATATAATTCTTTTTTTTAAGTTCTGATCAAGAAATCACAAGTAGAAGATTTGTAGAAATTCTTGTTTGTGTGTCTGAGATGGAAGGTTTTCTATAGGCGTTGATCTTTGGTTTTATTCAAGTGAATTTCCTAAATATTTAAATTTATATCTAAAATTATTTGCAATGTAATGATTTTGTGTAACATCCTGTCTACCAGAGGTGAGGACTTAAGTCACATGACTTGGACTTGAGTCACGTTTCCTGACGTAGGCACATACTATGGATTTAGTCGGTCATTCATTTGCAAATGAAATAAACTTGAATGTTGATGAACTACACTGCCAAATATACTGGTACTTTAACTTGCTCCCATTAAATAAATGTCTGACTAGGATCAACCACTCTAGTAGTAATGTTTCCTTCAACAGAAGCTGCAGCAACAAACCTAATAAATTATCCATACATGCCAATCAGGCATAACATTATGTCCTTGTTTCTACGCTCATTGTCCATTTTATCAGATCCACTTACTATATAGGTGCACTTCAGGTGGGAGAAATATGGTGAAATATATCGGTCATTTATTGGTCAGTGAAACATTATTCACAATGTAAACTTATTACATGTTTACTGTTTCTCTGGAAGAACCAGATTAACCTGATTAGAAAGAAAACAGATTTAGGTTAGAGTCTTTAGGATGTGAGACTGTTCAGCTGCTCAGATCTTTTAGAACAAAAACTCCTCTTCTTTCTGAACAGCACATATTGTAGTACTATTTGTATACTTAAAGGGGAATACCACTCATTTTTCAAAATGTATACATAATTCAGTGATTGAGACGTAAACAGAGCGATTCAGAGTGGTTTGGTGTGCAGTGGTTCAGACGTCTCTACAGTGGCGGTGATAGGAACCAGGGGTCGCCATGACTACAACACAAATATAGACATTTCATTTACTATCCAGAACCACCAGTGAACCTACACGAGTCTTCTGAGTTTATATGGAATGTTGATGATGGAAAATAGTGGAAAAGCTGAAATAATAAGTTTTCTTTGGGGACTATTTTGCCTCACAGCACCCTGCATGTATCCCTCCACCATGAATGGAGTTTAAGTTCTCAAAACTATCATAAAACAGTGTCTCAGTCATCAGGCAGTGAATTCATAACCATTTCATGTAGGAACTTTCTGTGAGGGAGCTTTTAGAGGTGGACATCTGGTTCCTATCACCACCACTGTGAATAGTTCTGACTGGGTAAGTTTATCTAGAACGGAGCGTTTCACACCAAACCAGTCTGAACGACTCTGTTCACATATTAATTATGAAGACATTTTGAAAAATTGGTGAAGTTGCCCTTTAGCACAATCAATTTCTTTTTTATATCTAGCCTTAGGGGATGTAGATTTTAGGCTCTGTTTCTGTGTGGAAGGATAGCTCTTCTTATTATTTAGAACTTGGATGAGAGGTTGAAGCAGAACTAAAGGGAAAAAAAACACCGTTGAGGGGAAACCATTTAGAAGATTGTCTGGTCAGCCAAGTGCTTGTACATCTAGGCCTTGAGGCCACCACACACTGGATGTGCTGTGCCACGTTGTGAAGCGTCCAAAAATTTGAAACCATTGTTTTCAATGAAGGTGCATAAACTGGCGCTGACATTTGGCGGCAACATGCAGCAGCGCTCACCAACTCCCAGCACTGCCCAATTTCTCAGCACACCACATAGTATTTTGCCATTACTGCATTAAATTGAAGCCATACTGGGACCACAGAATGCCGCAGTGGAACACATATGGCTTTAAATTTATACAGTCTTTTAGATAAACAGACGAATGATAACGTTGTGACCTCAGCGAACGTTACAGCCTCGTCTTTTTCCACCTCGTATCTTTTCAGGGAGTCTGTAAAGAAGCTCATACCAAACGAGATACATGATAGAAACGTAGGACATTTTATTTCATCAAATTTATACGAGCAAAGTGTGAAACTGAACTTGAACGTGGCGTTTTGTGTAAGTTGACCAGATTCCTGAAATGAAAACTGGGAACATTTCCAGTTTGGTGGTCAAAATATCATTAATATATCATTAACATATCCAATGTTTTCATCTATGAATGAAAAAAATAGGGACAGTTCCAGTTTCATGTACTTTGACCATGCTAACTGCTGTATTGTAATAACTATGGTGAAGGCCAGCTGATAAAAAAGGCAGGAAGGCAAGGATTCAAACCTTGTTCTGCCTGTAGGACGATGGTGTTATCCATGTTGAGCTGTTAAACACAAAAAGCCATAAAGTGACCATGGTTTTAATGAGCAGGTTCTACCATGATCACTAGAGTTCTCACCACTGTGTCTGGTTACGAGCGTGAGATGATGGCCTCATAAACACCAGTGAGCTTCTTTACCTGAGAAGATTGCAGTATGTATATGAGTATATGTATCACACACTCAGTGATAAACCTTACACTAAGGCCTCGGGTGGTGCTGGAGGGTTAAGCCCTGTCAGAAAGACTGACATTATGCTATATGATCTATATCAGGACATGAGGGGCAGAGCATGTGGCTGTCGAAGCGCTGGGCATAATTGCAGTGGGCTGAGGGAGAGTTGAACATGGTGTGAGAGGCCTATTAGAGTTCTGCTGCTACTACTTTTGGTTGAATCGTTCATAAACATTAAGTGCTGGAAACAAGTTTTTATTTCTAGCAGAGATGCATACGCTTCAATGTGATTAATATTAATATTAGTCTTGCTCAAAAACTTTTATTTAACAAACGCAAAATGCATTAGCTCGTGGCATGCTCCTGCCTACATAATCTCCTCATAAATAAAATATTACATCAAAATATTGCAATATTACATTACATAAAATAAATATTACATAATTCAGTCCTTCAGTTTATGTGAAAATACAACTTCTACCTTTTAGTCAATTTAAAACTGGCTGATGAGGGTTGTAGGTGTTTTTCTATGTAACTCAAGGCTTGTTTCATTTATTTTGATCATTCTCATAGTTTTAGAACTATATTATTGTACTGTATTTTAAGTATGTTTTTACAGGACCCCATTACAAACGAGACCTTGTTCTCAGTGGGCTTACCTGCTAGTACTAATAATAGATAATAATTATAATAATAATAATATGTACTTTTGGCAGTAAATGTGTTGATGTAATATATTTTATTCAAGTGGAAAGGATGCAATGATTGAGTTAAGTCAATTCAAAGCATCACTTTTTTTGCAGTGTGGTGGGTTTTGGTTGGGGGGAGTCAAGTCTGCCGACCGATGTGACTGTGACAGGAGGAAGGGGAGGTGTTTGTTTAACTGCCTTCGCACCCACATTCACTGCATGACTTTCTTGGTGCAAGATTTGGTTTATTGACTCTGCTTCCTGCAGTAATGGCTGGAAGAAAAAAGGTATGCTGCGGCATCTTCGTCATTATTTTGATAATAACTGTTACAGTCATAGGTGTCTATTATGGGATAGACAAGTGTCCTAGTGGAAGTTTCAGGAAAGCTGCAGTTGCTGCTGACTCAGGAAACATGCTCAGAAGTTGGACGGTGAGTGTTTTAAGCCAAATAATTGCTCTTTATGATTTCTGCATGAATGCAAAGCACAATTACAGCTTATTTATAGTGCACTGAAAGAAACAGTTTGGAATGTTCACCAAACAAATTTAGCAAGTGTAATACTGCACTATAGAACACTGCACTGCATAACAAATACCAAATAAATGCTAGTTTTAAGTCAGAATGCTCCTTTAAAAAATAAACCACTTTTTACAGTGTGTAAAAATGGTAAACATGTCTCTAATAGTCCAAATGTTTAGTTTTGTCATAAAGAGTTTCGTATCTAGTTAGCAGCTGTGTGTTTTGGTGGTGCAGTCAGCTGTTTTGATTTCGGTTTCTCAGAGACATCCTGATGGAAGGCGGTTCAGCGGCCGATGCTGCAATAGCTGCTCTGCTATGCACATCACTCGTAAACCCGCAGAGCATGGGCATTGGAGGAGGAGCCATATTCACCATAATGGACAAAAACGGTAAGCAGAAATGAGACATGCAGTAAAAAACCCCAGAGACCACCCTTTTTATTTATTTATATACTTTATAGAAGTCAGAAGCAATTAAGTACAAGTTATTCTTTTTCAGTTTCAAATAAAAAGCAGGCAACATACACTACTGCTCAAAAGTTTGGGGTCACTTGTCATAATAATTACTGTTATTCAGTAATAATTCATACAGTGTAGATTGAAATGCTATAAACTAAACACCAAAACTAAAACCAACACTTTATTCACAGTTTACAGAATTTTGGGAACAACACAAAGTTAGAAGATGGTAAAAAATTGAAGTGTTATTAAATAATAAGCTATAATTTTTTGTTTATTCACTAAAACTCTCTGAATATCCATTTAATTAGTGAGTTTTTGATGATCAGTTTTCAGATATGAGTCATTGTGGGTGTCAGTTTCTTTATCAGTTCATTCTCAGATCTCAGATTAATCAATGGAAATCACTTACAGCTCCGATTATCATCAAAACATCTTCATTTATACAGCTTCATACAAACTGACTGACACTCGTAAGAAATGACATCAATCATAGAATAATTTTATACTCACATCTTCAAAGAAACTGGTTTATATGACTGAAATCAGTGACCCCAAACTTTTGAGCGGTAGTGTAAGTTCAGAGCATCACTGTAGTAGACCAATGTTAACTTTGACATGTCTTAATCACCGTTTCATAATAAAAGTCTGATCAAATAATGTTCACTTTCATTTTTAGGTACAGTGAAAGTAATCAACACCAGAGAAACTGTTCCAAAGAACTTCAAAGGAGTTCTCTCCACCTGCTCATATGACAGTACAGGTAGGGCACAGGCACAACAGCAGGTAAAACGTCTGGTCACTCAGCACTGATGCTGATATCCAATATTTACCTATCTGTGAATGCTAATGTTGATAAACGTGTATAAAATGTAGAAATTGGGATGAAATCTACCTGGATTTGCACTACAGAGGAATAAAACACTAATTTCTGTAGAGTTACAAATACAGATGTTTCAGTGCTGTAACTCCTAAACACTCTGCTCTTCTGGAGGTCAATAAACACATCATCACATATCCAATGCTGATTTTTTTAACATTTATCTGTTGATAATGAGGCTGATATCAGGTGCATCAGAACAAGAAAAAAGCATCAGCACAATTCATTTATTTAATGTTACATATTTTTAGTTGGGAAATCAAACTATTTTTTTCTATGTTATAAATAAAGCAGTCATCACTATTGAATGTGCTTCCCTTGCATCTTAATGGAAATATACTGCATTATTAATAGTTTTATTCAAAAAATGAGAGTATAGAGGAATACACTAAAGGCCAGTTTCAACAAACAATATGACGTAATTGCAGAAAAAAACAATGTGCTGTGCACCTGGACCACTGTAGTTGTGGTCATTCTGTAGTCCTTGTTATGCACATATTAGGAACTCCGGGTCTGAGCTCCATTTCTCTATGGCCAGAATGAATAGGGTTTTTGAAAAATCACCTCTATCGCCCCCTGTGTTCAATAAAAAAGTTCAGAACTTCAGAAACGTTTTGTACTGTGTACGTTTTTCTCGAAAGAGTTGAGTTACTAGTATCGCTACATGCAAGCTAATGCTGCTGCACGTTAGCAACTATCACTAAGCTACATGAAAGTAAGGCTTGTAAAAATGTCCTATTGTAGCAGATATTTATATGTAGTCCCATACATAAAACCTCTAAGTAGGATATTTTGAAAGCTTAAATCACCTTATCGAAAAAAGTATACAACCAGCATTAAAACTACAAAGCTGAAGTCAGCCGTTTATTGGCCATTTTCCTGTTTCACCTTAACCCTTTAATGATCTGCTCAACCATTTGGTAGAGCACATTTTGAGTCACTACATATGCCACAAAGTGCCATCTTGACCGTTGGGTAGATGCGAATATTTTAAAAATTGCGGGGTCAAAAAAAAATAAATAAAAAAATTTTTTATTATTGCCCCAAACAAACAAAAAATACAAAAAAATTGCTTTTTTGCATTGCACTGCTTTTTTCTTGGTGAGGACTTTAAAGGATTAAGCGGCACAGCAGCTATTGTGATGCTTCAGGTGCCAGCATGTAACTGCTGGACGGAAGGTCAAAATTCTAAGCTGGCCAATATACTTATTAGAAAGTGTTACCAGCATTAAAAGAATAATTACGGTATGCCTGTGATTGGTCGGTTTCGATAGAGGCGAACCATGAAACAAAGATTTCTCCTTCTCTTTGTAAAAACAGAGCAGCAAAGAGTTCTTTATCCTCTTCTTCTTCTAGCATTTCTTTATAAGCTTCCAGTAACACGCCTGTTACCATGGCTAGAACTGTGATCGAATTTTCCAGTCGTCATGGAATCATAAAATGTCATAGCATCACCTGCAGTAGTGGAGCATGTGCGTACACTACCGCTCAAAGGTTTGGGTTCACCTGTCATTATAATAACTGTTATTCAGTAACATATACATACTATACAGAATGAAATGCTATAAACTAAACACCAAAACTTAAACCAACACGTTATTCACAGTTTACAGTGTTTTGGGAACAACATAAAGTTAGGACATGGTAAAAACAATGGAAGTGTTAAAATTATAGTTCCTTAACGAGCAGCTTGTTGCTACGTCAGAGTAACGAGCTCCGCCCACTCGCTGCACAGCCGGCAGTTCGTTCTACAGTTCCACACAGACCAACTGACAGTTTGGGAATTTAGTGTCGTCTCATCTTCAGAGTCTGACCAAATCGGCTGTCGGTCAAATGTGATCTTAAGTGTCCGTTTTCTGTTTGTGGCAAAGTAAGAAGAAAAAACGTTCAAATGTCTTGAGCGTCTCCTACAGCTGTCAAAGTCGTTGCTTAGCAACGCCGTCTCAGCGGAGTGATACAGTGTTTGTGAAAAACCCGTGATGTTATGGTGAAATAACAGCACAGTTAGCACGCTTCTCAACCAATCAGCTCGCGTGGCCGGAACTCACTGTGGTATAAAAAAATAATAAGCTACAGTTTTCTATTTATTGGAATCTGTGGTCAGAAACAATTCACTAAAACACTCTGAATATCTGCTTAATTAGCAAGTTTTTGTTATGGTTTTAAATATAAAGCATGATGTCAGTTTGTTTATCAGTTCATTCTCAGTACTGTACAGATTTATCGATTATCATGAAATCACTTACAGCTCCATTCATCATCCAAAACATCTTCATTTTTACAGCAAACTTAAACTTCTAAGAAATTACTTTTATAGTGTAATCATTTTATACACGTATCTTCAAATAAAGTAGGTTTAAGTGAACGAAAGACTTTTAAGTGGTAGTGTACGAGACAGGCAAAATGAAACTGCAGAAAGGACTCAAACTTGAAAGCTCAGTGAATGTGCAGAACACCTAACAGACTCACACAGACAAACACCCGCTTACAGACAGAAAACAGGAAGTGATTGTCTAAACCACTTTTCCCACATGCAGGCCTCACCCTGATGCAGCTGTTCAGTTGAACTCTTATATATATGCACATAACACCCTAACAGTCACTAGAGATATCATAGCAACACCCTAGCAACCACACAAGATACAACAGCAACCACCTACAAACACCTTAGAAAAACTCTAAGAAAAACTATGAAAGACCTAACAACACCATATAGACCACCCAAAACACCACAATAATCACATAGCAACATCCTAGCAACGACCTGGAACAGCACATGAACCACTTAGCAACACTTTAGCAGCCAACCTAGTAACACCATAGCAACCACCTGGCAATGCCCTAGCAACAACCTAGAAACCACGTAACATTGTCATGGCAACCATTTGGAATTTTGTAAGAACTGTATATCCACACTACACCAACTATGTGGAATACCAAGGTCTCTGTTTACATTGAAAAAACCCCCACAATTCATCCATTAAGCTTCAGATAACCCATAAACTTAAAAATGAACACAAACCCCTCTAAGCATTAGCTTCAAACAGTCATTACTATACAAACCCACACAAGTTTAACAACAATTACAAAGCCATTTACAGCTTTAACTTGTGTTATCAGCTGGCTTTGTCGAGCCAACTTACAGTCTGTTCGCAAATCTTCCCTTTCTAGTGTAATTGAGTTTAATCCTATTTTAAAGCATTTTTTAAAACAAATAATTCTATTAATTCCATTTTTAAATTCTATTTTTAAGTTTAATTCTGTTTTTAAAGCAATGTGCAACTCTATTGCTGTTCTATTTATTATTTTCTTCTTCTTCTTCTTTTTCTTCTTCTGCTGGATTATTGTCCTCTAACTCGTTTTGCAGTTTTTGAGATATGAACACCATTTCAACTCCTGAATGTTTGGCGTGATCAACAAATGTGAGCTTGTATACACCTTTTTGATTGGACATAAGTTTTTTCAAGTCAATCATTGTTAATTAATGATTTTTCTTCCATAAGAATGAATGGGAACAAGTATTTGTGCACCCAGCTTATATCACAATGATACAAGTCAATTGCAAAACACTTTCAACCATGTGGGATATCATACCACCTAGCAACCCCCTAGCAACCACCTGGGATACCATAGCGCTCACCTAGCAACAAACTAGAATACCATAGCATCAACCTAGCAACCCCAGAGCAACCTTCTGGATATCATTCCAACCACCTAGTAACACCCTAGAAACTACTTAGCTTCACCATAGCAACCACCTAGCAACACCCTAGCAACCACAGCAACCTCCTAATATCATCCACCCTAGCAGCCACCTGGGACACCATAGCAACTGCCTAGCAACATTCCGGCAACCATCAGGACTATCATAGCAACCACCTAGCAACATCCTAGGAACCCCCTAAAACACCATAGTAACCACATGGCAACACCACAGCAACCATCTGGAAATTGTTTAAGCTGCACAATCACTCTGCACTGTTCTAGTTTGATATTTGCCGGTCTATGCATGTGTAGCAGACTCGAAACAGTAGTTGAGACCAGGCACGCACACCCAGGAAGTGGAGATCGGAAGGTTTATTCCTGAACGAAAGTAGCATGGGGCAGTAGTGAGCTCATGCAGCCAGAACAGCTCTCTCACACTCCCCGCACAAGCATCCACTATGCTTCTCTTCGTGTACACAAACGTGTAATACATTTGTACAATATATGAAACAAAATGAGGTAGATTCACTTACGATTTAAACACAGTCTAGGATGAATTTCAATTTACATGTTTAAAGTATTGCAGATAATCATTTCAGCTACTCTTAACTGTGCAGCTTGGTTTCAGCACAAGTGCTGTATACAATAAGGCCACCAGATGGCGCTCGGGAAACATAGAGCAAAAAAACGACATTAGTACAACTTAAAAATGCACTGTGACCGTATAGCGTCTTAACTAACATATTAGAACCAAACAGACCTCAAAACATTTCATTTAAAACCATTTACAAACACACAAGACATGGACATGCCTGAATGAGAGTAGCATGGGGCACTAGTGAGCTCATGCAGCCAGAACTGCTCTCTCCCGCCCCCTGTTGATAGCCAAAACGTGACTGAGCTAAACATCATCAAAGCTCCATTCAAATTCAGCCTAAAATCACCACACAGCGTTTCAACACATTCTGTCTCTCTAAGATCTACATTCTATGTGCCGTTTAAACAGCATTCATGGTTTTTATAGGTTTATTAAGACATTTTAGGAAGAGAGCTGTTCAGTACGTCTCACCCGCACAAGCATCCACTGTGCTTCTAACAAACCGGGTAAAACCGCTGCGTGGGTTTCCCCTGGGTGTCACAGTAATTGAGGCCCCAGCTACAACACATGGGAGGAACCAAAAACTGTAAGAGAAAATGTCTAGCTATTTAACTATTAACTTTTCATTACACAAAAGACATCAATTAGAAAACCAAAATGAAGTTCACATTACAAATATTCCTAACATTATTACAGCAAAACAAATAAAACAGGGAAAAGTACATAATAAAAAAAGTAATAATACCTCAGCTACACATGTCATGTTTGGAATAATACACTGTTGCATGCAAGTATTTACACTGATTTACCTTTTTGAATTCCAGCACAACACATATCACCTCATCAGTGTCACGGCAGAGCTGAAAATGCACCACCACGCAAATGATACCTGCTCTGTGGTGGTGTGAAGGATAATGAAATAACAAGCTTGAGACAACACAGAAAACAGTTCTCTCCACCAATTAAACCCCACTGCATGATTTAAATAGAGTTTGTGGAAAAATGACACTGAGAATGCATATTGCGAGCTCATCACAGCACATTCCCATACGCATACGTCTGATCCAGAAAGTCTAAACAGTGTTATTCTGATGGTAAACTTTTCAGCTTGTGTTCAAGGCTCATGCATTTGTCCAGTCTGCTGTAATTGTCTACAGACACTTCTCTGAGAACCTAAATAAGAAGCAAACGCACTCCTGGTTTTGAAAAGCAGAGCAAATCAACACAAAACTGGCTGCCACTGTTCAAACTTCAGTAGGTCATGCAGAATATATAATCAGCTGCACTTCTAAAATCTTTTGGAAGTGCGGCTTTTTAACCCATAAACTAGATATCAAAGCAACACCCTAGAAACCAAAAATATGACAGCAACTGCCTAGCAACACCTTAGAAACAATCTAAGAACCACCTAAAACACTATGGCTACAAACAACCTGAAACACTATGGCAACTAGATAGCAACACCCAAGCAATGACTTGGAATAGCATATGAACCACTTAGCAACACCCTAGCAACTACCTAGTAACACCCTAGCAATCACCTGAAACACTACCAACCACCTAGTAACACCCTAGGGACAACCTTGGATAGCAACCACTTAGCAACACTAGAAATCACCAAAAAACCTGTCTAAAACTACCTGGCAGGGCCAACAACCTAGAAACCGCGTACCATTACCATAGCAAACATTTGTATTTGTTCCCAACGCAAGGGCAGGATGTGTCTGATCTGCACCTGAAGGCTGTGAAAAGGCTAACTGGTTGTTACTGTGTGGTGCTGTGTGCTGACTGCATTTCAGGAAAGCTTGTGTTCCACTGCATTTCAATTTGGCACAAACTCCCCTTCATAAAGATCAAAAACCTCATCAATAAAAAACCAAATCTGTCATTTATCCCCATCTCTACACTGAATCCTGCCTGAGTGATTTACTGTGAGCTTTATTTCTACACAAACAAACCTCACACTTACAGCCCATTCGCACTTCAGCGTCACAGACACAGTGTGGAGGTGTGGGCAATAAAAAGCTGAGAGACCATCAGCTACACTGTGGTTTAACGGACGCTTCGTTTCGGGTAATAAAAAACCCTGAGAGGTGAGCAGTTACACTACGGTTGAACATACATTTCCTGACCACTTCTCCTTTTCTCTGTCTCCCTGTTCTTGCTCTCTGTCTGTTGTCCATCCCTTTCTCTGTCTCTCTCTCTCTCTCTGTGTGTGTGTTGTCTCTTACTCTCTCTCTCTCTCTCTCTCTCTGTAGGTAGTAAGTGGATCGGTGTGCCTGGTCAGATCCGTGGTTATGAGCGTGTTCACAGGCTGTATGGTCGTCTGCCCTGGTCCAGTCTGTTCCAGCCCACCATCCGCAAGGCCAGAGAGGGGGTCAAAATCTCTGAAATAGTGGCACGTTATCTCCCCATCGCCGAAAGGCAAAGTACACGGTATTTAGGCAGATTTATTTAAAAAAATGTAATAAAAAATGTATTAAATCTGTTACCTGCTAACAGCTAGCTTATGCATTATTTCAGGCAGAGCCCCCCATCTCCACCACCCTCCGGGGGGGTCTGGGGAAATCTCCCCCAGCACAGTTTGGCACTTATCAGAGTTCCCAGAAGAGCAAACCCAGAGAACAAATGCTGTAGAATCACATAACCTACAATAAACATGTTGAACACGCTACAGTATAGTACAGTTTTTCTCTAATGCTGAAAGACAAATTATTGTTAAAGCTAAATCATAATCATCAATGCTTTGATTAAACACCAGGAGCTGGTGGAGCAAGCAAAGTTTATTTATATAGCGCTTTTTACAACAGGTGTTGTCACAAAGCAGCTTTACAAGGAAATCAGCATTACAGAAAGAAATCCGGGTCCGAGCCCCCATGAGCGTCGCCAGTGGCGACAGTGGCAAGAAAAAAACAAAAAAGAGAAACAGGAAGAAACCTTGAGAGGAACCAAGACTCAGAAGGGGAACCCATCCTCCTCTGGTCAACACTGGATAGTAAACATTGTTAGTATAAGGTATTGTAGTACAAAATGGGGAAAACAGGTGGAGCAATGATTAATTAGATTAGTTTAGTTCATGCAGCAGCAGCAGCATCAGTGGGGTCAGGTCATGAGGGTGAGGTTTGCATGGCGAGCAGTGGCACCTGATCAAGACAGAAGAGGCAGCAGCATCAGATGCACAGGATGGGCAGCTGTTTCAACTCGGCAAAGGAAAGAAAGCAAAACACACAGAGAGTCAGTTCTGTAATGGGTGTCAGTTCTGTAATGGGTGGCTGATCACAGATTACAGTGTTAGCAGAGCAGCAGAGACGCCGTCAGGTCTGGATCTGACAGGGAAAACTAATTACCAAAGGCTCGACTATACAAGTAAGTTTTTAGCCTAGACTTAAAGACTGAGACTGAGTCTGAGTCCCGAACATTAACAGGAAGATTATTCCAAAGCCGGGGGGCTTTGTATGAGAAGGCTCTCCCCCCTAACGTAACTTAATTAATTCTAGGTACTAATAGTGAGCAGCACCTTGTGATCTAAGTAGGCGTGATGGTTCATAGTGAGAGAGAAGTTCACTCAGGTACAGAGGGGCGAGTCCATTTAGAGCTTTATAGGTCAGTAAGAGAATTTTATAATCAATGCGAAATTTAACTGGTAACCTGTGTAGGGTTGATAGTCTGGAAAATGGAACAAAATCCGAAAGTTTAAAAGCATCACTGACTCTGTTCATAACATAAGGGGTCTAGATGCCTCCTGAAAGTCAACGGCACTTTCACTGAAAACTGACGTTAACTAGCAGGAATCCAAACAAGCTTTCCAACGCTTGTCAAAACAACAGAACAACTATTGCATCAGAAATACTAAGCGACCTCTTTCACTGCGTTCAGTGTGCAATTACTTTTACATTAGACGTGTTTATGTTTGGATACCAAGCTTGGAATGAATGGCTGACTAACTAACTAACTAGCTGATCGTCTGTCATTACGCTGCCTTGTATTCGTGCTAAACTATAGTGGACATTTTAAACCGATTGAAATTTTCAGCATTCAGTGTGCAAAACATTGCATAATATTAATTACAGTGAGCAGATCACAGATCCAAACATTTACATTTACAGCATTTAGCAGACGCTCTTATCCAGAGCGACTTACAAGCAGTGCTTTGTCTATCTAGAGAAAGTATCTTTGCTAACCAAATACCAACTAACCAAAGTTCGAAGAGCATTAGAAAGCAAAACTCCACTAATATTACTGATTGTGGAGTTTTTGGCTGCCTTCACGTTTCAAACACACTATGTTGGACCAGATTTGCTAAATTGAAAAATAAATAAAATTAAAAATAAACGACTTAGTAAATTAATATATGAAGTAGAATTGCAAAGAATAATGATGGTAAATCTAAAAAAATAAAAATACATAACAATTAATAAATTAATAAATAAATTCTTATATAAATTAATATGTCTGCATTTATTTATGTCTATTTAGTAATTTCCCCTTCTCACTAATTTTTGTATTTATTTTTTTGTTACTTATATTTGTTTATTAACATTGTTTCTATTTTTCTATTCATTTATTTCCATAACTATTAATTTCTATATTTATTTATTTCTCTATTTATTTGTTTCTGTATTTCCTTGTCCTTATGCTAATACAGGGGCTGTCAGTCAATGATGTCACAGCATCTTAATATTGCTATTGGTTGATCAATATCAGATTATGTAGATCGATTGTTCATGTCTTGCTCTATCAGGCAGGACCAGGCAGTGCAGTAACGGCTTCTTACAGCAGCAGACAGTCAGAGATCTGAGAGTCTCGGCTGATCTGGCTGAAAATGCAGGTCCGGATTATTGACTCTTCCATTGGAGGCTGGTTCAGAGGTCGACCCCTAGTGTTCAGAGCTTTGGAGGAGGCGGTTCATCGCCTTTTTCTGCAAAAAATTCAGATCACTCAAACATTCGGACGCTCGTCTCACATACGGCCTATGGAAGCCATCGAGAGTTATTCATCAGCAGGTCTGTCTGTCGGTGGCACTGCAGCTCTTTATGGAGTGAAAGAACAGTTTAATCAGCTCTTCTCCTCCTGGGCTTGATTGCTGAGCCTGAACGTGAAAAACACGCCCCCTCATTATCATATGAGCGATGAAATACAGAAATAAATAAATGAATTAATGAAAAAATAAATAAACGAATGAATGAATGAAAAAATAAATAAATAAATGAATGCATGAATCAATGAATAAAGCGAACAATTGTTAAAAACATAGATACAAAAAATATATAAAAATGGCATTAATAAAAACAATAAATAATACAGAAATAAATCGAGAAATATATAACTGCAGAAAAAGGAAATGTGTATAATTGCAATCACAATAAGCAATATATACTTTATTTAGATTTTTAATTTATTGATTAATTTACTGAGCCATTTATTTTTTCATTTTATTTATTTTTCAATTTGGCAAATCTGGTCCTCCATAGCATACTGACAGTCATTACCATGGAGACTGGGTGGGCAGAGCCTGCTGCAGCATGACTTCCCATTGGCTGAAGGTGGTGTAGGTCGAACTTGAGGTGCCTTTAATAGACACTTTGCCTGATACTCACACTTTAGAACACAGTAAAACAGAGTAAAACTGCTCTGCAAGGTTTCCCTATACCTAGGTTTATGAGATCTGAGCCGGAACACCGTTCTGTCTCTACTATTAATTCTGGAACAGGGTTCCAGTGTGTTCCAGCCCATTTCCAGCCGCTGTGGAAATCACTGTGGGTTTCTCCTCTTTCTCAGGCAGCTGTTCGTGGACGCAGAGGGGAACATGCTGAAGGAAGGAGACACTGTGAAGTATGAGAAACTTGCAGACACCCTGGAGAAGATAGCAGAGCGTGGAGCAGAGGAGTTCTACACAGGAGAAACAGCCAGAGACCTGATCAGTGACATACAGGAAGCAGGTAATAAAACATTTATAAACATAAATAAATAAAACAATAACAAGTTATTGATATAACAGTAAGGCAATAACAATTAAGCAGTAGAACCCAGAGGGAGTGTGTTATAGTGAAATAACATCAGGGCTGTGATTTGGTCGCCGTAGATCATCACAGCCGTGATGTTATTGGCGATAACACACTCCTCGAGTGTTCTACTGCTTTAATACAACAGTTAAATAAATAAAGTAATAAATTAATAAACTGGGCCGTGAACGCGGCGTTTAATATGTTTTAATGTTCGCAGTTCCTTCACCAAATTATAGTTCCTTAACGAGCAGCTTGTTGCTATGTCAGAGTAACGAGCTCCGCCCACTCGCTGCACAGCCGGCAGTTTGATCTCCAGCTCCACACAGACCAACTGACAGTTTGGGAATTTAGTGTCGTCTCATCTTCAGAGTCTGACCAAATCGGCTGTCGGTATCTCAGTGGAGTGATAGTGTTTGTGAAAAACCCGTGATGTTATGGTGAAATAACAGCACAGTTAGGACGCTTTTCAACCAATCAGCTCGCGTTTCCCGGAAGTAACTGTTGTATAATATCTAATAATGTACATCAACAATTCTTCATTTGTATTTTGAAACAAGTTCATTACTGCCAGGAGCCACTACAGGCCCCAAGTAGGTATGTAGTTAGCCAATGAGCTGCAAGCTACCTAAATCAATTATAATATCATGGATATTTACCTCCCCCTGCAGAAGACATGGATCCCGTTTTGATGTAGACAGAGAGGGATGTGAACCACAGCAACCTGCCAAAGGTTTTAAGTCGACCTTCTGTATAGCTGCATCACTCTCTTTAATTTCAAATCAGCAGCCAGTTTGTAGTGAAATATTTCTCCAGCTCTGACTGTGACATCTGCGTTTCAAAACCTCATATTCAGCCCCATGCTGTGCTACATTGGTGCCGAAACCCAGGAGGACATGTTACGTTTTTATTCACACATAAACCAAAAGGAACGACAGATTTCTCAGAATGTAGTGGAGTAAAAAGTCAGATATTTGACTTTGAAATGTAGAGGAGTGAAAGGAAAAAGTTGTCCAAAATTTAAATACTTCAGTAAAGTACAGATACACAAAAAACTACTTAAGTACAGTAATGAATTTACTTAGTCACTGTCCACCACTGACCAATTCACATTCAGTTTAATTCAACATGAAAAAGTCCATCAGCAGCCTGTGCAAGTACGTGTCAGGGGTCTGCGAGCTCTTGTGTGTGTGTACATTATCTGATGTGTGGTGTGTTTAAGGTGGTACTCTCACTCTGGAGGATCTGCGCTCAGTTGAGGTGACTGAGTTGGAGCCCTGGAATGTGTCACTGGGCAATTACACCATGTACTTCCCCCCTCCACCTTCAGGGGCAGCGTTGGTCAGTTTCATCCTCAGTGTTATGGAAGGTGAGATAAATTATTACTTAATGATTTTCTGTAGATATTTTACAGATATTTTGTTGCCAGTTTCAGCTGACCCAGCGTTCCTCAGTTAAGTGGACTGTATCTCATTAATGTATTGTACACTGTTATCATAATTTTTCTCTTTAAGTACACTTGTGTGTCATTTAACGTGTCGTTTAGTCATTTTACTCACTAAGCACTTCAGTCCACCTCCTTGTTTCTACGCTCATTGTCCATTTTATCAGCTCCACTTACTATATAGGTGCACTTTGTAGTTCTACAGTTACAGACTGTAGTCCATCTGTTTCTCTGATACTTTGTTAGCCCCCTTTTACCCTGTTCTTCAGTGGTCAGGACCCCCATGGACCCTCACAGAGCAGGTACTATTTGGGTGGTGGATCATTCTCAGCACTGCAGTAACACTGACGTGGTGGTGGTGTGTTAGTGTGTGTTGTGCTGGTCTGAGTGGATCAGACACAGCAGAGCTGCTGGAGTTTTGTTTTTATTATAAACAGTGATATTTATGGCACTGTCAGTTAATAGTTTACATTTATTTGTAATATCAATGTAGACCATAAAAGGCTTTCTATTTCCAAAAGTGAAGAATGAACAGAACTACAGGGTTAAAACTTCACCAGCGTGTTGAACTGTGGGATATACAATCCTGGGCAAAAAAAAATGGGCAGAGCCCAAAATATCATGTTTGTTACTGATGGTTTTGGCTGGTCAGAGTCCAGATTTAAACCCTATAGTGAATATTTGGTCTCACATCAAACACAAACCAGCTCTGCAATGTTTTCAGCTGTTTGAAGCCGTCAGTGCTGAGAGAATCATACTGACTCTTCTTTCTGTAAAAAACTGTTTATTTGAAGAAATCTGAGTGAAACGCTCTCTTATATTAACTTACTTTATCTATTTGTTTAATGATTAGTTGTTGAGATGATTAAAAGCTTAATGTTTTGAAATTTTGGGCTTATTTGACTGTTGTTTTTGTGCCCAGGAGTGTACTAGCACTGCTTTAATACAGTATTATAGTGGGAAAAGAGTGTGTATAGTGTGATCTTGCACACAGTGTTTTTGCATATTTCTGAAATGGAACAAACACAAGAACCCAAACCGAAAGTATGGACTTCTGAACAGGCTGATAGAGATGTGTTCTGTGTGTTCTCCAGGCTATAAACCAACACCAGCCTCTCTAGAAGGAAAAGAGCGTGTGCTGACCTACCATCGCTACGTAGAGGCCTGTAAGTTTGCTGAAGGACTGAGGAAGTTCATGAGAGACCCCAGATTCAATGACATAACGGTGGGTTCTGCTAGAACTTTTGAGAGCAAAACAATTTGTCAGTGTGTTTGTCTGTGGTTGACTCAGGACGTTTATCTGCACCTGTATCTGTAGTGAAGTAATGACAGCACTATTCCGCTCCGTTATTACTTCAGGCAGCAGAATATACAAAATTAATTAAGTAAATCATTAATTTATCAAAAGGTCATGATGGCATTTTCAGACAGTTACAGTCAGAAAGCCTCTCCTAAGAGACTAATCCACAAACACAACTCTTTATTTACTGGAAGTGGAAGTAAACGTAACAAAAAAGTTCTTTTAACTGATTAAAATCAGAGTAATTGGTGAGCAGAACCACAGAATCATGATTCAAGCAGCAACCACAAAGTCCAGCAAAATCTCCCCAAGCAGGTGGTACTGGCCCTGTGGGCTCTAATCCAGGGGCCTCAGTTATAAAACATTATGCGGATCCCAGACTGAAAATGTGCACATGTGCAACAAAGACGTTCACAAGTTGCCTCAAGCAAGTCCTGAGACGAGTCTCAAGTGTGGGAGTCCAAGGTAAGTCTCGAGTCTATGAAGTGTGAGTCTGAGTGTTGAGTCTCTGAGGTGTGAGCCGTTGAGGTACAAGTAGAGTCCCGAGTCACTGAAGTGAGAGTCAGAGGTCAGTGCAAATGACTTCATTAATACAATGAGATCTTGGAGATGCGGGAAACATTGGCTTTGGCTGAATGCTCTTTATTGAACACTGCCGGAGAACTGCCGTCCAGCGCTACTGAAATGGCCGAGATAGCAGGCAGGGCACTTCTAGCCTTACAATTCAACTTGAGGGTACGCACAGACACTGCACTTCCACCCCACAGCTCAGCAAATAACACAAGTAACACATACCACACTACCAAACCAAGATCAAGAACTATTTACAAGATTTAAAGTCAATCGATTAACCGAGTTCCGGTCCGGTGGAGAGCATCTTGAGCAGCTGCATCATCGCCTG
The DNA here is from genome assembly GCF_904425465.1 of Colossoma macropomum. Classification (NCBI taxonomy): domain Eukaryota; kingdom Metazoa; phylum Chordata; class Actinopteri; order Characiformes; family Serrasalmidae; genus Colossoma; species Colossoma macropomum. The sequence goes on along the minus strand of NW_023494793.1, from coordinate 1,549,257 downwards.
GTTTGGGAATTGCGCCTCCGACTCTGACTGCAAGACTCTCTGTCCCCTCCATCATGGACATCTACACCACACGCTGCATCCGCAAAGCCACCAGCATTGTGAACGACCCCATCCATCGCCCATACTGACTTTTTTCACCGCTGCCGTCTGGCAGAAGGTACCGGAGCATCCGTGCCATCACTGCCAGACTCTGCTACAGCTTTGTTCCTCAAGTGATCAGGTTTTTAAACTCACAAGGACTGAACTGAATATCACACACACACACACCTCTTTTGATGCTCTACTTGCACTATCTGGAACGTTGCTGCCAACTGTGTTTACACTGTGTTTACTCATGTACTACCTCAGTAACTGCTGTCCACTACCTCATGCTCTGAAATGAGTGCTGTGTCGGCGCTGCACTGTCCTGTCTGTTTACTGTGTCTAATGTCTGTTTAATTTATCATATTTATTGTTTCTAGTTTAATGTTTTGCACACTTATGTCTGCACGTTCGCACTTTGTACTGTCTATTTTGTTCCGTGTTGCACCGTGTTGGTCCTGGAGGATCGTAATTTCACTCCACTGTGTACTCGTACACAGATGGAATGACAATAAAAGCCTCTTGACTTGAGTCAACCTTCCAAGAGTCAGTGCATATGGCTGCTCTCCATAGCCACAACTCCTGCATGTAGTGGGGCATGAAAATTGGATCAGGCCTGGATGCTTATGCATGGAGTCAGCCTACGTAGCCTACTACATGCTTACCCTACTAACATTTAGACCCAGTCCCGTTTCACCCCTACCCCTGTTTTCGAGTGTCACCGTAACCCCTTGGAACAGAGTTACAAAGGGTAGTGGCTGAAATCTTGCCCTATGAAATGGGACCCTCAAATTAAAAAAATAATAAAATAAAAAACATTACTTCATTAACAGCTACTAGTGCTGCTCTGTAGGCGACCCGGCCCGACTTCAGTGATAGGAGAGAAGGGTAAAGTTCAGCTCCTCACTGCTGGGCTTTAGTTACATTTAGGGTAACATATGTTTTCAAAGAGGGGGGCAATTATTTATTATCACCCACCACTAATTCTTCAGTGATATGAAGCTGAAGTCAGATATTCTTGTTCGAATTTTCCCGTTCCACCTTAAATGGTGCAGCAGTTACATTCTGGCGCTTCAGGTGTCAGAACTGCTGGACTATTTAAGGTGGAACGGGAAAGTTAGCTAGCTACCGAGACATTGGCGTGCTATTAGCGATTTTTAATGCTTGTTATGAAGAAAATGACCAAAATACACTGAAACAACATTAAACTAAGATAATACAATGGTTATCGTAATTTTTTAACCAAAAAGATTCTCACATTTGTGGGTTTCTTTGGTCTCTTGTTCTCCATCTTGCCGGTTTTTCTTTTTTTTATCACATCTCTCTGTTTGAAGTCTCTGAAAAACCTCCGTTTGGAGGGTCACGTAGCTCTAACACTTCGCCCTACCCCTCTATCTCAACAAGAATCGGGACGTGAATGCACAAAACAGAGGGCTAAGGGCTCAGTGGTAGGGGCGAGGGATGAAATGGGTTTGGGCCTAAACCTACTCAAACTCAAGCCAGCAGAATACTTTAAACGACTTGGTGGTTTGAGTTGATACGCTGTGGTGTGCCCTGCTTGCTCTACAGAACTCCTGATCACCACCTTGCTAATTCTGAGAGCCCACCATCTGTGACTGTGGTTGAAAAATAAACGGCTCTTTCTCTGTTCCTCCTTTGTTTTCATTAGATCCTGGTTTGATAAGTGCAATACTACCCTGATCAACAGATTTGCAGATGCAGAAGTGTGGTTTGGCCCTGAGTCGGCTGTGGTGGAGGCAGTGGTTGGGTGCTCTGGGTCGTATTGCCTGTAGATGTAGCCCTATTTGTAATCATATCATCTGTATTTGTGTTAAACAGAAGGCATCTGAAGTAATACAGAAGAAGTATGCTGACCAAATTAGACAGAAGATCAGAGATGACAGCACCCACGATGATGAGCACTACGGAATCAGCAAAAAGGAGTACAAACTGGGCACCACACATGTGTCCGTTCTCGATGAGGATGGAATGGCTGTATCCGTCACCAGCTCCATCAACTACATGTGAGCACTTTCACTATATGAAACTCATCTCTTACAGTCAGTGCTGGCTAGAAATGGGCCACACATCATCTGGATTACATAATCTGATGTGGACAGTACAACTAGTAGCTAACGAAATGGCAAAGAGAGAGATTTAAGACGGACATCGATATTTTGGAGACGAACGGACTTATTTGCGTTTATAATCAGTCCAGCTGGTTTCCTGATACGTTTAATCTGCAGCGAGAAACTGAAACACTAAAAAGTCGCAAAGCTGAAATGTTTGAATTTTCCATTCCACCTTAAATGGTGCAGCAGGCAGACGTTGAGAGACATTTTACAAGAAACTGTTCTACTTTTAAGGAAAGGTTTCCTGCTGGAGATGTGAGAAAAGCAGCTATAGCTGAGCTAAAGCTTAAAGCAGAGCAAAGTCTGCGTTTTCTTTTATATTAGATTTTTTTTGTCTATACTAGCACATCAGCAAATACTGAGACATATTTACAGCCAAGATAGTAGTTGGAAGTTGACATAAAATGTTGTGGCCGCCAAGGTGGTTTGATTTTTATTGAAAGCCGAAATGGCTCTTCTTAACATTCGGGTTGCTGACCCGTGGTCTAGAGCGAGTTATTTGACAAAAGCTGTCTTTTGCACAGCGCGGCTGGGGCCAGCTATAGCCTTCACATTCTGCTGAGCAACAGCTAAATAGCAACTGGCTTTACTCTGCAGCTTCTAAGTTTGTACTTTCTACACATATAAAAACAAAATAAAAACTTCTGTAAAATAGTATTTGACCTGCGGCCTGTTTGGTGAGATTCTGATGAAGATGGCGCAGGACTGCATCAGATTCCAAAACTCTTGGTGATCCTAAGTGAGATTTTTGGTCAGCAGCTGAGCAACTAAACAATCTGGTGTCGGCTAGAATCCAAGAGAATACAATTCAGCAAACAAGACAGGCTGTGAAACACTTTACACACTGAAACTAAAGCACATTCAGCTTCTTCTAGAAACACTGGAAAAGCTGAGCTCAACCTGATATTCAGTTTTACGGCTTTGTCTGTGACGCAATAGGGCACTACTTCTTTGTGGTGGAAGGAATTGTCGAAATTAAAGCACATTTGATGCCATGTTTGGGGCTTCTTTGCTTTAACATTAGAGATTGTTATGGCGAATAACATGGCTGTGATGAATGGTGATGTTATTCGCAATAACAACCCCACCCCCAATGTTCTGTTGCTTAAACAGCATTTTATGCTGTATTGTTACATCCTTAATTTTTCTGTCTTGTTAGATTCGGGTCTGGAGTTTATTCAGCCAAAACAGGCATCATCCTCAACAACATGCTGACAGACTTCTGCAAGCAAATAGACAAGGTTCAACCTGGTGAGTTATCTTATATGGAGACTGTATAATAAAATTCCATAGAAACACAGCATTTCATATCTGACATAAAAGAGCTCTGCGTGTGTAGGTGAACGTCCTCCCTCGTCCACGGCTACGATGATCATTCACTCCAAAGTTACAAACCACACTGTGGTCATTGGAGGCTCAGGGGGCACGATGATCACCTATGGGATGACCACGGTGAGTTTGGGTCCATACAGACCTCAAGATGGACTTAACTGCTAAGTCAGTTGTAGTTAAAACCATATTTTAGAGAGGAATTTACAGCTGTTGCACCACCAGCACCACTAAAGGCCTTTACGCACATCCTCCATCAATCTGAAGAACCATTTCACCATAGTAATAGTGCATGTTTTTACATGGAAACATACAGTGTTATGTCTTTGTTGATTTTCTAAGTGTAATTAAGTCAGCACAGGTAACCCTTGGGAAAGAAAAGAAGAAAAGCAATAATTAGTTTGTTTTAAACAGTTGTTTTAAAGAAACGTTTTAATGGTTTAGCTGTGAAAGTATTATAAGAAAGAAGAGAAAAACTTTAGAGTTAAAAAGAACTGTATGGTTCTAAAAGGAAAAAAAAGTGTCCAAAGTTTAGTTTGGACATGCAGAGCATGTGCCCAGTGCAGTCTAATCTTATATGGGTCTTCCATTATTGATTGGATGCACACCGATCAGGCATAACCTTATGAGCCTCCCCTTGTTTCTACACTCATTGTCCATTTTATCAGCTCCACTTACTATATAGGTGCACTTTGTAGTTCTACAGTTACAGACTGTAGTCCATCTGTTTCTCTGATACTTTGTTAGCCCCCTTTTACCCTGTTCTTCAGTGGTCAGGACCCCCATGGACCCTCACAGAGCAGGTACTATTTGGGTGGTGGATCATTCTCAGCACTGCAGTAACACTGACGTGATGTGTTAGTGTGTGTTGTGCTGGTCTGAGTGGATCAGACACAGCAGTGCTGCTGGAGTTTTTAAACACCTCAATGTCGCTGCTGGACTGAGAATAGTCCACCAACCAAAAACATCCAGCCGACAGTGTCCTGTGGGCAGCGTCCTGTGACCACTGATGAAGGACTAGAGGATGACCAACACAAACTGTGCAGCAGCAGATGAGCTATCGTCTCTGACTTTACATCTACAAGGTGGACTGACAAGGTAGGAGTGTCTAATAGAGTGGACAGTGAGTGGACACAGTGTTTAAAAAGTCCAGCAGCACTGCTGTGTCTGAATGATCCACCACCCAAATAGTACCTGCTCTGTGAGGGTCCATGGGGGTCCTTGGAGTACGGTGAAGTTTCACCATTCCCTACCAGTGAGAGACCAGGAGGGTGGTTTTAGTCAGCGTGACTGGAACTCAGAGCTTGATTTAGCCTTAGCCAGGGTGGACGAGACTTCGTAAGAGCAGCATCAGTCGGGTAAAGACTAAACAATATGTGAGAGCAATTTATTGATTTAGTTTGGGACTTGTATGTGCGCTTTTGGGTTATATGTGTGTTTTATGTGTGTTCGTACTGTGCATGTGTTTAGTAGTATTTTAAGTTCTGAAAAGAAGAATCTCTGTTTTAACACTGTTTTTTGACCACATATAATCCAGCATTTATGGAGATTACTTAGACAGCCTAAAGCTGTTTAGCAAAATATTAATATTTTGTTCTTCCAAGGAAATATCCTGGACTAAAATATTCAAAGGGTTGAAAAGTTTGTTTTTCAGTGAAAACCAATAAATAAGTTGGAAAGGAAATTTTAAAGATGGTGTAAGTGTGTGTAATTCTAATTTATGCTGTAATCTAATTGATTGATCTGTGCTATTAATTCAGTAATTTGAGTTGTAAATGTGAGACAGGACAGTAACGTTGCATACTTTGGTTTGATTTTAACTGCAGAGAACAAAAGTAAATGCTTCTTCGAATCTACTTCAACTCCTTCTCTGCGGAATACCATAGGAACTTTATCTACATTTTAATGTTGATTTGTATGGGATTAATATAACCTGAGGTTATTTCTACAGCTGTTTTATAGAAGGTAAAAAAAGGGGACTGTAATACATCCAGCTGGATCAGTGGTGGTGTGTAAACATGTTCATGGCCATTTGGTTTCAGTGATTTGGGCCCTTTAAGTATAACTTAAACTATATTTAAGCAAGTGGAGGTGGATTTTGTAGTTGCTCTATCCGTGTTCTGATGTCAGTCTACCTCGTTCTACTGTTGCAACAGGCACTAATGAACTTCCTGTGGTTCGGGAAGAGTCTGAAGGATTCCATCGATGAAACCATTGTGACTGTGGACATTGAAAAAAAACTCAATTTTGAGCACAGCTTCGACAAGGTACTGAAACTAAAACTGTGAGGCCTGAATCCTGGGCCATTCAGCTTAACCAGTGGTTCTTACAATAAAGAGCAAAATGCTAATACAGTTTATGAGACATTTATAAACTCTTTACTGTGTTACTGTATTCTCTCTCTCTCTCTCTCTCTCTCATTCAGAAGGTCATCGTGGCTCTAAAAGAACTCGGGCACAGCGTCCCAGTTTTCCAGAACGCAGTCAACGCTGTATCGAAGAAAAATGGAGAGTGCATTGAGGCTGTTTCAGATGGTCGGAAGATGGGCGAAGCTGCAGGATACTGACCTCTAAAAGGGCTCCTCATCCATTTCAATCAAACGGTCAACTCCTGAATTGTTGACACCCCTAAAAAAATGGACAAAAACAATCCTAAACTAAACAGTACATTTAATGATCTAAATGTTTCTCAAAAACCGTTTACCATTAATGTAACAGAAACCATTCCAGTAAGAGAATTGCTTTATATTAAGAATAGCATATTCTTTCAAAAGCATGTGGAGCAAAATTATTAGCACCCCTAAAGAGCATTTTAAATGACATCAAAATAAAATTGCACGTTTGAGTAAAAAAATCTTTCTTGTTATTTGCTTCCACTCTCCAGGAGCTCCATTGTTGTGTGTGATATGTTAGGTATTTCCTGTTTCCCTGGAGAATAAATATGAGGCTACACACCTGTACAATCCTTTTGTCGTCCATCAACAGGGTAAAACCAAAGAGCTGTCGACTCAAATGAGACAGAAGGTTGTGGAGCTGAAAAACATATAGTAAGAGATAAATATAATGTAAACATATACTAGATATAATAGTAATAAGAGATAAAAACATGAATAGTTCAGTTGAAAGTAGTAGATCAGTAGGTCAGTTGAAATGATCTTTTAACTTGATACTAAAAAGTTTGAAAAGCAGGGACAGTTCAGGAAAAGGGCGCAGGAACGCATTGCTGTCATGTGCAATGAGCAGGCAAAGAACAGAACCGAGCTGTTATTTTACCATAACATCACAGCTTTTTCACAAACACTGTATCACTCCGCTGAGGCGCCGTTGCTAAGCAACGACTTTGACAGCTGTAGGAGACGCTCGAGCCATTTGAATGTTTTTACTTCTTACTTTGCCACAAACAGAAAACGGACACTTTTAAGATCACATTTGACCGACAGCCGATTTGGTCCGACTCTGAAGATGAGACGACACTAAATTCCCAAACTGTCATCACCACTGAGCAGCTTTTCAGTCGGCAGCTGAGACAGAAGAACAGCTGAACAACCTGGAATCAGCCAGAAATGAACCCAACACCATTCGCCAAACGTGTAGTCTGATCTTCAGAGTCTGACCAAATCAGACTGAGCCATAAAACTGACTCAATAAAACACAAAAAAGCTGCTCAGTGGTGATGACCGTTTGGGAATTTAGTGTAAGGAGCTGGAGAACGAACTGCCGGCTGTGCAGCGAGTGGGCGGAACTCGTTACTCTGACGTAGCAACGAGCTGCTCGTTAAGGAACTATAATTGGGTGAAGGAACTGCGAACATTAAAACATATTAAACGCCGCGTTCACGGCCCAGTTTATTAATTTATTACTTTATTTATTTAACTGTTGTATTAAAGCAGTAGAACACTCGAGGAGTGTGTTATCGCCAATAACATCACAGCTGTGATGATCTACGGCGACCGAATCACAGCCGTGATGTTATTTCACTATAACACACTCCCTCTGGGTTCTACTGCTTCAGTGTGTCAGTTCAAGATGTGTGTATGTGATGATGCTGTGTTATCATGTTGGGCTGTGGGGTGTGGATTAGTGTGGCTGCCATAAAGTGAAACTGTATGGCTGGAAATGACCTGCCTGCTGTGCCTGGCTGCTTTTCATGTGCCTTTTCTGTTGCTGTAAATAAAAGAGCCCACTTCAGGTGTCAGGTATAACGGTCTCTCCCCGTGTCTCCTTCTTTGCTGTTGCCACAGTATTCTCTAATACTACAGAAGTGTTGACTGACAATGTGTACATCCTTACAATACAGACACAAAAACATGTTTCAGCACCATTAATTAAGGCTGGCTACTAAACTGCATTGGCGATAGCTACAAAGCTGGGTCTGGATCGTTTGGGCTCTACATATGTATATCTATACTCCTGGGCAAAAAAATGGGCCAAGCCCAAAATATAATGGTTTTTACTGGTGGTTTTGTGTTAGAGAATATAAGCCTATAGAGAATATTTGGTCTCTCATTAAACACAAACTAGCTTGGTAATGTTTTTCAGCTGTTTTTTTGCCCAGGAGAATATATATATACTATATATCATATAATATGAGATATATATATATATGTGTGTGTGTGTGTGTGTGTTCTTTTTCATTCTTTTTGAAAAACATAGATATGATAAAAAGCGCTGATTAGCCCTATCTGAGAACTGTGTGGGCGTGGCTAATGAGCAGCTTGATTGACAGCTCTCTGTCCAACACTTCTAGCCAGCTCCGCCCCTCATACAGAACTAACATCATTATCCAGCTTTCATGTGACGCTAACTGGACAACAAAGTCACAGACAGTGAATGGGCGACAGGCAGCTACAGACAGGTCGTCTGGCTTGCTGGCTTTTGATTATACTAGGTTAGTTTTAGCTCACTAAGCTTCCCTGACTCTGAAATATTTGGAATATTTACGGAAGCGTTACCCGAGATTAGGACCACACAGTTTACACTGAGAGGAGAGAAATATAATGACATATATCGGTCAGTTATGTATTTATATTTATATATAAATATATCAGTCTGCAAGAACCAGATTAACCTGTTTAGAGAGAAAACAGATTTGGGTTCCCCTGAGTCTTTAAGCTGTACAGCTGTTAAGGCTCAGATCAATTATAACAAGAACTACTTGGTATCTGAACAGCACATATTGTAGTACTATTTAGATGCTTAAGGGGCATACCACTCATTTTTCAAAATTTCTTCATATTTCAGTGTGTGAGATGTAACAAGATGGCAGCAGATGTGCATCGCGAATCTCAGCGTCTCACCAGTTTTAGCAATATAGTGATTTTTTACCTAACAATCTCTTGCGTTTTCACTCAACTCACTCATGCAAACTTCAGATACGTCAGACAGACACTGCTTGATATTAATCATCGCTGCACAAACAACATTTTGGAAATTCCATTAGATTTCAACCAGCTAGACAGAGCGAATCATTCATACCGACTGGAACAGCCTGGCACCGACCGTGAGACCGTAAACAAAGAAGGGGTAAGCGCAGAGGTCTGCGTGCTAAGCTAAGGCTAAACCCACAGTGGCCAGTGCTACCTAGCATCTTCCTTGCCAATGGAAGAGTTGATAGGTCAGCCACAGCTTTGGGTAAGGTCAGCCACAGCTTTGGGTAAGAGCCGCAGTGGTCGTGTTTGTATTAATGTAAATAAAGCATGGTGCACGGACTCGGTCGTGGCTGATGCCCACTGCTCTGCAGATTTAGAGATTCTGATTATTATGTTCAGACCCTTTTATATTCCACATGAGTTTACCTGCATTGTTGCTGCTGCGGTTTACGTCCCCCCAGACGTTAATGCTAATGTGGCTATGAAAGATCTTTGTGCTGCTATTAGCAAACTGCAAACTGTGCACCCGGACGGAGGCTTTATTGTTGCTGGGGACTTTAATCACAGCAATTTGAGATCTGTACTTTCAAAGTTTCATCAGAATGTCTCCTGCACCACAAGAGGACAAAGAACTTTGGAAAACGTTTACACCAGTGTGGCTTACGCCTACAAAGCCACACCACTCCCCCACCTGGGACAGTCTGACCACCTCTTTGTTTCAGCTCCCCAGTCATCAACCTTGTGAAACCCACAACAAGATCTGTGAAGATCTGGATAGAAGGGGCTGAATCCTTGCTTCAGCACAAGTTTCAGCAAACAGACTGGAGTGTGCTTGCAACCCAGGCCACCACACAGACACTGACATCTGCACCAACTCTGTCCTGGATCATATCAACGGCTGTGTGGAGAGAGTGACAACTCACAAAATAATAAAGACTTTCCCTAACCAGAAGCCCTGGATGAACAGAGAGGTTTGCCTTCTGCTCAAAGCAAGAGATGCTGCCTTCAGGTCTGGAGATTAGGAGGCTTAGAGCTCAGCCAGAGCCAACCTCAGAAGAGGCATCTCAAAGGCTAAACACTGCTACAAACAGCGGATTGAAGAGCACTTCAACTCCTCTGACCCCCGGCATATGTGACAAGGCATGCTGTCAATTACTCACTTTAAACCACCCAGCACTGTTCCATTACCAACCTGTGCCTCACTCTCCGATGAGCTCAACCACTCCTATACTTGCTCTGAGCAAAGTGAATGCACAAAAGGCAGCTGGCCCTGATGGAGTACCTAAAAGCCTGTGCTAAGCAGCTGGCTGGGGTCAGACATTTTCAATCTGTCGCTGGCCTAGTCGGTTGTCCTGACTAGCTTGAGCTCTGAATGACTGCCGCCCTGTCGCACTCACCTCCATCATTTCCAAGTGTTTTGAAAGACTAGTACTTTCACATTTGAAGTCCAGTCTGCCTGCTACACTGGACCCACACCAGTTTGCCTACTACTGCAATTGCCTACTACTGCACATGACTGGGTATAAAAGAGTATTTTAGAGAGGCAGAGTTTCTCAGAAGCAAAGATGGGCAGAGGTTTGCCAATCTTCGAAAAACTGTGTTTAAAAATTGTGGAACAATTTCAGAAAAATGTTTCTCAATGTAAAATTGCAAAGACTCTGGATATCCCATCATCTACAGTACATAATATCATCAAAAGATTCAGAGAATCTGGAGAAATCCCTGTATGCAAGGCCGACAGTCAGTATTGGATGCTCATGATCTTTGGCCCCTCAGGTGGCACTGCACTGAAAACAGATTCTGTACTGGAAATCACTGCATGGAACATAGTTTGCCGTGCAATCCACAAACACAAGTTAAAGCTGTATCATGCAAAGAAGAAGCCATATGACAACACAATCCAGAAACGCTGCCGTCTTCTCTGGGCCAAAGCTCATTTAAAATGGACTGAGGCAAAATGGAAAACTGTTCTGTGGTCAGATTAATTAAAATTTGAAATTCTTTTTGGAAACCATGGACGCCGTGTCCTGCAGACTCGAGAGGAGACGGACCATCCAGCTTGTTATCAGTGTACGGTTCAAAAGCCTGCATCTCTGATGGTCTGGGGCTGCATTAGTGCCTATGGCGTGGGCAGCTTACACATCTGGCTCTATCAACGCTGAACAGTATATAGAGGTTTTAGAATAACATGTGCTCCAATATAGACAGCGTCTCTTTCAGGGAAGGCCTTGCATATTTCAGCAAGACAATCAACCACATACTGCATCCATCACAACAGCATGGCTTTGCAGAGTCCGGGTGATGAACTGGCCTGTCTGGAGTCCAGATCTTTCACCAATAGAAAACATTTGGCGCATCATGAAATGAAAAATCTGAAAAGGGGATCCAGGACTGTTGAGCAGCTAGAATCCTACATCAGACAAGAATGGGACAACATTCCTCTCCCAAAACTCCAGCAACTGGTCTCCTCACTTCCCAGACATTTACAGACTGTTATTAAAGAAGAGGGGATGCTACACAATGGTAGACACGGCCCTGTCCCAACTTTTTTGAAACACGTTGCTGCCATCAAGTTCTAAATGAGTTAGTGTTTTTCATGAAATGGTAAAATGTCTCACTTTCAACATCTGATATGTGTTCTTGTGAATGAAATATGGGTCTGAGATTTGCAAATCATTGCATTCTATTATTATTTACATTTATTCACATTTTACACAGCGTCCCAACTTTTTTGGAATTGGGGTTGTAAATATGAACCAAAAGTTCATCATTAGACATTCATCATATCATCAAAATCATTAGACTGAAGAACTAGAAGGCCCTGAGGGTTCCTCACTGATTAAAGTGCTTCTGGACATTGGCACCAAAATCGTCTTAAATACAATATTGGGAAGTATTTAATCTTAGACTGCTCTTGATTGAAGTGGTTTTGAGTATTTTGTGTGTGCATTCCAGGTTCCATCTCGACTCTTCCACTCTGGGATCCTGCTGTCCAACACCTTGTGGTTAGTCTCCTCCCTTCAGCTTTAAAAGGCACCACCAGGACCCTCAGAAGGAAACTTCCTCATCTTACCCTCGGTTTTGCCACTTGTACACTTTGTTAAAACTCAATCCTTTGCCATATTTTGCTTGTTGTTGAATTTGCTTGTATTAGACTTTGATTTAGCTTGTCCCCTGTAAAACTGGTAGCTGTGTATATTTTTAATATGTTGTAGTGAGTCAGTGAGTCAGTGAGCACCGGTTATAGTGAGTGGCTGCCTTTTTTTTGGGAATGGGGTTTGTTTTTGTGCACGCCTAGTCAGGTAGGTAAGTTAGCACTTTGTCTTTTGCTTTATTTGCGTGTGTATAGGGTAGTTGGGTTTGCTGACCTAGTGTGGGTTTTGTTTGTTGTGTTGGTCTGGGTCACCCCTGAAGTCTGTTGCTGGTGTTCTGTGTGAACAGATCAAAACATCTTTAAACCTAATAATAGTGACTGGTGTTTTTCCATCTCCCACATCCACTTTTGTTCTTTTTGCTGTTAATATACACAACACACACTCCTTTTATTTTTGTTACGGACTGACCTAGATAATATTCTGATAACAGAATGTTTTACACCAGCATCTATAGTCTTCAATGAAAACAGATGAAAAACTGTGCCTTAATAATCATCACAGTCATTATTATTGTTACAGGTTGCTCTGTGCATTAATACATGTGAACAGACCGCCCACTGCTGGTGAGATTAGATGATGTGTTTTTTAAATGTTTCCTCATAATTCAGTGATTGAGATGTAAACAGAGCGATTCAGAGTGGTTTGGTGTGAAATGGTTCAGATGTCTTTACAGTGGTGGTGATAGGAACCAGGGGTCGCCATGACTACAACACAAATATAGACATTTTATTTACTATCCAGAACCACCAGTGAACCTACACGAGTCTTCTGAGTTTATATGGAATGTTGATGATGGAAAATAGTGGAAAATCTGAAATTGGGAACTACATTGCCCTGCATTTATCCCTCCACCCTGAATATATTAAAATATGTGTTTTAGGCCAAAATCTATCAAAACTATCACAAAAAATGTTTCAGACATCAGTGAGACTTTCTGTGAGGGAGCTTTTAGAGGTGGCCCTCTGGTTCCTATCACCACCACTGTGAACAGTTCTGACTCAGTAAGTTTATCTAGAACAGCGTTTCACACTCTGAACGTTAAAGGCAACAAGTTTTTTGGTTGTACAGATCTTTTAACTAGTCCAAAATAAGAAAATCTAGAATTCATATTTAGTTTTGGAAATGTTTTAGGTTGATGTTTTTGGGCTGTTTTCATGTATAAAAGACTTTTTTTTTCAAAGCTTAACATGCAGACATCACAAAATCTTCAAAAGTACAATTAGATGTCACCTTTACATGCCAACGAGTTATTTGGAAGCCTTTGCTGTCATTAAACTACAAACATACTATTGATGAACTGTCAAATAAGACAAAAATCGACCCGTTTCCATACAAAAGGATGGGTTGTGCAGAAAGTCTTACACGATGGGAAATCCCATTGCAGACTTTTGGGTGGGCACTGCAGATGAAGGTTGTGCATGTCTTTAAGGAAATGACTGTTAAAAAGCAAAAACAACACATCATTAAGCATGGATGAAGAGCAATCTTTATTCAACAGGTTCTACAGGAACCGTTGCACCTTTGACACAGAACACCGCACCAGATCAACCAGTCAGACAACATTTTCAACTTGGCTCTAATATACTGAATGGTCTCCTAGCTCGCTGGCTCATAGTCCATCATTCAATGTTCTGGCACAGAAGTCAGAACCATATCTGAAGGCTGTCTATCTTGCAATCACAAGTCTACCATTGACCCATATGGTACAAACCCACAATCCTGAATCCTGTTAAGTGAAGGCCATTCTTGACAATGAGCATGGGATCAAGAAACCAAAAATAAACAACTGTTCCAGGCATAAAAGAGTGTGCTGGGATCTGGCTTCACAACTGCAAATTAGGTAAAAAAATGTCAATGGCAAAGGAAATGTAAAATGTCTTCATAGGGTCATAATTGGATAACATAGGTTGGAGTAAAGTGTCTCATCTGATCATGCTGCACAACTATAAAAAACGGAAAAACATCTAAAAATAAACTCGCTAGTGTTATTCCAACAGCAAAACCTGTTTTGTAACTTCAGACCATGATTTCAACATGGTGGTGATAGTATGAGGGAAGATTGATTGAGGGAGGGGGAGAACTCTGAGAACTTTGGCTGGAGTTCTGGGCAGCTTCTGCCTGTAGCTGGAAGGCCAGACCCCCTCATAGCTGTAGTAGGACTGATGCAGGACTAAAGCACACTGAGCTGTCATCGGTATGAAAAGTGTTTCATAAACAACACACACACATTTTCTAAACAGCTCATACTTCTGGGTCGCAGGGGGTGCTGGAGCCTATCCCAGCTGTCATTGGGTGGAAGGCAGGATACACCCTGGACAGGTCGCCAGTCCATCACAGGGCAGACAGACAGACATACACATTCACACACACACTCACACCTAGGGGCAATTCAGCACGTCCAATAGGTCTGACTGCATGTCTTTGGATTGTAGGAGGAAACCCACACCGTCACGGGGAGAACATGCAAACTCCACACAGAGAGGACCCTGGTCGCCCAGGCGGGCATCGGCAGCTCTGTGGTGCGGTGGGTAGCGCTGTCGCCTCACAGCAAGAAGGGCTTCATTAATAAAGATATTATTATCATCATCATCATTAACAACTGTTAGCTTTAGGGCAGATCCTCTTTTTAATACAAATCTATGAAGTGGTAAAGAGTTACCTGCTCTGTAGTTTTGTTTCACACTATGTTCTTTGGTTGATTATGCAAACAACTCTGGAAACTGTGGAACAGGACAGAAGCTCATTTGAAGTGTTTCAAATCTACGTGAGATACTGATTTTGCTCATCTGAATTAAAATTTTACTGCAAATTATTTTGATTGAAATTATTTAATTTCAAAATGCAAAAATAGTTCAGTTGCTTGTTAGCAAATCCCTTTTTTTAGTTGAACCGACAGACTTTTTTTACACTGAATGAAAAAACAAAAAACTATTTACATCAGAAAAAACATTACAGAACAGAATGTTATATCTTAATAGTATAGGAACAAATGAAGTAATAGAATCTGAAAAAATCCAGGAGTTTATATAATCTAGCAAAGAATACTGTAAATGTTACTCTACATGCTCTGCATCATCTGGTCACATATTATAATACACTTCACACCTAATATAAATAAATGGATGTACTAATAAGCACAAAGGACTGTCCACTCTGAACAAAATGACTACAGCAGTGACCACTTTTTATAAATCATCACCATGTAGGTAGGACTTCAGCTCAGATAGGAATCAGTTTGGATTGGTCTATTTAAAAACAGTTTAAATAGATCATATAACATATTAAAGCAGTTTAATAAGAGGCGGTGGAGTTCAGTGGAACAGGTTTGTGACAGTGTATGAAAATCTTTGTAGTTTGATCTACAGAAATAATAAGTTTTGATAAAGACAGACACTGAGTGAGAAGTAAAGAAAATAAGTTTTTTCATGTATGATGCATTCAAGCAAGCAAAAAAAAAAAGAAAATTCATCTGTATTTTACTAATATATACCTGAGTGGTGTTACTGTGCTGTGAGCGTTACCGATGTAGAGCTGTGGGGTTTTATGGTGCTGTGAGCGTTACCGATGTAGAGCTGTGGGGTTTTACGGTGCTGTGAGCGTTACTGATGTAGAGCTGTGGGGTTTTACGGTGCTGTGAGCGTTACTGATGTAGAGCTGTGAGGTTTAACGGTGCTGTGAGCGTTACCGATGTAGAGCTGTGAGGTTTAACGGTGCTGTGAGCGTTACCGATGTAGAGCTGTGAGGTTTAACGGTGCTGTGAGCGTTACCGATGTAGAGCTGTGAGGTTTAACGGTGCTGTGAGCGTTACCGATGTAGAGCTGTGGGGTTTTACGGTGCTGTGAGCGTTACCGATGTAGAGCTGTGAGGTTTTACGGTGCTGTGAGCGTTACCGATGTAGAGCTGTGGGGTTTTACTGTGCTGTGAGCGTTACCGATGTAGAGCTGTGGGGTTTTACTGTGCTGTGAGCGTTACTGATGTAGAGCTGTGAGGTTTTACGGTGCTGTGAGCGTTACTGATGTAGAGCTGTGGGGTTTTACTGTGCTGTGAGCATTACTGATGTAGAGCTGTGGGGTTTTACTGTGCTGTGAGTGTTACTGATGTAGAGCTGTGAGGTTTTACGGTGCTGTGAGCATTACTGATGTAGAGCTGTGGGGTTTTACGGTGCTGTGAGCGTTACTGATGTAGAGCTGTGGGGTTTTACAGTGCTGTGAGCGTTACTGATGTAGAGCTGTGGGGTTTTACAGTGCTGTGAGCGTTACTGTGCTGATTGTTATTGATATGGAGCTGTGAGGTGTTACTGTGCTGTGTAACCAACCCAGAGTCCAGGATGTCCTTAGCTGGCACCCAGCTCCTCTCCTCTGGTTCGTATTCTTTCCAGTAGATTAGATACTGGAGATTCCCTCCACGCCGCCACGAGTCCAGCACCTGACAGACACCGTAGATCGGTGTGCCCTCCACCTCCAGCGGTTTGTGACGATGCTTCGCCGAACCCCATTAGGAGACACAAAGGCACCGGGTAGTTTGTGACTGAATGGGTAGTGGAATGTAGTTGCAGGCTGAGGATGTTCCGGTGGAAACTCCGTCAGGTGACGCCTTCTCCAGGGGCCCTGCGACCACAGGCTTAAGGAGGGAAACATGAAAAGAAGGTGAGATTCGGAAATGAGCTGGCAGATCTGTAAGTCACATCGTTGATCTTTTTCATCACTTGGAACAGACCAATGTATTTGGGCTGTAACTTATGGCTACCCTCCCCAAACCTGAGGTCCCATGTGGACATAGAGACCTGGTCCTCAGGCTGAAAGGAGGGGGTCTCCGCCATGACACTTGTCCACTTGCTCTTTAGCACGCCCGATGGCCACCTCGATGTTGCAGTGGATTTGTTCCCATACCTCTTCACGGCGTCTCGTCCCATCGTCAACAGCCGGGATGTCAGAAGGGGTAGTAGTGCAAGGTGCCAAGGGAAGCTGATATCACACAGCACACACTGAAAGGGAGTTACTTGAGTTGCAGAACTAAATCAAATAGTTTTTGTGATTAGATACTGGGACCAGTCAGTGGGGTTACTACTACAAAATGGCCAAAAAAAATTTCCTAAATCTTGATTCACTCGTTCGCATTGACTGTTCGACTGTGAATGATACCCAGAGGTGAGACTGATGTTGATACCTAAATGTTCACAGAAACCTGACCATACTCTTGGAGGGAACTGGAAGTATAAAAAAATCAAAGCACATAATTCTGTGCTCTCAGAAGATCTGACAGAAAAAAGGCCAATCCAACCTGAAGGACTGCCAGTTGGACAGGACCAATCCAACCTGCCCAGCTCTGAGAAGAGGAAGAAGGAGGTGTTTCATGTGGGTGGCTACATAGCTGAATGTGTTGCTGCTTTAGTGGCAGGTTTAAGGCTTGACTCCCAGACCCACACATGGCCAACTGGAAAAAAATATGTATTTTCTTCACCTTCAGTCTGTTGATATGTATTTGTATTGCTGTGATTGTTATTGTTCTCCGCCCATATAAAGCTGTGGTTGCTGCTGATTCAAAAATCTGCTCAGAAGTCGGACGGTGAGTGTTGCTGAACCTATAAATTCACAAAATGTTGCTCTGGTTTTATTAATCTTGTTTGCAATTATATCTGCTTGGTATCTGCAATATAGTGAAAACAACAATCAACTCAGTGGCAAATTCAAATTCTGGACAAAAATACACAGTGATTTATTTTTCCAAATTAATACAAAGATAATGGGATTTTCATAGTCCAGTTTATTAAGGTTTTGTCATTATCTTAAAGGAGAAGGTCACTAAGTGTGTCTTGCTTTCGGTTTCTCAGAGACATTCTAAAGGAAGGCGGCTCGGCGGCTGACGCTGCAATAGCTGCCCTGTTATGTACTTCAGTCGTAAACCCACAGAGCACGGGCATCGGAGGAGGATCTGTTTTCACTATAATGTCAAAAAACGGTAAGGAGGACTCACATCTGCAGGAATCTTTCCACCAGTGAAAGTTTGATCAGATAATATTATTTTTACACATTTCTAGGTTCGGTGAAGATCATCAACTCCAGAGAGACGGTTCCAAAGGCTGTCAAAGAAGACCTTTTATCAGATTGCCCGTGCAGTGAAACAGGTAAAACACAGAATCTGTTATCACTGCCTGTCACTGGATTTACTGGATAAACATGCTTACTGCTTTGTACGACCTACCGTGTTAAGGCATGCACACACATGCCTTCTCACTATTTGTAAGTGCTCAGGTAAAGTGCATTTAGAAAGCGGTCAGATTCCTGTCGTATTTCTGTTTTTGTGTTATTTGTACAGTGGTGGAAATTTTTATAAGGGAAGGAAAAAGTACTGAAAATCCTTACTTAAGTACGAGTACTGGTACTGTAGTGATGATTTACCTGAGAACAAGTAGAAATATTAATAAAGGAAATTACTCAAGTAGCAGTAAAAAATGTGTTTATTGAAAAACTACAGTCTGAAAATACTTCTGAATTGACTTGATGATATCATTGAAAATATTTGCACAAACAAAACTAACGGCAAACATGTTACATGAGAATAAAATCTGAGCTGACTGATCAGTTTCTTTCTGTGTGCCATGTAAAGCACAAGTTTTGCATTAAACTACATGCAATTCATGGTCAGAAGATTATCTGAGTCTTTCTAATTTATCTGCTTCCTACAAAGTAAAAAAATCCCTGAAAGGCTGTGCATAGTTTTGCTGTTTAATTAAGTGTATTTGTATGAGGTTTAAAAAAAAAAACATTTCCAATAAAGTTGGGACGCTGTGCAAAATGTAAATAAAAACAAAATACAATGATGTGCAAATCATTTCAACCCTATATTTAATTGAAAATAGTACAAAGACAACATATCACATGTTGAAACTGAGAAATTTTATTGTTCTTGAAAAATATTTGCTCATTTTGAATTTAATGCCAGCAACGTGTTCCAAAAAAGTTGGGACGGGGCAACAAAAAGCTGGTAAAGATGTGTAATGCTGAAAAAACACCTGGTAGTTGATTGGCAACAGGTCAGTAACATGATTTTGTATAAAGATCATCTCACAGAGGCGGAGTCTTTCAGAAGTAAAGATGAGGAGGGGTTCATCACTCTGTGAAAGACTGCACCATCAATTCAAGAATAACTTGCTGGCCGTGATCTTTGGGCCCTCAGACGGCACTGCATTAAAAACAAACATGATTCTGTAGTGGAAATCACTGCATGGGCTCAGAAACACTTCTGAAAACCACTGTCTGTGAACACAGTTCATCACTGTAGCCACAAATGCAAGTTAAAACTCTAAAATGCAAAGAAGAAACTTTACAAAAACAGGATCCAGAAACGCTGCCACCTTCTCTGGGCCCGAGCTCATTTAAAATGGATTGAGGTGAAGTGGAAAGCGTCTTGCGGTCCAATAAATCAACATTTGAAATTCTTTTTGGAAATCATGGACACTGTGTCCTCCGGGCTAAAGACCACTCAGCTTGTTATCAGTGCACAGTTCAAAAGCCAGTATTCATGATGGTATAGGGGGTGCATTTGTGCACATGGCATGGGTGACGCGCACATCTGTGAAGGCACCATTAATGCTGAACGATATATACATGTTTTGACAACATATGCTGCATCCAGACAACGTCTTTTTCAGGGAAGGCCTTGATTATTTCAGCAAGACAATGTAAAATCACATTCTGCGTGATTTGGCACATTATAAAATGAAAAATACATTTGTTGAGCAGCTGAAATCCTGTATCAAACAAGAATGCAAAACATTTCACTTTCAGAACTACAGCAGTGTCTCCTCAGTTCCCAAACGCTGTGTTAAAGGTGTTTGGGAACTGAGTGTTGTTAAAAGAAGAGGTGACGAAACACAGTGGTAAACATGCACCCACTGCAACTTTTTGGAACGTGTTGCTGGCAGCAAATTCAAAATGGGCATATATTTTTCAAAAAACAATACAATTTCTCAGTTTCAACATTTGAAATGTTGTCTTTGTAGCATTTTCCTTTAAAAATATGGTTTACATGATTACTTCATACAGAATCAGACAATTATCTTTACTTAACACTTAAACAGCTAAGCGGCCTTGAACACAGTTAAAGACACACACTAATGCAGAGAGAGAGAGAGAGAGAGAGAGAGGGAGAGAGGGAGAAAGAGAAAGAGAGAGTGTCCACACGTTTCTCCTCCTCGCCTACAGAGTTCACTTTCTCCTGAATTCTAGAGTAGTTATGTCATCTGACCTTCAGTAGTGGCCATTTTGTGTATAACCACATGGTCTAGACTTTGTTCTTTGCAAAGTCTTGTTCTAGTCAAGCTAAGCAATTCTAAGCGTTCTGTTTCTGGATCTGCTTTCCTGGTTCTGGTCTTTTGCTTTGTATTCTGGTTTCTACGTTTTGATTTGTGTTTCTGCTGTGAGGGATCTGTATGTGATTACCCAGAATTGACCCTGCCCGTACAAGAGACTGTGATTTTGCTATATTAAAACTGTACCTGTCTCCAAGCCTTAGTTTTGAGGCTTAAGCTGACAGAGAGAGCGATAAAGACAGAGAAACTGATGGAGTCCCTGAGATTTTAAGCTGAGATCGAAGAGTAAATTTGTCTTTGTTAATGCATTTTAGCCCTCTGGGGTCCATCCATGCATCAAATTCGATGTGTCCATATATCTTTTTCTATCTTTGCAGTAATACGGCGCAGAAATACGGTTCAAACACTTCCTGAATCTGTAGAGTCGCCCTTTCCATTCCATCTTATCACGAGATCATACGAGACTCACATCCGGAGTTATGAGCCTATGAAGAGGGGCTGAGATACACGCCATCTCCCTCTCACCGTGTGGAACTGGTGGATTCGTGTGTCCATCTACATTCTGTGTGAAACTGACCGACGGACACTCAGGAAATCACTAAGCACTGACCATCACGCCGGAAACCCTTCATTCTTCATTCAGTCCACATCGGAGACTCATGTGAAACGGCGTGCAGAGAGTTTACAGCTGAAGCTGCTGCAGCAGTTTTGGAAAGTAGTGATGAAGATAACGGAGCATTTAGATATGAAACATATGAGGATCATGTTATATGAAGAGCCTTTAAAGGAGAGTTTAAGAAATCGAGAGAACGCCCCCAGACTCCAGAACGTTAAGTAAGTGACAAGCCAGCAACTGTAAAGTTTTTTTTTTTTTACCATCAGCCATGAGACGCCAGCACTGCTACGAATCAGAGCCACAGACCTCGACTCTTCTCTCCTGATTTCTTCTCGGCCGTCTGCCATCCTTCAACGCAGTCCAACCAACATTCAACTGAAATCCATTTTCATTTTATCTGCTGCTCTGGCCTGGGTGACTTCCCTGGCTACTGACACTCTCTCTGCCCTGACTCGGCACTTTCAGAATGCTGGCAGTGGTCTCAAGTCTGGGCGGCTTGCATGACTCACATACCTCCACTCCTGCCCCTACAAGCAGCAGTTGAGCTCCATTTACTCCCATTCATTGAGGACTCGCAGGCGCCCTCTGCTGTTTAGCAGTCCTGTTTTTTGATATAACGGGGGGATACGAAGTGGCCAGGCTCCTCATAAACCGGCTCTGACATGACTACAGACTCTCACAGATCCACCTATCAGCGCTCGTCTTTTCCGGACTTCTGATTTGCACTCACACCTCTTCCATATTACCTTGTCATTTAGTTCAGTATATAAGCCCAGGCTTTAGGCTAAGACAACTTTCATCACCCATGTCCCTACTGAGCGTTTCTCTTGTGTATCTGTTGGCTGACCTGTGTATGACCTGTTTTCTGTTCACGACTTTGATTTCGGCTGTTCCCTTTTGTTCTGTTTTGGTGTTCTGGTTTTCAGCTTTCTGCTTTGGATTTTTGGATTTTGGATGACCTCTTTTGTTATTAAAGACCTTAATTCAAGCCTTTGCTGTGAGCGTCTGGTTCCATCTGCCACTGTTACACACAGACAAGAAATATTTATATAATTAAGTTTTATTTTTTATTATTCAACTAGGCATACTAGGCATGTTGTTTGTACATCCAAAAAAGAAAACGTTAAAACATTAAAATGACCAAAATAAAGTTGAGTCCCAGTGTTTGTCATGGTCATGAGAATAACCCTTTCACACCTACTAGCAGGACAATAAACAAAAAGCATACAAGCCAGGCACACAGATAGACCCGAAGGGGGCTTGAGCCCCTGCCCCTTTGCACTCAGACTGTACAAGTGCTGTCTTGGTTGTTTATATTACCCCAGCTCTTCTTCCTTTTCCACTTCAGCAAGGCTGGTTTTTATGAGATCGATCGTGGTGCCTCTTCTGATGCAGTACTGACTGTCAGTAACCTGTAATCTGGAAATCCCACCAATAAAACGCTAATAATCTATTTAAGAAAGTGTCACGTTCCATAATGTGGCTATTTTGAACAACAGCCAAACGTCATGTCAGCTCTACACTTTACATTATTAAAATAAACATGGATTATAAACAATGATAAGACTCTGAAGCTCTTAACTCACTCAGACATGGCTTTGCATGCTGGCACCTGAGATTTAGTCTCACAACATACATGTGCTCACCACCCTGTGATTTACAGAACGCTCTCTCTTTCTCTCTGTAGGAGGTATTGTTTGGATGGGTGTTCCCGGTGAGATCCGTGGTTATGAGCGTGTTCACAGGCTGTACGGTCGTCTGCCATGGTCCCGTCTGTTTCAGCCCACCATCCGCCTGGCCAGAGAGGGGGTCAAAATGTCCAAAATAGTTGCGCGTTATCTACATGTCATCAGAAAATCGCGGTGCACGGTATTTCACAAAGACATTAAATTATACACTCACATACTCACAAACAGGAGCACATAAAAACTCACAGCACTGCTGTGTCTGATCCACTCGTACCAGCACAACACACACTAACACACCACCACCACGCCAGTGTTACTGCAGTGCTGAGAATGACCCACCACCCAAATAGTACCTACTCTGTGAGGGTCCATGGGGGTCCTGACCCCTGAAGAACAGGGTAAAAGGGGCTAACAAAGTATCAGAGAAACAGATGGACTACAGTCTGTAACTGTAGAACTACAAAGTGCACCTATATAGTAAGTGGAGCTGATAAAATGGATAATGAGTGTAGAAACAAGGAGGTGGTCAGAATGTTATGCCTGATCGGTGTATTTCCATATATATGAACATGTATGTTGTCATAACACACAAACTTCAGCAAGAAGATTTGACATTTACGCAATTAGGATACGTTGAATCACAAAAATACACAAGATTCTTCTAAAACAAAGTAGTTACAGATATGCTCAATCAGTAATTGTAATTGTGTTGTTTTTTCTCATGTGATCTTCTTAGGAAACACAGAATGTATGTCCTGTGTTTATTATACTACATTAGTATTACAACAGCCCTACAGACCGTAGGTCACTCAGAAAAAGTCCAACTCCAGTAATCAGGCCTGTGACGTTTCTCTCCCCCTTTGTATCTTTTTCTCAGTCAGTTGTTCGAGGACGAAAAGGGAAGGATGCTGAAGGAAGGGGACACTATGAAATTTGAGGAACTTGCCGATACCCTGGAGGAGATAGCAGAGAACGGAGCAGATGAATTCTACACAGGAGAAACAGCCGAAAAGCTTCTCTGTGATATGCAGCGAGCAGGTGATAAACCTTGGGTTTAGATCAGTCATTCTGCTTTACTTTGCAAAGGGTGCCCCACACATATCTGTATAGTATTGTAGCGTGTTCAAGCATGTCTGTGCTCTGCATTGTTTATTTACCGGGTTATTCTGCTAAGGACTCTTATTCTGAAGGGAGGGACCTGCCTGTGTTATGCGTAGTTCAGAAAGAACTGGGTCAGTTGGAGCTGAGCGCTGAGGGAGAGCAGATGTTAGTTGAGAGCTTAGGCTACGGCATAGCTGTGGCCAACTACAGCTGATTAATAAAGCACAAAGACTTGTGCATCAGCTGTGTCTCCTTTAATAGCACTAAAAGCTACAGTTTAAAGCTACTGCAGTGTTCACCACTATTAAAAGAGTATCATGGTGCTTTATTAATCAGCTGTTGTCGGCCGCAGCTACGCCATACATAAGCAAAGCTTTTCTCTGCCTAACAGCTCGTTCTCTGACTCAGCTCACGTCTCTTTCTATCACACACACACACAGGGGTGCTGTCTAGCCTCACCATCTCCAATAACAGCCTTAGCAAATTAAACCCAATAAATAAATGCTGAAGAGCAAACAACCTAAACTAAAAGTCAAAAATATTCCTTGAACATGCGGCACTATTATTTGTTTCTATTGTTTCTACTATGTCATCTTTTAGGCCATTGCATGGTGTGTTAATTATGACTAAAGCTAATATAAAAAATGACGTTGACCCACTGATATAGTTGCAGTTTAGAAACATACTAACACAAAATTAACCATACTGACCACCATAATGACCCACCACCCACAGCAGCGAACACCACTGTTACCTTGCTCCCATACGCCCCCAAGATCAGTTGTCATCAAACGTCTTCCTAGAGATCTATTTTACAGGGTGATTCAAGAAGACTTGTCTGACTTCAAAATTTTCCCTTGTAAATCGTTACAGATCAATGAACTAAACTGTAAATGGTTTAAATGAGCATAACATTTATTATGTAATTGTACAAGGTCTCAGTATGAACCTCCTCCAGCTGTACAGACAACATCAACACCATAGTCAAACTCATCCCATACTGGATTGAGCGTGTTGGGTGTCGCTGCACTCACGGCTCTTTCAGTGCGATTTCGGAGATCATCCAGTGTTGTGGAACCAACGACGAACGCTCTGAGCTGTTGAAGCTTCACTGCCCACGAAAATCACACTGCACAGTTATGACGGATTCCTTAAATGGTGCAGTAATCACTGTTTGGTGCCTGAAGCTGCACTATTTAAGGTGGAACGGGAAACTTTGACTGAGAAGTTGGCTGATGCACCACTTAAGGTGGAGCGGGAAAATTTGAATAAGAAGCTGGCAAATACACTGACTTCAGCTTCATGTAAGAAGGTGCTGACATTAATCTATTATTACTATCTACATGGATTAAGGAATGCTATAACTTACCCAGCTACAAAGCTTTAACCATCATTGTAAATATATAATAGAGTTAAGATCCTGAATAGACTATTAAATGAAATAAGCTTAATATAAAACCAGAGGATCACATCAACAGGTTCTCTGTGCTTCACCAACCACACGGCCATATCTACACACACACACACACACACACACACACACACACACATCACACAGACAATACACATCACACAGACATGAGTGTGGATCACTGCGTTCCCTCCGTTATATAATCCTGTCCCACTTTCTGAGAGCAATATTCCTGAAATAGTGTAATTTTGGACAGTATCTTTCTTAAACTGCCGCTCTGTAATGGTACTGAATGCAGTCCAGCAGTGATGTTGACCACCCCAAAATGGTGGCACCGTTGACGTGCCTGGCTGGACCCAACGTGGCATCTAGGTATGTGTATCTACGGTTACACCACACGTGTCAGCCTCCAGTCCTCACAGGCCAAAACACTGAAGACTTCAGCTCACTGCCTCATTAAACACACCTGATTGAGCTCATCAGCTAATTATCAAAGACTTCATGAACTGAATTCAGAGCGTTAGATGACGGTGAACACTGATCTCTGCAGCACTTTGGCCTGGAAAGTCCCCAGTTTGACATACCTGTGTTACAGCATCATTGAACATCAGCACGTATTCAGCCTTGCTCATCACCACGTCACGATTGAGAAGATAACTGCTCACATTCACTGCAGGTTCAAAAGTCCCAGCTTGCTGCAGTTTAAGCCATTCAAGCAATTATACAACTGTAGTACAGCTCAGGCACAACTCAAACCCTAGTATCTGATCCGGCTCTCCAGCTCTCAGGCTACATCTGACAGCTCCACAAACCTGTGTGCTAAACTGTGTGTTATGTTGTGTTTAAGGTGGTAGTATCACTCTGGAGGATCTGAGATCAGTTGAGGTGTCTGAGTTGGAACCCTGGAAAGTGTCTCTGGGCGATTATACCATGTACTTCCCCCCTCCGCCTTCAGGGGCCTCAGTGGTCAGCTTCATCCTCAATGTTATGGAAGGTGAGAGAACTGTGTTACTAACTGATCTGATTTTCAGTTGATGGACTGATGATTTTCACCAGACAGTTCTATTTTGTCTGAAGTATTGTCACGGTGATGTTCTGTGTGTTCTCCAGGCTACAACCTAAATCCAGCCTCTTTAGAAAGAAAAGAGCGTGTGCTGACCTACCATCGCTACGTAGAGGCCTGTAAATTTGCTAATGCACAGAGGAAGTTAATGAAAGACCCCAGATTCAACAATATAACAGTAGGTCCTTGGATGAGATGCCTGAATTGTTTACACACAGAACAATATGGTAATGTGCTTAGCAGAATTGTGTCACTAGATTTATGGTTTGGGGGGGCATTCTCTGGTTTTACTTTATAGCTCCCCAGAAGAAGTAAAAATGGCCTCAAATTGTCTGTTAGTCATAAATGTTTTAAGCGGCATAAAATCAGCCAGAAAATATCAAGATAAGTGGTTTTGATTGGCATTCCTCAATATACACCGATCAGGCATAACATATGACCACCTCCTTGTTTCTGCACTCATTGTCCATTTTATCAGCTCCACTTACTATATAGGTGCACTTTGTAGTTCTACAGTTACAGACTGTAGTCCATCTGTTTCTCTGATACTTTGTTAGCCCCCTTTTACCCTGTTCTTCAGTGGTCAGGACCCCCATGGACCCTCACAGGTACTATTTGGGTGGTGGATCATTCTCAGCACTGCAGTAACACTGACGTGGTGGTGGTGTGTTAGTGTGTGTTGTGCTGGTACGAGTGGATCAGACACAGCAGTGCTGCTGGAGTTTTTAAACACTGTGTCCACTCACTGTCCACTCTATTAGAGACTCCTACCCTGTCAGTCCACCTTGTAGATGTAAAGTCAGAGACGATAGCTCATCCGCTGCTGCACAGTTTGTGTTGGTCATCCTCTAGTCCTTCATCAGTGGTCACAGGACGCTGTTGGCTGGATATTTTTGGTTGGTGGACTATTCTCAGTCCAGCAGTGACACTGAGGTGTTTAAAAACCCAGCAGCACTGCTGTGTCTGATCCACTCAGACCAGTGCAACACACACTAACATCACGTCAGTGTTACTGCAGTGCTGAGAATGATCCACCACCCAAATAGTACCTGCTCTGTGAGGGTCCATGGGGGTCCTGACCACTGAAGAACAGGGTAAAAGGGGGCTAACAAAGTATCAGAGAAACAGATGGACTACAGTCTGTAACTGTAGAACTACAAAGTGCACCTATATAGTAAGTGGAGCTGATAAAATGGACAATGAGTGCAGAAACAAGGAGGTGGTCATAACGTTATGCCTGATCAGTGTATACGATAATAGTAGATATTAATGGACATTTAAACCCGTCCTCAGTGCTGGACACTGTCACCAGCTTGTGTGCCTCTGTGTGTGTTGAACAGAAGGCATATGCTATAACTGAAAAGGAGTTTGCTGACCGCATTAGGAAGATGATCACAGATGACCAAACCCACGATAATCAGTACTACAACGTCACTCCTGAAGTGGACACACAGGGCACCTCTCATGTGTCTGTGCTGGACGAGGATGGCATGGCTGTGTCCGTCACAAGCTCCATCAACTACTTGT
This sequence comes from Colossoma macropomum, assembly GCF_904425465.1. Taxonomy (NCBI): domain Eukaryota; kingdom Metazoa; phylum Chordata; class Actinopteri; order Characiformes; family Serrasalmidae; genus Colossoma; species Colossoma macropomum. The sequence continues at coordinate 1,521,475 of NW_023494793.1, read as the reverse complement.
GAGCAGATCTACTCTCACTTTAGCCATAATGCTCAGCAATGTGCAATCAAGGCAAAGTAGGAATTAAAATACAACCCTGTTTCCAAAACAGTTGGGACGCTGTGCAAAATGTAAATTAAAACAGAATGCAATGATGTACTAATCATTTAAACCCTATATTTCATTGAAAATAGTACAAAAACAACTTAAATGTTGAAACTAAGAAATCTTATTGTCTTTTGAAACATATATGCCCATTTTGAATTTGATGCCAGCAACATGTTTTAAAAAGTTGGGACGGGGGCCTGTTTACCACTGTGTTTCATCACCTCTTCTTTAACAGCACTCTGTAAGTGTTTTTGAACTGAGGATGTGCAATGTCCATGATTTCCAAAAAGAATACTAAATTTTTATTTGTCAGACCACAGGACACTCCATTTTAAGTGAACTCGGGCCCAGAGAAGGCGGCGGTGTTTCTGGATCCTGTTTATATTTGGTTTCTTCTTGCATTTTGAAGCTTTATCTTGCATTTGTGGATGCAGTGATGAACTGTGTTCACAGACAGTGGTTTTCAGAAGTGTTTCTGAGCCCATGCAGTGATTTCCACTACAGAATCATGTCTGTTTTTAATGCAGTGCTGTCTGAGGGCCCAAAGATCACGGCCAGCAAATACTGGTTTTTGGTCTTGTCCCTTGCAGAAATTTCTTCAGATTTTCTGAATCCGTGCAGTCTTTCGCAGAGTGGTGAACCCCTCCTCATCTTTACTTCTGAAAGACTCCGCCTCTCTGAGATGCTCTTTTATACACAATCATGTTACTGACCTGTTGCCAGTTAACCTTAATTGTTGTAAGATGTTCCATCAGAATTTTTTTAGCATTACATAACTTTTCCAGTCTTTTGTTCACCCTGTCCCAACTTTTTGGAACATGTTTAAACATGTTCAAATTCAAAATGGGCATATATTTTTCAAAAAACTCTGTTTCAACAGTAGAGTTTAAATAGATTTCACATCATTGTGTTCTGTTTTTATTTACAATTTGCACAGCAGCCAAACTTTTTTGGAAATGAGTTTGTATTAAGGACAAGGCTCTGATGATTACTAACCATTATTACCTTTCGTGTCAGGTTTGGATGTGGAGAGTTTTCACCCCAGACAGGCGTCATCTTTAACAATCAACTTGCAGATTTTTGTGACAGAGCAGACAAGATTCAAACTGGTGAGTCGCTTGTCTACAGGTATTTTATAGGGCAGAGGTCTTTAATTAAAATTCATTAAGGTCCAGTTAAAGAAAATTTCCACAAACAAAGGTCCAGAACATCATAATGTCTAACTTGCATTATGATTCAGTGTCATATACTGTTTACTGAAGTAGCCTAGTAGGTATATCAACATCTTATACAGTCAACAACTGAATGTCAAATCAAATAAAGTACAATTCAGTAACATTTCAACAATAATTGTCAGTTTTCTCTTTTTAGAGCACAGCATGTAAAATAATCTGGCTCACTTTTTTCTCCAACTGTCTCGCCTCGTCCCTCCCCTGTGTGTGCATCACTCGAGTGCTCAACATAATGCACAGATCTGATTGGCTGAGTAGCGTCACGTGTGATATTTACAACGCATGTGATTGGTCTGTGACTCTCCCGGGTTGCTAAACTGGTACTGTGAAGGCTAGAAAAGCTACGCTGATTAAAACAGGACCACCTCGTCGAAATTAAATAATTCTCCACAGTTTACCGGTTATAGGTCCAGATCCGCATAGGACAGCGTCTGGGTCCGGACTCAGACCGTGGTCTGCCTATTAGTGACCTCTGTTACAGGGAATACCCTTTACATCCTGTTTTGGATGGGAAGACACATCAAAGACACACTTAACTACTAGCTGTGTGTATCTCTAAAATCTTAGTTTCATTACATTACCAAGTACTAACACATGGTGATGTTATTCTATCAGTTTATGCCTTCATTGGTACCAAGATTGGTTGAAAGTCTTGATTGCTATCAAGCTTATTAGTATGGATATCAAACTACGCTACATTTTTCTGCACATACACACATACAAATACAATAAAAAATGATTGTGTAGTCAAAGAAATCTGAATTTTTCTCTTGAATAAGCATAGAAATATTAAAAACTTTCATTCTGTAGTTGCTAGCATGCATGCTAATACACAATTATACATTTCTATTGCTTCTGCTGTTCAGTACTCTGTAGACAGACTGACCAGCTGTGTGTCAGATATTTTTCAGTGGATGTCAGAAAAAATTTACAATTAAAATCACAAAAAACTGAAATACTGATTGTTGGTACCAAAACTCAGAGAAAGCTGATTTATGAGAAACTCAGCTCTTTATCTTCATAATCCAAACCTGCAGTAGAAACCTGGGTGATCTTAGACTCTGACTCTTGATCTGCATGTAAACACAGTCACTAAAGCAGCTTTTTATCATGTGAGAAAATCAGTAAAGTTCAGCCTTTTCTCTCTCAGAGTGACGCAGAGAAACTTGTTGATGCATTTGTTACAGCAGAGTTGATCACTGTAATGATCTTCTTACTGGACTTCTTAAGAAAACAACACATCCTTTACAACTCGTATGAAACGCATCAGCATCCTAACAAAAACAAAACCAAGAGATCAGATCAGTCCCGCTTTAAAAGAGCTGCACTGGCTGCCTGTATTGCTCAGGATAGATTTTAAAGTTTTTTATCTGCATCATTTTCTTAAGATTCTACATTAATACTTATAATTTCTTGTATTACTGTAACTGTATTTACACACATAATAGTAGTACTTCTAAGTATGAACTAAAACATAAACAAAGATATTTTAAAAAATGAAATTGATAGGAAAGAGAGTATTCAGACATCACAAAAGTACAGGGAGATTCATTCGAAAGGGGCCCTGAATATTCTGCTGTAACTCCCGTTAGGATGAAGCAATCAGAACCAAAAAAATACACTACAAAGCTTGACGTGTGTGTAGTTGATTGCATTATATGCGATGCTGGAAGTGATCTCTATTTTCTGCCAGACACATTTTGACTCGGCGCTCCATGTTTCTGAACGTATCAGCCAGCATTAGAGAGATTAAACGTTGCAACGACGTCCAGTGCCTACCTCATCGCTCCGATGCAGGGGCATCACAGCCTGTTCGATGCTCCATATAACAGTTATTACAGAATATGCGGGGCCTCTTTCGAGTGAATCTCCCCGTATAACATTAGTACTTAGTTGCAAAGCTGTTGTCGGCAGTTACTGTTGCAAGACGTCTACAGTAAGAAGTGATTCGCTTTTTGCGGCACTGTGGCTCAGTTTTGACGTGTTCCTCAGCAAACCGTCTTCAGTTCCTACCGAATTAGTTCAGCCTGCAGTCCCACAGTAAAAAACTATTTTGAAAAAACAATGAAGTATTTAGATCTTAGATATTTACAAGGATTGTGTTCTGATCTATTTAAACCCAAGGCATTAATAGAGGTAGTAATAAGCTAAATATATACAAAATCATCATTTATGGGGTGCTTTCTATTGGGAGGAGTCTGTCCCAAAAACTAACCCCTAAATTTACACTTCAGATAATAATACTGTATAATTTTTGATGTATAAAAAAAGGTCTTTGATTTATTTTAAAGTGACAAGAAAAATGAAATCTGAAAGATTTAGATTTCAGAATCACTTTTTCACCAAGTGTGTTGCACATACAAGAAATCAGTCTTGGTGAGTCACATGTATGACAGGCATTCAAAGACTTTCCTGACTACAGAGGTCAGAGCTACTGGCCTGTAGTCACTTTGTAATTTGCCCGTATGCTCAATATTTTCTGCGTGTTCTTCTTTGTAAACGCCACAATATGTTAGGACTAAGCTAGTGCTGGTGAACATGAACTACTGGCCATTCTAGATTGAACACAGCCATTTGAATCTTGTAAAGATATTCCATATGTTTTATTTGAAGCTTGTAACATATATTAACATATATTTGAGCTTGTATTTATCAGTATACAGTCCCAGATTGTGATCTATCATTAAAACAATATTAATGATCAATATAACAATATAATGAAGTGTCAATGTTAATTTATGTTAACAGATTTAACATTCCAATCCAATGTTGATTCTTAATCACAAAATTATTGAATTATTGATGAACTGTTTTCACAGACAGTGGTTTTCAGAAGTGTTTCTGAGCCCATGCAGCGATTTCCACTACAGAATCATGTCTGTTTTTAATGCAGTGCTGTCTGAGGGCCCAAAGATCACGGCCAGCAAATACTGGTTTTCAGCCTCGTCCCTTAAATACAGAGATTTCTCCAGATTCTCTGAATCTTTTAATGATATTATGTACCGTAGATGATGAAAAGCAGAAGTTCTTTGCTATTTTATGTTGAGAAATGTTATTCTTGAATTGTTGCCCTATTTGATGGTGCAGTCTTTCACAGAGTGGTGAACCCCTCCTCATCTTCACTTCTGAAAACTCAGCCTCTCTGAGATGCTCTTTATACCCAGTGATGTTACTGACCTGTTGCTAATTAACCTAATTAGTCGTGAGATGTTCCATCAGTGGTGTTTTTAGCACTACACAACTTTACCAGTTTATTGTTGTCCTATCTAAACTTTTTGAAACATGTTGCTGGCATGAAATTCAAAACTGGCATATATTTTTCAAAAAATAATAAAGTTTCTCAGCTTAAACTTTTGATATGCTGTCTTTGCCTTATTTTCAATTAAATTAAGGGTTTAAATGATTTGCATTTTGGTTTTATTTATTATTATGCAAAGCATATTATTTGAAATTATTCAGTATTTGAATTATTGGTTGTATATGGATTATAGTGTGAACCTGTTTTAAAATTCTAAATAATCTTAAAGTATTGCTTATTGATTTCGGTAGCAGCCACAACAAGGTGGGATCGGTACATCTCTATTAAAGATTGTCTTTTTGTGTGCTTTTGTGTGTAGGAGAACGTCCCCCCTCCTCCATGGCTCCCATGATCCTTCGCTCCACAAAAACAGATGACTTGATTATTATTGGAGGATCAGGGGGCACCATGATCACCACCGGGGTGACCATGGTGAGTTTGGGTCCAGAAATGGGTTAATTACATTGATCTTTGAATTCTTATGCAGCACTGTGTGGTAAAGTTTAGAGAACTGAATGCTGTGGTGTATTTCTGATCAGTGATGATATTTACAAGTGGTTTCTGAAGTAATTTTTCCAGCCTTGTTTTGAAGACATTATTCTGATATTGCAACCTATTCAGGCTCTCATGAACTACCTGTGGTTCGGAAACAGTCTGAAACACTCCATCGCAGAACCTGTTGTGTTTGTGGACGGCAAGAATAGGCTCAGCTTTGAGACCGACTTTGACGAGGTAAGAAAGCTGTGGACCTCGAGACACTCAGCTTCATAGACAGGTCTTGCATGCGAATGTTGATGACTGTTAATTCTCTCTCTTTCAGGAAGTCATAGAGGCCCTCAAAGACCGTAAAGACACAGTTAAATACAAAAAGTATTTCTATAATGTGGTCAACGCGATATCAAAGCGAGGAGGCACCATCTACGCTTATTCAGATATTCGGAAGGATGGCGAGGCTGCCGGCTACTGATCTGTTCCTTCTTTACCGCAGAAGATCACAGTACTTCAATTTTGGCATTTTTGAAAATGTTGTGTGGAAGTAAAATTTGGTGTTTTGAAAAAGTTTTGTGGAACATAATTTTTTTTTAAGTTCTGATCAAGAAATCACAAGTAGAAGATTTGTAGAAATTCTTGTTTGTGTGTCTGAGATGGAAGGTTTTCTATAGGCTTTGATCTTTGGTTTTATTCAAGTGAATTTCCTAAATATTTAAATTTATATCTCAAATTAGACTTTTTTTGCAATGTAATGATTTTGTGTAACATCCTGTCTACCAGAGGTGAGGACTTAAGTCACATGACTTGGACTTGAGTCACGTTTCCTGACGTAGGCACATACTATGGATTTAGTCGGTCATTCATTTGCAAATGAAATAAACTTGAATGTTGATGAACTACACTGCCAAATATACTGGTACTTTAACTTGCTCCCATTAAATAAATGTCTGACTAGGATCAACCACTCTAGTAGTAATGTTTCCTTCAACAGAAGCTGCAGCAACAAACCTAATAAATTATCCATACATGCCAATCAGGCATAACATTATGTCCTTGTTTCTACGCTCATTTTCCATTTTATCAGCTCCACTTACTATATAGGTGCACTTTGTAGATCAGACACAGCAGAGCTGCTGGAGTTTTAAACACCTCAGTGTCACTGCTGGACTGAGAATAGTCCACCAACCAAAAACATCCAGCCAACAGCATCCTGTGGGTAGCGTCCTGTGACCACTGATGAGGGACTAGAGGATGACCAACACAAACTGTGCAGCAGCAGATGGGCTATCGTCTCTGACTTTACATCTACAAGGTGGACCGACAAGGTAGGAGTGTCTAATAGAGTGGACAGTGAGTGGACACAGTGTTTAAAAACTCTATCAGCACTGCTGTGTCTGATCCACTCGTACCAGCACAACAAACACTAACACACCACCACCACGTTAGTGTTACTGCAGTGCTGAGAATGATCCACCACCCAAATAGTACCTGCTCTGTGAGGGTCCATGGGGGTCCTGACCACTGAAGAACAGGGTAAAAGGGGGTTAACAAAGTATCAGAGAAACAGATGGACTACAGTCTGTAACTGTAGAACTACAAAGTGCACCTATATAGTAAGTGGAGCTGATAAAATGGACAATGAGCGTAGAAACAAGGAGGTGGTCAGAATGTTAATGTCTGTTCAGTGTATACTAACCCTAGCAATATGATACTATGGAGTGTGAATATGGAAATATTTTATTTGTTAAAGAAAGAAAATGGGGGCTTGAGTGCCCTTGAAATTGGTAGTAGGTAAGAAAAAAAAGCTTCTGTCGACGGTCATGCATCCACCGAGTCCCAGCGTGGATCTGGACTCGATCTCCCAGACTCCTCTGAGAGATGACTCCTGGTGGGTCATCGTGCTCCAATTAGCGCATACAGCTCACCTGTACTGTTGGTCATATGACTTGTATAGTTTAGTTTATAAGCCCGGGCTTTAGCCTTAGATGGTTGTGAGGTATTGTATCCATTTTGTGATCTACTGATCTATAATTAGTATTTTATGTTTGACCTTTGCCTTTCGTTCTTTTGACTCTGCTTTTTTGCTCTGCCCTTTGGATTGTTTGCCTCATCATCTGACTCCTGTTTTTTGACCTTTTTGCCTGCATCTTTGACATCTTTGCCTCTCCCTTTTGGACTGTATGCCTTGTGTTATGTACATCTGTTTGTATGTGCTATGCCTTTTGGAATTGACCCCTGCCTGTTTGGTGACGACTCTGGACTTAGAATCTTTCAGTGAAGCCTCATTTGTTTTTTTACATCTGCAAGCGTTTGAATCTGGTTGGCATGTTCCATTGACACATTACTTCATGCGTACATGGAAAGGTGGACTGGACTGCTATTATTAATGAACAGCATTACTTTTATTTTTAGATTTATTTCTAAACATGGTCTTGATCAACTCTGAAATGATCAGCTACTCATAAAACAGTTTAGTACTTTAGTGGAACCTCTGAGCTAATTATGTGAGGAAAAGCAGCAAAAACAATTAAAACATAAGATATTCCTGCAAATATGTTACTTTATATGTGATTATATTTGAATGAGCCAATGAAAAGCTTTATTTTGTCTTAAAAAAGTCAACAAGTGTACAACAATTCCACTAAGCCATGGTAACACACCTAAACAAATAATGCATATGCACTATTGGGCAATTTCAAGTGGAAAATACAGGGGGTTCTGGGGGTCTGGGACCTCCTAGTTAACCTTGTAGACCCCCTGAATGTCTCAGAATCTAAATTCCTGGGGGTCCCTTAAAATAAACTGATGTTATACTGCCCATTAGAGAAAAATAGACGCTCAAATACAGATTCAAAAGCTCGTAAAGCTTGTTGTGCTTTAACCACTTCATATTCTTTTTTGCACAATTAAATGAAAAATACTAGATATGACAAAACAACACGGCTTAAAAACCGCTGATCTGCCCCATCTGAGAGCTGTGTGGGAGTGGCTTATGAGCAGTGTGATTGACGGTTCTCTGTCCAACACTCCTAGCCTGCTCTGCCCCTCTTACAGAACTAACATCATTATTCAGCTTTTACTTTTTAGGAGTTGGTATAGATAAATGAGTGAACGGGTGACAGGCAGCTACAGACATGTGACTCTGAAACTGTTCTGTGTAGGGGTGGGAGAAATATGGTGAAATACATCAGTCATTTATTGGTCAGTGGAACATTATTCACAATGTAAACTTATTACATGTTTACTGTTTCTCTGCAAGAACCAGATTAACCTGATTAGAAAGAAAACAGATTTAGGTTCCCTGAGTCTTTAAGATGTGAGACTGTTCAGCTGCTCAGATCATTTAGAACAAGAGCTCAGTTTCTGAACAGTACATATTGTAGTACTATTTGGAAACTTAAAGGGGAATACCACTCATTTTTCAAAATGTATACATAATTCAGTGATTGAGATGTGATTCAGAGTGGTTTGGTGTGAAATGGTTCAGATTTCTTTACAGTGATGGTCATAGGAACCAGGGGTCGCCATGACTACAGCACAAATATAGACATTTTATTTACTATCCAGAACCACCAGTGAACCTACACGAGTCTTCTGAGTTTATATGGAATGTTGATGATGGAAAATAGTGGAAAATCTGAAATATACGTTTTCTTTGGGGACTATTTTGCCTCACAGCACCCTGCATGTATCCCTCCATCATGAATGGAGTTTACGTTCTCAAATTTTTTTGCCTTGATCAGTATGAATTTAAAGAGGAGAGCCAAATCAGGCAATGAACCCAAACACAATCTTACAAGCCATAATCTCTGCTGTCTGCTCTGGGATGGGATACACCTCAACCCACCAGGTAAATGATCGATGATTACCAGTATACACTTGCCTGAGTTTGAGAGGGGGAAAGGACCAACAACATCCAGATGCACCCGATCCATGGGTGCTCCAGCCTTGTACAACTGCAAGGGAGCTCTTCCAGTCAGACCAATGGATTTGCTTGCTTGACCTTGTGAACATTTCCAGAAAAAGAGCTGAATATCCATTCCCATTCTGTGCCAGAAAAAGTGTTACTGGGCTTGATAAAGCATTTTTTCCAACCCCTAGATGACCAGACAAGGGTGGGCTGTGGCAGGAATCTATAACTTTCCTCATAAGAGACTTGGGCATGAGCAGGCTGAGTCAAGTGAGGGTCCCAGCATCATTCTCTTATCGGTAGTTCAGCACTTCCTGATGACACTCAATCTGGGGTTAACACAGCAACTATTTTCTGAAAGCTGACACTGGAAATCTGTATTTTTCCTTTGAAGCTCATATTATGCACTGCAAATCTCAGAGATAGTAGTTGCAGAGCCCCAAAAAAGGCCTGGGTTTTTGGAGATTTTCGCAGCTTGGGGCTTGGATCGGGAACACTGCTGTATAAAATAGCCTGTCACACTGCAGTGGAAACACACAGCCTTGCTGCTTGTAGAGGGGCTTCAAGATCAGGAACAACCAGAATGATGGTAACAGCCTAGCTGGTGTGTGTTGTGCCACCCCTGTTCAAAGCTTGGGGAAGACACATGTGCAGCAGTCCCATTACGAGCTAAGGACACAATGGCAACTTGTAGCTGCTCTATTTTATTCAGCTGGTGTACAGTTGCACAGTTCATGGTCTGTGGCCCTGTGCATCTACATCTCAGCCTAGCATAGCCCTGAAGTTATACTTGTGGGCCATAAGTGTGTGTGGGGGTCTTTATTCATCACCTCACATGCGATTAGTTGGCTGAGGAGCACCCTTAAAAATGCATCAGCAACCAACTGCTCTTCAAATTCACTCCTGGATATGCCAGAGTGACCAGCTGACACACTTCTTACGCAAATTCAGGTGATAGCTTTTGATAACTCACTCAAGCTTTGACATGCAGTGTTATGTGGTTAAATCTGACCATACCGCTGATTTGACCTTTCTGTCAGGAAAACATAATCTTCTCTATAACGCTCTGGCAAGGAACAAACAAAATGGACACCAGGCCCTCTCAGTTGCTAATGCAGCCTGTTTACTCTCTCTGCACTTGTCCAAGACTGCCTCTGTGCCACTCGTTTAAAGTCATTTTAAACTTGTTTTTTGCTTTCTGCTGTACACATGTGCCACTACAAAGAGCTGTGGTGCATGGGGAGTCTCTATGTACTAGCCCGTCGCGGTCCGCAGGTTAACTTTACTAGCCTGCTCCTTTTGAATTTGCCAGCTTATTTGGTCCCTGATGTATATAGCAGCTTGCTCACCTCATTTTCTGTGCTGCCCTGGTGCTTGGAAACTGTCCTTTCCTGAGAGACTGTGAGGGGACAGGCCTGGGTAGGAAGTTCACAGACAAAGGGGGTATCGATTAGACACTTTAGTGAAGGCTTTGCTTTTTAAACATACAAGAACAGACTGTCTAGCCCCAGCACCCGAACTATGCTAACGGGTTTAGTTCTGCAGCCTGTGATGAGTCATAAGAACAGGGTGCTGGCTGCTGATTGGCTAATAGAATCACTAGTGCTTTTGCATTCTCCCACTACAATATACTGTTTCAAAGAAACCCCATCAAATTTTGTTTAACTATTTTACAATTAGCACAGAACATGTAAAGACACGCTCTAAAGAACAACTAAAAAAGGCTTCTTTACAAAAACTAAGGTTCCTTTTAAAGCCTGAACCAACCAATGTGATGATCATTTATGAATCTCATTGTTACTGAGCTCTGCTAAAGCCTGAGTAGACTTTTCCTCTGACCCCTCTCCACCCACACCCCACCCCATTATTTTCACTTCACAAAATAATATATCTTGTGAAGTGAAATGATCTTAAATCTAGGCAATATATTTAATATTTCCCATTTTGGGATTGAGGTTGTGCTCTTATAAGATTGTCTAGGTTATTTCTAGACATTAATTTGTTTTAAGTCATTTTATTAAGTAAAATGATCTCACTATACTGGCAGACATTTTTGCCTCCCTTCAGGGGTTACTCAGTCAGTTGGGAACCTCACACAACAGCAAGCTGGACAGCAAGCCCAGCTCACTCAGCTCCTAAAGGACACTTCATCTCAACTGCATAACCTCTGTTTGCTCACCTTCCTCTTTATCTGTCCCAGTCTCTCCTACAGAGACCATTCCAGTCAGTGTTAATTCAGTTTTCCCAGTGAGTAAACCTGATAATTTGAATTTGGACCAACTCATTAATCTGTCTAGACCAACTCTTGCAAAAACAGCCTATGCACAAGAGTTATCCTCGCACCTATGTAAACTCCAGCTTCTGTTCTAGTCTCAACTCCACCTCCAGTCCCTGTTCCAGTTCCAGCTCGAACTTCAGCTCCTACCTCAGACTGGACCCCATCTCCATCATGGAACCCCTTCAATTAGAAGCTATCTGTCTCCACAAGGAACAGTTACCCATTTTGTTATTAGACTAATCCAATTTCTCCCTAATATTAGGTCTTTCTCGGCTCCAGCAACATGACCCCCAAATTTCCTGGTCCACTCAAGAAATCGGTGATTGTGAATTGTTGGCCATTAAACTAGCCCTTGAGGAATGCCATCATTGGCTGGAGGGTGCAGCTCATTTTTCTTGGCCCCCATGGATCATATGAACTTAGAATATCTCCGCACTGCTAAACATAACCCCAGACAAGCCTGTTGGTCCCTCTTTCTCTCATTTTCAGTTCAGTATTTCTTACCATCCTGGTTCCAGAAACTCCAAGACAAACGCTTTATCCCATATTCACCAGGAGGAAACTGAGGTCACACCAGAGCCAGAGCCCATTTTGCCACGAACCAATGGCAAAATGGGCTCTGTACAAGTAGCCTCTATTTGTTGGGAAATCAACAAGGAGATCTCACACACACACACTTTAGAAAACTTCACTGTTTCCGATAGCTCTCCGAGGTGAGAGTCTGAGTCAAGTCTCCAATCTCTGAAGTGCGAGTCTGAGTTGATTCTTGAGTCTCTTAAGTGAGAGTCTAAGTTGAGTCTTGAGCCAGAAGTGAGTGTAAGTTGAGTCTCTAAGGTGCACGTCCTAACCAAGCCTTAAGTCTCTGAGATGCAGTTGGATTTCAAGACTCTGAGATGCAAGTCGAGTCTCAAGTCTGAGGTGCGAGTCTGAGTTGAGTCTCGAGGCGGTGTTAGTTTGAGATTCAAATCTCTGAGGTAAGTATCAAGTCTCAAGAGATGCAGAGTCGAATCTTGAGTCTCTGAGGTGTGAACCCGTGTCAAGTATCAAATTTCTGATCAGCTCTGAAATGCGGCTCTGAGTCAAGTCATGAGGCTTTGAGGTGCAAGTCAGAGTCTAGTCTTGAGTGCCTCAGCTTAGAGTCGACTCTCGAGTGTGGGTTTGAGTCAAGTCTTGAGTCTATGAGGTGTGACTCTAAGACAGATCTTTAGGGTGCTGGTCTGAGTCTTGAGTAGAGTGAAGTCTGAGGTGTAAGTCCAAGTTGAGTCTCGAGTTCCTGAGGTGAGGGTCTGAGTGTTGAACCTCTGGGGTGTGAGTCTGAGGCAGGTCTCAAATCTCTGAGATGTAAGTCCGATCAAGTCTTAAGTCTCTGAGTTGTGGGTCCAAGGCAAGTCTTAAGTCTCGAGGTGCAAGTCGAGTCTTCAATCTGAGGTCCGAGTCTGTCAAGTTTCAAGTTTCTGAGATGCAAGTCGGGTTTCAAATCTGAGGTGTGAGCCTGAGGCAAGTCCCAAGTCTCTGTGGTGAATTTGCAGAGGTACAAGTCTGAGTCAAATCTCGAGTCTCAGATGTCTAAGTCGAGTTTTGCATCTCTGAGGTGCAAGTCGAGTTTTGAATCTCTAAGGTGTGAATCTGAGTCAAGTCTCAAGTCTCTAAGATGCAGAGTCGAGTCTCGAGGTTGGAGTCTTCAGATTCTGAGGTATGAGTCTGAGTTGAATCTCAAGTCTCGGATGTCTAAGTCGAGTTTTATCAACTCAGAGTTGAGTCAAGTCTTTGCTATGAGAACCAGAGTCTAGAGTGTCTAAGGTGCAGGTCTGAATTAAATCTTGAGGCTCTAAGGTATGAGTCTTGAGTGTCTGACGTCAGAGTTGAGTCTTGTGTCTTTGAGGTGTGAGTCTGAATACTGAACCTCTGAGATGCGAGTGAGAGTCTAAAGGTGCAAATCTGAGACCTTGAGCCCATGAGATGTGAGTCAGAGTTAAGTCTCGAGTGTCTGAGGTGCAAGTCGAGTCTTGTGTCTCTGAGGTGTCAGGTCTCAAGTCTATGACGTGTGAGTCTAAGTCAAACCTCTGCAGTGCGGGTCTGAGTCTTGAGTCTCTGAGGTGTGTGTGTGTGTGTGTGTGTGTGTCTGAGGTGCGAGTCTCAAGTCGAGTCTCAAGTCTCTGTGAAGTTGAATCTTGATTTCTCTGAGATGTGAGTCCAAGTTGAGTCTCCAGTTCCTGAGGTGAGAGTCTGAGTGTTGAACCTCTGAGGTGTGAGTCCAAGTCAAGACTCAAGTCTCTGTGATGAGCCAGAGTTGAGTCTCAAGTCTCCAAAGTGCGAGTCCAGGTAAAATCTCTAAAATGAGTCTACACACAGTAAATACAATGGTGGAGGCAGTGGTTGGGAGCTGTGGGTGGTATTCCCTGTAGATGTAGCCCTTTTCATAATCATCTGTGTTTGTGTTAAACAGAACGCCTATAAAATCATTCAGAAGGAGTTTGCTGACTACATTAGAAAGAAGATCGCAGATGACAGAACCCACAATCCTGAGTACTACAGCGTTGCTCCACCTGTGGACACACTGGGCACAACTCACATATCCGTTCTTGATGAGGACGGAATCACCAGCTCCATCAACTTTATGTGAGCAAAATCCACTTTCATTACGTTAAACTCATCTAGATTAATACTCTCGTGTTGGGTAGTAACGGACTACAACTAGTCTTAATGAGGATAGTACCTCTCGAAATATGAGAAATGTATCGCTTACAGAGATAAAATGATAGTACACACACACACAATTATATATATATATATATATATATATATATATATATATATATATATATATATATATATATATATATATATATATATATTATATATATATATGCGCACATACACATGCATGTAATTATAAACTGAAAACTAAACAGGTGTCTAAGTAGGTTCTATAGGGTGTGGTCCAATCAGGAGGCTGCTGATTTTAAGGAGGCATTTCCATGCCCTTGAGGCAAAGGCTGTTCCATTCAGAAGGCAGCTTAACACTGTTGTCTGAAGAAAACCTTACATCTCCAAAATGGTAACTTTACAGAAGTAAAACTTTACAGAAGGAAAAATCTACTTCTTTTAATGTAAGTCAGTAGAACCAGACTCAAGTCATTTTGAGCCGGTTCTTTTGGTCCATTCATCATGAAATTTACATACAATGTAAAGGACAACAGGTATTTTCAAATTATGTCAAACGGAAAAATGGAGATAAGGTTTTCTTCTGACAGCATTGATATGTCAGCTGCCTGCTAAGGTGCCTTATTTTGACCAAATCTGAAGGCAGCATCACATGTATCCTTGTCGGTGAAGACAATCCCACAATACTGTTCACCGGCCAAGAGTTCCATCGCTCCAGTTTGATAAACATGGCGAATGGAGCGGCCGTGTCTGCCGACTGTGGAGTTTACAAAGGTAAGTTATTTCTTTACTTCTGTTTTTGTTTTGATTGATTGCTGTATTTGTGTGAAGAATTTAACATTTGTGTTTGTAAATCACTAGAAATGGATCCTGTGGTGAATTTTAGGGAGTTAGCTTATTTAACGTGACCTGACAGGCTACGTTTGTAGTTTGTTAGGTGAAGACAATAGCGTCCTGAATTTGATGTCAGCAACATGAGGCCTTCCCTTAAAAAGACGTCATCTGGGTGGCAGCACATGTTGCTCCAAACCATGTATATATTGTTCAGCATTAATGGTGCCTTCACAGATGAACACGTCACCCATGCCATGTTCAGTAATGCCCCCTATACCATCATGAATACTGGCTTTTGAAATGTGTGCTGATGACAAGCCAGATGGTCCCTCTCCTCTTTAGCCCGGAGGACACAGTGTCCATGTTTTCCAAAAAGAATTTAGTTTCAAGACCACAGGGCACTTTTCCACTTCACCTCAATCCATCTCAAATAAGATCTGGCCCAGAGAAGGTGGCAGCGTTTCTGGATCCTGTTTATATGTAATTTCTTCTTTGTGTTTTAGAGTTTTAACTTGCATTTGTGGATGCAGTGATGAACTGTTTTCACAGACAGTGGTTTTCAGAAGTGTTTGAGCCCATGCAGTGATTTCCACTACAGAATCATGTCTATTTTTAATGCAGTGCCGTCTGAGGGCCCAAAGATCACGGCCAGCAGATACTGGTTTTTGGCTTTGTCCCTTACATACAGAGATTTCTCCAGACTCTCTGAATCTTTTAAAAATGTTATGTACTGTAGATGATGAAAAGAAAAAAAGTTCTTTGCTAACGAGAAACGTTATTCTTGAATTGTTGCACTATTTGATGGTGCAGTCTTTCACAGAGTGGTGAACCCCCCCTCATCTTTACTTCTGAAAGACTCTGAGATGCTCTTTTATACCCAGTCATGTTACTGACCTGTTGCTAATTATCCTAATTAGTTGTAAGATGTTCTACCAGATGTTTTCTTTTAGCATTACACAACTTTACCAGCCTTTTGTTGCCCTGTCCCAACTTTTTTGGAATGTGTTGTTGGCATGTTTTTCAAAAACTAAAACATTTAACACTTGATTTGTTGTCTTTGTACTATTTTTAATGAAATATTGGGTTTAAATGATTTGCTCCTCGTTGTATTCTGTTTTATTTACATTTTGCACAGCGTCCCAACTTTTTTGGAAACAGGGTTGTACTTCAGCGCATACAAAAACAGAAAATAAAAACATAAGATGACTGACTGGAACAAAACCACATTCAGCTTCATCTGAAAAAGAGGAGCTCAACCTGATATTGACACAGTTTTACAGCTCTGTCTGCTATGTAAAATGGCTCTTCTTTTTTGTGGTGGAAGGAACTGCAGATATTAAAGCACACCTGATATCATATTCGCAGCTTTTTTGCTTTACTTTGTCCTGTATTTTTGCAGAACTGCTGTAAAAAAAATAGGACACCATATAATAATTCAATAAAGTGATATGCTGTATTGTTATATCCCTACGTAACAACCTCCATCTCCCCTTTTAGATTCGGGTCTGGAGAATATTCATCCAAAACAGGCATCATCCTCAACAACATGCTGACAGACTTCTGCAAGCAAATAGACAAGGTTCAAGCTGGTGAGTTATCTTATATGGAGACTGTATAATAAAATTCTGTAGAAAAACATTTTGTATCTGAAATAAAAGAGCTCTGCGTGTGTAGGTGAACGTCCTCCCTCGTCCACAGCTACGATGAGTCATTCACTCCAAAGTTACAAACCACACTGTGGTCATTGGAGGCTCAGGGGGCACGATGATCACCACTGGTGTGAGCATGGTGAGTTTGGGTCCCTGCAGACCTTAAAACAGACTTAACTACTAAGTCAGCTGTAGCAAAAAACATATTTTAGAGAGGAATTTACAGCTGTTGCACCACCAGCACCACTAAAGGTGTTTATGCACCAAGACTGACTTTTTTTTGCTGGTAAGTAACTTTTCTGTATTATATTTTGTTCTGATTTTGTATCACATGGACCTTTTTCACAAAGTAGTTTAACAACTTTAACCCTCCGGGGTCCACAAACTCGCCTACGCATCAGATTCTCTGTTTCTATATCTGTGTCTGTATCTTTGTGATGATCCAGCTCAGAAATCCAGTTCAAACACTTCCTGAATCTGTAGAGTCGCCCTTTCCATTCCATCTTATCACGAGATCATACGAGACTCACATCCGGAGTTATGAGCCTATGAAGAGGGGCTGAGATGGAACTGGTGGATTCGTGTGTCCGTCTACATTCTGTGTGAAACTGACCAATGGGCACTCAGGAAATCACTAAGCACTGACCATCACGCCGGAAACCCTTCATTCTTCATTCAGTCCACATCGGAGACTCATGTGAAACGGCGTGCAGAGAGTTTACAGCTGCTGAAGCTGCTGCAGCGGGTTTGGAAAGTAGTGATGAAGATAACGGAGCATTTAGATATGAAACATATGAGAATCATGTTATATGAAGAGCCTTTAAAGGGAGAGTTTAAGAAGATATGAAGAAATCGAGAAAATGACCTCAGACCACTGAGGGTTAACCTAAGTAGCTCTAGTTAATCGAACCTGATTTCTCTCTAGGGTAGCTTTGCTGTAGTATAACTTCTTCCAGTGTGAAGTAATTGGTAGCTATGCTTTCAAAGTAGCTTTCCGCAACACTGTTTATTCGGATGACAGTGTCGAACATGTGACTGACTGATGATGTCTTGCAAACAATACGCTTCTTTTAGATGCGGAAAATGAAACGTTATTTTAGTCTCCCTCTATTCGATTTTTGCAAACTCTCCCAGCCGATGTGAACTCCCTCAACCAATCACATTGTTTTTGGTGTTGGCATGATGGCAACCAAGCTGACGGCAACTAAAATGTTTTTTACAACCACCACAAAGAGATGTTTGTCTTTTGCTTTGTCTCATGTGGAGCTGAGCTTGTAGCAGTAGCACAACAGTTTTTGTTGATGTTACATAGAACCATATACAACACAGACTCCATCTGAAGAACCATTTGACCATGTAAAGAACCATTTAAGCAAGCAAATTGTTCTATATAGCAAATCTATATATTACCATTTGATCATTTGCACCAGTGTGCATAGCTTTGATGCAAAAAAAGGCATTTTGATCTATTTGTCACATGTTGGTATGTAACAGCTTTAAGACGGGTCTTAATGGTGCACCTTTATGTGAAAACATCGTCATATGCAAATGCTTGGGCACCTCTGGTCAAATGGCATGTGTGTTGATTTTTGGAGTGAAAATAAGTAACATTTGGGTAGTCGTGAGCTGGAGGTTAGGGAGCCGGCCCTGTGACTGGAAGGTCACGGTTCAATCCCCTCGGCCGACAGTACGTGACTAAATTGCCCTTGAGCAAGACACCTAACCCACAGCTGCTCCCTGGGCACCGTGGATAGGGCTGCCCACCACTCCGGGCAAGTGTGCTCGCTGCCCCCTAGTGTGTGTGTGTGTGTGTTCACTAGTGTGCATGTATGTGGGTGTTTCACTGCACGGGTGATTTAAATGCAGAGATCTAATTCCTCTTTGTGCAAACACAGTTGGCTGATGGTTCTGAGTTCAGTAATTCATGTCATCTACAAAGAACACACTTCCGCACAATTTAGTGCACAGTCACTATTAATTTGCTGAATTTAAAATAGTGGTAAAGAAATATAAAAAATAAAATATGGCCTGTGCAAAATGTTATGGCACATTTTATATTATTAGGTTTTATTGTTTGCCAATTTTTTAAAAACTCAGCAGAAAAATAGCTGAGCATTAAATTCAACACAACACCAGCACTGTTCAGTTCCTCAGCAGTTTACCATTACTATTTTGAATTAAAGCCATATTAAAGACCACAGAAAGCCCCACTAGATCATATGTGGCCAGAGAAAGGCAGCAAGCGTTTTAGGTAAACAGACAAATGCTAATGGTCAGTTACCAAAGCTAATGTTACTAGCTTAGCCAAATGTTCCTCAAAATATATGTTTACCATTTATCTAACAGAAATCGTTTCTATAAGAGTGTTGCTTTATATTAACAATAAAGTATTCATTCAAAAGTTTGTCGCTGCTGTCGGAACAAAACCTCGTATCTCCAAAACGGTAACTTTACAGGAAATATAAAAAAACATACTTTACCTTTAATGTAAGTCAATAGAACCAGAGTTTTTTCCAAGTAATTTTGGGTAATTTCTTTTGGTCCAATCATCATGAAATTTACACACAATGTAAAGAGTGACAGGCATTTTCAAATGATGTCAAAAACTGAAAAATGGCAAAAATAGAGATACAAATGTTTTGTTCTGACAGCAGCGATATGGAGGAAATTATTGGCACCCTGAAAGAGCATTTGAAATAAAATCAAAAGAAGTTTGCATCTTTGTTATTGCTTCTGGTCTCCAGGAACTCCGTTGTTGTCTTTCAGAATTCCCTGTTTCCCTAGGGAATAAATCTTTCAGCTGGAAAACAGTCAGCAAACTGATACTAAGTAATGCAGAACACTATTTCATTCAGTTTATACGAGTAGAGTGTAAAAACGAACTTGAACCTGGGGTTTATCGTCTCGCCCGGTGCCTCAGGAGCCAGAATACAACTGCTGTGCCATTTAAGGTGGAACGGGAAAATTCAAACAAGAAGGTGGTAAAATAAGAAGCCAACTTCGCTTTGTAGTTTTAATACTGGTAGTGTTTTTTATAAGGAGATTTAAGTGGGGAAAAAACAAAAAAAACAAAAAAAAACCCCACACCACACCTAGAGAGTTTCACACACAGACATTTTAGCTGTGCAGCACTACCTAAACATTAACACTATGCTGGAGGAACAAGTTACAATAAACGTGTCAAATATCAGTTTGAAATATCGGTCAAATTTACGCATATGCCCAATGTTGATGTGTAAAAAAGGAAATATCAGCCGATACCAATATAATTCCAAATGTCATTGTGCATCTCTAGTTAAAAGCTACTTCGAGCACATGCGAGTTTAAGAATAATAAGTCAATTTTTGAACTCAGCTCACAGCCAGTTGGTGCAACAGTCTTAAAGTCACACACAGAAAGTTACAACGACGTAGCTTATGACCATATCTAAACGCAACCAGCTCCAGAAATGAATCAGAGGGGCTCGTAATACACACAGCTGAATCAGTGGTGGTGTGTAAACATGTTCATGGTCATTCGGTTTTCAGTGAAATGGGCCTTTGCTTTGCAGCACAGTATTCCAAAGCAAGTGCAGGTGGATTTTGTAGTCGTTCTATCTGTGTTCTGATGTCAGTCTACCTCGTTCTACCATTGTAACAGGCGCTAATGAACTTCCTGTGGTTCGGGAAAAGTGAAGGATTCCATTGCTGCACCAATGGTGACTGTGATCGACAAAAAGGAGCTCAGTTTTGAGCCCGACTTCGACAAGGTACTGAAACTAAAACTGTGAGGCCTGAATCCTGGGCCATTCAGCTTAACCAGTGGTTCATACAATAAAGAGCAAAATGCTAATACAGTTTATAAGACATTTATAAACTTTTTACTGTGTTATTGTTCTCTCTCTCTCTCTCTCTCTCTCTCTCTCTCCCCTTCAGGAGGTCATCGTGGCTCTAAAAGAACTCGGGCACAAAATCACGATTTCCCAAAGCGCAGTCAACGCACTATCAAAGAAAAATGGAGAATGTATCGAGGCTCTTTCAGACGCTCGGAAGATGGGCTTAGCTGCAGGATACTGACCTGTTTTGAAAGGGCTCTTTATCCATTTCAATGAAAAACTGGCCGATTACAATCAACTTCAGAATTATTGGCGCCCCTCAAAAACAATCATATAAAATATACAAATAATAATAAAAAAAAAATCAATCAATCAATCAATCAATCAATACAAGTAATGATTCAAATAAAATTCTCAAAAATTTTTACTATTTATCTATATTAAGAATAGCGCATTTTTAAAAGCACATGGAGCAAAATTATTGGCACCCCTAAAGAGTATTTTCAGAAAAACTGTTCATGTTTGAGTGAAGAAAAATATTTGTTATTGGTTCTAGCCTCCAAGAACTCCATTTTTGTCTAAGATCATTTTCTGTTTCCCCTGGGGAAACAAATGAGGTTACACACCTGTAAAATCCTTTAGTCATCCATCAGCTAGGGGTAAAACCAAAGAGCTGTCGACTCAAGTGAGACAGAAGGTTATGGTGCTAAACGGAGGTGTAATAATATAAAATATATCAATATAATGTAATAATTTGACAGACATAATAATAGTGCAAGATAAAAACATGAAGTCAGTTCAAATTACCATTAAACACAACCAGGCTGATACTAAAATGTCTGAAAAGCAGGAACAGTTGAAAACTTCTGGAAGAGGATGCAGCAGCCAATATCCAGACCCAAAACTCACCCCTGGGCAGCTCCAGTTCTGGACAGACAGAGACACTATCAGTGTATGCCATTTGCCCGTATGTGGAGGCTGAAAAAGTGACGCAGTTTAAAATTATGCTCTGTTTGTGAATCTCATGGTGCTACATTCAAGTAGAGTATCTGTCTGTATAAATCAGAGCCCACCGATCAGCTGGTAGAGCGAGTCAGTCCGTTTGCGATGTTGTGGACTCACTGGACACTTGCGAGCTTCTGGTTGAGTTTTACACAGCATGTTCTCTAAAACTACCCAGATAGCAAAATTATTCTGGCTCAGATCTGCCCCACATCCCCCATTTTCATCCAGCCCACTTGCCACATGGACTGACCGCGCTCGGGCAAAGCGCTCCCGGTTGCTAGATGTGGCCCATGTATCTACCAGACCAGGGCCACGCATAAGACAAAAGTGAATCCCATCACTGGGCCTAATCCGGACCAGTAGCTGACCACAAGATGTGGGCCAGATCCACACCAGACTTGTTTCAGAGGGCAAAATTATTCTGGCCCACATCCCCTCCCATTTTCATCTGGCCCACTTGCCACACGGATTGACAGCACTTGAGTGGACCGCTCATCGTTGTTGAATCAGGGCCAATACACACCAGAGTAGCGCCATAAATCAGCCAAAAATGAAACGCACAACTGGGCCTAATCCGGCCTGCAAATTAAGCACAGGTGGCCCTGATTTGTAAGCAGTCCACACCTGAATTGTTTCAGAATCAGCTGTTATGTGGCTATTGATAATCAGCCTTATTTAAAATTAGTCAAAAACAATTTACCACCAGCTTATTGCCTCCCATCACGACTAGCCTACACATTTGAAAGTACTGTAATGGATTTCTTCCAAAAGTGCAACAGTGATTGCTGTGAATTAGAGTCAGGCATTTTTCTTAATTTAACACAAATCCAACAAAACAAACAAAAATGATAAGACATTTATTTTTTATTAGATCAGGATCCCTTAAAACGGATCAAACTCAAACATTTTTGCAGAAAAGTAAACGAAAAAGACTGCAAAGCAGACATTAATGACAATCCAGCATACGCAATGTAAAGTTCTTTTTTGACCACCTTAACTTCAACAAGTCTCTCATGGTCCTTTTCCCCTTTCTGCTGTGCTTTGGTCCCTTGTCTTGTGTTGGTTCACAGGGGACTGTAAACAAAAAAGTAGTGCTCAATTTTTTTTATTTTTTTTTTTATCAATTCACAATTGAGATTTTTTGTTTATGTCTATCTAACAGAGAAAGTTCAATACATCTCTTGTCTAAGCAGCCCATGCACTGACCTCTGAACTGACTCCAGTGGCAGTGCTGCAACCTTACAAGCAGATTTTTTTTGTCATTCTCTTGTTATACAAGTCTGTAGTTGTACAGCCATACTGGGCCTTCAAGTGTCGTATTTTGCCCTTCATAATGCACTACACTTTTAAATGCGAGACAGACGGGTCAGTGTAGCACCTGCACTCTCTGATTAGGCAGCCGCTCTTGTAACACATGCAGAATGGTTTAAAAACAGCATATGTTGCTCCACGAGCTCTTTGGTGTTAATGGTGCTTTCCTGGATGCTCCATCTATACTCATGCATGATTAAATCACCTGTTTAAAAATGTTTGAGCATTTCACAACATTCCTAGTCTCAAATTGTACTCCTGTACTTTTTTTGGAACATTTTGCTCGCATCAATTTTATATTTATCACTCTGTATATTTACAAAAACAGTGAAGTTGATAAGATAAAGCATTTAATATCTTGTCTTTGTTACACTTGTTTGATTAGAGATTGAAGTGGATTTAATAATCAATATTTTATTCTATCTTAATATTTATTCTTTTATTCACATTTCACATTATATCCAAACATTTCAGAAATAGGTTATGTACATTTGCCTTCGTACCTTCATACCAACCCATTATGATGATTTGCATTTTTAATCATAAGACATTGTGACCATTCAAAAGATAAGTTTATTTGATATAATAAAGAACATGCATCAAAAGAATAATAAAACTTGCAGTTTTCCTTTGATAGGTAACACTTCTATGTTGTCATCAAGGTATTTATCGATGCTGGACAACGGCTGTTTCTTATTGTAATCCTGTAGAAATTCACATTAGTATATATCTCATGTTCACAAGGGAACGTTAAAGAAATCTCTATTTTCAGTTTTAAAGCATTTTACATCATAAAAAGAGCACAATTTAAGACTTTAGAATACAGTAAAGTTAGCCAGATCCAGTAAGGCTGCAAATGCTAAAATAGCTGAGCACTAAAAGTTGCTAACATCCTATCCCTGAGCTGATGCGCTAACCACGAGTTAATACCCAGATAGCGAGTGTGTATCGGTCCACTAGCTTAATAAAGTCGGCACCCCACTGACTGTATGCGAGTGCTGGTTCCCCCCTCGGACCACCCAGATTATTGCCCTGCATACAAGCTCTAACTAGTTTTTAATCTCCTCAAACAAACAGATTTTAAATGCAGAGACTTTTATTTTAGAAAATAAACTTAGACAAATATTACAACTGAGAGAAAAAAATAACTAGGCCTGATATAAAATGATTTTATAGAAAATATTGTTGCTGACGCTGAGCTGGATTAAAATAATTTACTAAACTAGTTTACAAATCATAAATAAAGAGAAAGGAAGGAAAAAAACCCTGGTAAACTGGACTGTGAGGGGAAAATGAGCAATAATAAGTGGAATTTTGTCTAATACTCTGCTTAACCACCAGTGGGCCGCCCGGAAAACACTGAGCAAAACGCCAGTGGACCACCAGCTTTGCCACTAGCGGGACGACAGTGGCCCACTGTCCTCTTGCTATAAGGGGTGCTAGCTAATGTGCTAAAGTACTAACACACCAACAGTGACAGCCTTGCGCTAGTTAGCTAAAGGTACGCAAAAAGCAAAAAATAATGAGCTAATTTAGCTACAGCAAGGAAATGACTTCACCTCCCTACCATAGAGGTTTACATTACTAACAAATAATAAATTTACAATACTAACACTTAACGCAAGACGTACTTCAGAGACCGTTACCTGTTCAGCTGACTGACAAAAGGGAGGGAAAGAAGTGTCCACTTTCTTTTATGCTGATTTCTTATCGGATTTACAATATGGGTGCAGATGAACGCTACCATAGTGTCGTATTTACTAGTGTGAAAATGATGACTAGGCCTTTTTCGGTCTTCAAAATCACAAATTCACAATACAAAACGGTACAAGGTACGTACAGAAAGAGCAAAATGAGTTAAAAAAATAAATTTATAAATTAAAAAAATAAAAACACACACACACACACACACACACACACACACACACACACACACACACACACAATCAACAGCACTCAATCTTTTCCAGAAGAAGAGAAGTCTTGGTCTTTTTGTTATAGAGAATATTAAGCTGGGAAAATCACAGTAATTTTAAATACGTGATGAACAATCTAAAATTAGGATGATTGGAGGTAATTCTGGTTTTGTGTAAATGGAATTGTACAAGCAGGGCATTAGGCCTAATATCATCATCATCATCACCACCACTGAAGGAGTGACCTGTATTAACTAAAAGAAATTCTCATTAATTTGAACTTGTGAAAAGTTTTAAAAATCAACAGACACCTCATTCCAAAAGTTTGCTGAATGAACACACACAAAAAAACAAATGTACAGTTGTTTCCAGTTCTTTATTACAGAAAGCGCATTGTGATGTTACATTAATATGAAATTTCTGAAGATATGCATTGCATTAGTGAAGAAATTTCCTTTTCCATTAAAGAATGACGTTAGGAGGAGAGCTCTGATTAACAGTTATTGCTTCTCATACACTTATTGCTGCAATTTCAATGTAAAAGATCAATACCTTCAATTCTGAGCTTTGGGATTTCACCTGGTAATGAAAGATATTTGCATTGGTCCTTGATGAGATGAAGTAATTTGGCTGATTGTTACGGGACGGCAGGGAGGCGGACCCAAGTGCAGAGAGGAAAACCTGTGAGAAAGGGTCTTAAATGAATTTAATGAGGTGAGTGTGAATTTGGTGATGTGGGGGTTGAGGTGGCTCAGAACCAGGCTCGACCTGCTAATGTACTGATTGGCAGTCTGAGGAGTTACTGCTGCACCACCAAGGAAAACAGGAAGAACACCTCAATTAACAAAAAAGGCAAACAAAGGGGATGCTGAAAGCAGCGCTCAAACAAAGGCTGAGATAGAAAAGTGAATAAAAGATAATCAGAAAACAAAAAACACTTCCTCTGTGATTCTGAGAGGAAGATCAGCTCTATGTTTCACCTGATTGCTCTTTGTGGAGCAAACACTGTTTGTATGGCTTGGAGCCGTTTCTTGTTCAAGCCTTCTTTTGGGCTTTTGAGGCAATTTAGTCCTTTTGTTTTTCCAGCCCTCTTTTCTTTTCTTTCTGTTTAAATACCCACCTGGGCTAAGTACCGTACCGGTCACCCCTCTACAAAGGTGTGACAAAGGGCTGCTGTTTGCCAGGCCTTAAGTAGAGGAGTCCACATGTGTGCCAGGTTGGACCTAATCAGCCCATGGGCTTCTGGGAATTGGAGTTCCCTGAATTTGTGGCGCCTCGCCGTCATCGCCCTCTGCTGGCAGCTGGCGGCACAGGCTGGGCCCTTACAGTGACATGCTCTTACAAACAGTATTATAATCCTTCTGTGTCAAATTCCATCCCAAGATATTGATAAACTCCTCGTACTGATACAGTTTACCGTTTACGTTCAACAATTCAGTTACAAACACCAAGCCTTTCTTATATCAGTCTTTTTTGAATATGGATTTATTGTTGATTATTCCATAAAATAGTGGCATGAGGAGTAAAGTTATGCTTAAAGGCCATTTTCCATGCCTCTAGCGCCTGCTTGTGGAAGTTGGCTAACTTTACAGGGAGTTTATTACACTTAAAATCACATACCAGTAAAAATGTCAATCCACCACATTTTTAAAAATTAAACGGGTATATAAAGCCAAAATGAGTTGGAAGCACCCAAACATTGTTAAATCCAACTAATCTTAAAAATGTAATTAATATTGCTGAAATCTAGAACATTTAAAAGCTTTATCTTTGTAAGACTTGATCATTCTTGATCTTTTTTTTGCTTTACATACATGTTTTATTATTCCAAATAAACTTAAATATCATTGAGGTTATAGTTGTGGGGGTTTTGGAGACTCTGAAATACTCTCAGCCTTTGATAATAATACCCGTCTGGCAGATGTTTACTAATCAATATTTCAAGATATCTTACTGATTCTTTAACTTCAATTCCATTAATCTGAGTTACATTTCTAACATGCACAGTCATTATTTCAGGTTTACTTCGATTCACCAATAAACCTGATGCTTCTGAGAACAACTGTAGCATTTGTAGGACTTTCTGCCTTTAAAAATAAACAAGTATTGCCTGCCAGTTGAGTAATTACACACACCTGTTCTGATATATTGATACCCTCTATATTAGAACAGCGCCTTATATAGCGATCAAGAAGCTCAGCTACTGATAGAAACAAGTAAGGGGAGATCGGGCATCCTTGTCTAATGCCTCTATTAACCGCAAAATGTGGAGACAGACTATTACATAAGGAAGCGTTACTGTTAATGTCTTTATAAAAGGCTTGAATGACCTCACAGAAATGACAAGTTTCAAAAATAAATTTGTGTTCCACTGTAATGCTCTATAAACACTCTAACACAAAATAAAAGCTTCCTCATTAACCAACTCTGGATCATCCAAAAGATCCAGAATAAGTCGGATATTATTTTATATATGTCTACTTCTCATAAAACCAGATTGAGATACAGATATTATATCCTCTAAACAGGGTTCTAATCTAACAGGTAATAATCTGATAACTTGTAATCAGTATTGAGTTATGTTATTGGGCGCCAGTTATCCAAATGAAGCTTCTCTTTACTTGGTTTTGGAATTAATTTAATCAGTTCTTGCTTCATAGTTTCTGCCAGTGGTGGACGAAGTACACAAACCATATACTT
Source organism: Colossoma macropomum (assembly GCF_904425465.1). Classification (NCBI taxonomy): domain Eukaryota; kingdom Metazoa; phylum Chordata; class Actinopteri; order Characiformes; family Serrasalmidae; genus Colossoma; species Colossoma macropomum. The sequence goes on along the minus strand of NW_023494793.1, from coordinate 1,494,285 downwards.
GAGTTAAGTAGAGACACCCCAGGTAAAATATTACTCCAGTAAAAGTAGAAGTTCCTCCCTTTAGACCTCCACTTGAGTAAAAAGTACTAAAGGATTTGCCTTCAAATGTACTTAAGTATCGAAAGTAAAAGTACTAAAAGATTAATTATGACTCTGATGTCCTATTATCATTTTTGTAATGAGACTCTGCTTCATTAACTCATTTTAGGTGAAAATACTCCAGTGTCTCTCTTGGTAAACCAGTCTTTTAATAGAATGTCATTAATTAGTGACGCTGATGTCTATTAAAATGATCATAAGCACAAAACACTGAAGGCAAACAGTTTCCATCAGGTAGAACTGAGTGGCTCTGAAATCACTTTACAAACAAGCAAAGTTTCAGTTTAAGATTTATTTGAACTTAGTTACAAGTTTAAGTTTAATAAAAACTTTAAACTCAGATTCACAAATGAGTTTCCTTTACTAAACTGCATCTGTAGGTCTCTGTTCATAAACATAAACTAGACTAAAACTAATTTACTATAAAATGAAATAGTGTTTGTATAAATTCAGAACAAAGACACGTCAGTCACAACTGCATATGAGTACATATTTCTATATTGTGGTCTATTTACACAAAGTTAGGTTAGAGTCAGGAGTTTTTTCCATCGTGTATGTAGGAATAGGCACTTCCAAACTTGGGTCGGTTTGTCCAACAGGTCAAAACAAGCTCAAAACAAAGTGACCGCTGTGCCCTGATTGGTGTTCTTCCTTTGCGCTTCTTTCGTTTTGACTGTTACGTTTTTATACACACATAAACCAAAATGACCGACAGATTTCTCATAATGTAGTGGAGTAAAAAGTCAGATATTAGACTTTGAAGTGTAGTGGAGTGAAAGTAAAACGTCACCAAAAATGGAAAAACTTCAGTAAAGTACAGACACACAAAAAAACTACTTAAGTACAGAAATGAATTACATTTACTTATTTACTGTCCACCACTGGTTTCTGCTAATTCCCTCTTCTCAACACACTCCTTAAAAACTTCCAAAAGAAATTCTCGAACATCTTACCAGAATGTTCTGTAAAACCTGAAAGATAAACCGTCAGGTCCAGGACTTTTATTGAAAGGAGTCCCTCTAATAATCATGTCCAGCTCTGCTAGTGTAGGGAGTCTCTGTGGCACTACTCAGTTATGGTTTTAAGAAATGGATACACTTTCTTACAGAAAGCATCTGCAGAATTAGGAAGAGGAAGAGTACAGTAGTTGGTAAAACTTTCAAATACTCAGATATCTTATGCTCATTTGTGACCAATGATCCATTAATATGCCAAGCTGAAAGGTTTTTTCCAGTTTAAAAAAAAAAAGAATTATTTTCTCCAAATTCAAGCCATTTGGTTCTTGATCGAATGAATGCTACCTTAGCTTTTTCAACATAAAACGTATTTAGTCCTCTTTTAATTTATGTAATTTTTCTTCATCTTCTAGGCTTAATGAAGGTAAGCCAAATAAGCAATTCAATTGCTTTAGGATATTAGCATACCAGAATTTCTTTGTTTACAAAGTTACGTACTAAATGGAATAGAATATTTTCTGCATTCATATTTGAACATCTACCATTCAGCAATGGGCGCACCTTCAGTATTCTTTGTGTAATCTGTTATAATATTTTTATGCTGCTACAATATATTGGATTTTGTAACAAAGTTGAATTTAACTTGCAATGACCTTTTCCAATAAACGTTTACATGGGACCACATCTCAACTTTGACGATTATGATAAAGAATGTAGAGGACACTGTTAAACAGAACTATATTTTTTACTTTTGACTGTAGTCAGGATACATATCTCATATAGATCTTTCTCTTAGGTTACACACATCTTACACATCTGCCTTACTTACATAATAACCACAATTAGCCAAAATAGCTGTAACTCATTTGCATTTTTACTTCTCTGAGTGTATCAAATTATTGTACTTTTAAAGAACTTTAAATTAAAATGCAAATTAACTGAATTACCATAATTTGCAGTTAAAGGATGTAGGCCTGGCACGGGTCAAGGCCTGTTGTTCTAGTTGCAGTTCTTCTTTTTTTCTTCTTCTCCTCCTTTTTATTATTATGCTAGTATGTTGGCCCAAAAGAAAGGAGTTATTTAAGGCCTTATTTGAGCTGGATTAGTTTTACCAGAGTAAGTACCAGTGTTTTGGGTCAGAGAATATAAGCCTCGCATTAAACACAAAGTAGCTCAGCAGTGTTTTTCAGCTGTTTGAAGCCGTCAGTGCTGAGTGGATCAATACTGACTCTTCTTTCTGTCTGTCTGCACATTTACACACTAAACATCGACATTTTAAAAATTCAGGGAAAAGTTCCTCATATTAAGTTACGTTACTTTATCTATTTGTTGAATGGTGCTGATCAGACCTATCTGAGAACTATGTGGGTGTGGCTAATGAGCAGCTTGATTGACAGCTCTCTGTCAAACACTCCTAGCCTGCTCTGCCCCTACAGCTTTTATGTGAAGCTAACTGGGCAAAAAAGTCACAGACAAACAATATATCAGTCATCTATTAGTCAGTGGAACGTTATTCAAAGGGTGAACTTCATACATGTTTACTGTTTACCTGCAACATATTAACCTGATTAGAAAGAAAACAGATTTAGGTTCCCTGAGTCTTTAAGCTTTACAGTTAAGGCTCAGATCAAATAGAACAAGAACTACTCAGTTTCTGAACAGCACATATTATAGTGTTATTTGGATAGTTAAAGGGGAATACCACTCATTTTTCCAAATTTATGCGTAATTCAATCATTGATGTAAACAGTGTCATTCCCATTTTTTTTTAAATGTGAAACAGTTAAAAAAAAAATTAAAGAAACTTCCTAACTACTAATTTCTTTACAGTGGTGGTGATAGGAACCAGGGGTCGCCATGACTACAACACAGATATAGACATTTTATTTACTATCCAGAACCACCAGTGAACCTACACGAGTCTTCTGAGTTTATATGGAATGTCGATGATGGAAAATAGTGGAAAATCTGAAATAATAAGTTTTCTTTGGGGACTATTTTGCCTCACAGCGCCCTGCATGTATCCCTCCACCATGAATGGAGTTTAAGTTCTCTAAACTATCATAAAACAGTGTCTCAGTCATCAGGCAGTGAATTCATAACCATTTCATGTAGGAACTTTCTGTGAGGGAGCTTTTAGAGGTGGACGTCTGGTTCCTATCACCACCACTGTGAACAGTTCTGACTCGGTAAGTTTATTTAGAACAGAGCGTTTCACTCCAAACCACTCTGATTACATATTAACCATTAATTATGTAGAAATTTTGAAAAATCTTTTATATCTAGCTTTGGGGATGTAGATTTTAGGCTCTGTTTCTGTATAGAAGGATTGTTGTTCCACAGTTTCACCTGCAGGAGTCCCCAAATCTCCAGAAGCACAATTAGAGTTGGGGAAAAAACTATTTGGAAGGAGATGAGCTTTTTGGCCACAGACACTAAGTGAAGAGTGTCAAATGCTTTTAAACATACAACTTAATTGTATTTTGAACTCCAGGAGCAGGTCCAAAAGCTTCAAGAACTTTGTACTGTTTTGTGTTCTCTGTGGGTTCACACCAATTCACAGACCCAAACAGTCGACCAACACAAGTAACGAGCAGGTGAACAGGCTCAGGGACTGAGAGGAGACAGACAACCTCACGGTGATGTGTTGGATTTCAGTGGACCGAGGACAACAACCGCTGGAGCCTTTGTTTTCATGAGATAATGAGTTAATTATCTTGTGATTTTGTTATCTTGAGATCACATGATGACTCATTATCTAAAGAAAACAGCTTTGTTGTCTTGAGATCGCCTGACAATTATCTTGTTGTCTAAAGAAAACAGGTTTGTTACCTTGAGATCACATGATAATTAACTTGTTATCTTAAGTAAACAACTTTATTTTGAGATCACATGATAATTACCTCGTTATCACAAGAAAACAAATTTGTTATCTTGAGATCACATGATAAATAACTTGTTATCTTAAGAAAACAACTTTATTATGAGATCACATGATAATTAACTCGTATCACAAGATAACAACTTTGTTATCTTGAGATCACATGATAATTATAATATAGTCTTAAAAAGGATGGTTCTTCAAGTGTTCTTTAGTAAACAAAATGGTTCTATGTAGAACCACGAAAACTCAAAGAACCCTTTGCATGATTAAAGGGTTCTTTGCATGATGAAAGTGTTCTTAGATTGATGGAGAATGTGCTGTAGATGGTTCAAGCTTTATGTCGTAACCACAGAAAAACCCTTTTTGGTGCTGTAGAGAGACACATTCTCCATCAATCTGGAGAACCATTTCACAATGCAAAGAACCCTTTAATCATGTAAAGGGTTCTTTGAGTGTTCGTGGTTCTACATAGAACCATTTTCTTTGTTGTTTGTGAACAGGGCACTACGAGGCTTTTCAGAAACCACCCATTTCATGAAATGGTTCGTACACTCTGTTAAAAAATGACCTATTATTGTGGTCATTTGTACCTAAACACTGCCCGTCTGTCTCAAACGCTTCAGTCAGGGAGCTCCGCTTCACTCCGGCTCCAGCTGAGTAATCTTTCGGTGTTACCTCACTCTCTTCTAAGCGCCTCCGGGGCATCTTGGCACATCCTGTTCTGTGGCTAATGTTCAGGTGTGTGATTAGGTTTGTGGGTTTGCCACAGTGTTTAACTGTCTCTCAACATTCAACACTCACCATACTTGGCCATTTGTTTACCGGTGTGAAATCATTCCAAACAACACTTCCTTTTCTGTCTGCCACTGCAGATTTACTACACACCATCCTCCCGTGAGTTTTGGAGCGAATGTGTGACTGGCAGCCTGCACTACCTTTTCAATGTGTCTGTGTGTGTGAAAGCAGAGGAAGAAGGTAGAAGGAAAGGTAGTTCCTATACGACACCATTATTTATTATTTATTTTCTTTTTTGTTACAGCAGTTAGCCACTCTTTTGCGTAGTTTTTCTTCAGTATTTCCTGGTTCCGATTTAGCAGCACAGCAGATGGACAAAGAAACCGGTCTCACGAGTCCACACCTGTTGGTATTTGTAACTAACTAGAGCTGCAGCACTGCTCTGCCTCAGGGTGGCGCTGTAGCAGACTGGATCACCCAGTTGGTCCTTCATAGCCTAGAAACTGTAACTCTGCCCAGATTCCTCTGAAAAGCTTTACAATGAGCTGCAGCAGATCTGTAAATCTGAAAACTCGCCCAGTTTCCCAAGAGTTTGGAGTGAAGAGTGACTGTTCCTCATTTCTCACACTGAAGACAGAAGAGGAGACGAGGAAGATCTCAGTTAGTGTGAGGAAGAGCGCAGAACCGCACTAGAACAGAGACTCTACAGAAGAGGAGACGAGGAAGATCTCAGTTAATGTGAGGAAGAGCGCAGAACCGCACTAGAACAGAGACTCTACAGAAGAGGAGACGAGGAAGATCTCAGTTAATGTGAGGAAGAGCGCAGAACCGCGCTAGAACAGAGACTCTACAGAAGAGGAGACGAGGAAGATCTCAGTTAATGTGAGGAAGAGCGCAGAACCGCACTAGAACAGAGACTCTACAGAAGAGGAGACGAGGAAGATCTCAGTTACTGTGAGGAAGTAACTGAACAGAGACTCTACAGAAGAACAGCTGATAAAACAAACATTTACTGACATTAAAGCATCAGCGCCGCTATGGAGAGAGAGTTAGCAGGGACCCCCGAATACCAGGGGGGGATTTCACACACTGCATGAGAACCGTTTGGCTCTAGAGTGGAAAAGAGGCCGTTGTGCCTCACAAAATACTCTCATAGATTCATAGATTCATTCACTTCATAGATCTGTTTCTCATTGTTACTCTAAAAGGCCTCTAACAGTCGGTTATCATTCACTCTTTCAAAAATGGGGCTTCAAGGGTTCTTTAGTAAAGAAAATAGTTCTATACAGTTACCCAACCCTAAAAGAACCCTTTGCATGATTAATGGGTTCTTTGGATTGATGGAAAATGTGCATGAATGTGCTATAAATGGTTCTATATAGAACCTTTTCAAAAGGGGTTCTATGTAGCAGCCAAAAGGGTTCTTCTATTGTCACTGTGTCAAGCTTGTAACAATAGAAGAACCCTTTTGGGTGCTATATAGAATGGTTTTCAAAAAGGTTCCATATAGGACCACCTACACACTGCAAACAGTGGTCTCTTGTCAAGTGAAATGATCTTAAGTCTAGTTGATAAATCTAACATTTTTCATATTTTGAGATGGTTGTGCACTTATTATAAAATTATCTAGCTTATTTCTGGATATTTTTTCCTTTTCTAAGTAATTTTATTAAGCGAAATTCTCTCACTGTACTGGCAGATAGTGTTGCTGGTTTCAAGCTCATTTCTTAACACAAGCAAAACTATCTGCCACTACAGTGAGATCATTTTACTTAATAAAATTGCTTAAAACAACTTAAAAAATGTTTGGAAATAAGTTAAAAATCTAAAAATAACCTTCAGCGATCTCACCAGGAGAAATATTGGATATACAACTAGATTTGAGATCATTTCACTTGTCAAGAGACTATTTTTTGTTGTGTAGCACATTCTCCATCAGTCTGAAGAACCCGTTAATCATGCAAAGGGTTCTTTCAGCGTTTATGGTTCTATTTAGAACCATTTTATTTACTAAAGAACCCTTGAAGCACCACTTTTAAAGAGTGTTGGTTAATCTAAATACGTCTGTCCAATGACAGGCTGTTTTTTTCTGTATAATTACTCTTGTATCTTAATTCTTTATGCTTTATTGATATTACTCATGTTCTTGTTCTGCTATTTGGTGTTGACCAGAGCAGGATGGGTTCCCCTTTGGCTCCTCTCGAGGTTTCTTCCTGTCGCTCTTACTGAGATTTTCTTGCCATTGTTGCTCGCGGTGACTATCTCTGGGGTTGGATCTGGATTGTCTGCAATCCTGCTTAGTGACAACGCCTGTTTAACACAGCGCTATGTAAAGATGTCTTGACTTGACTGAACTTGTTCAGGAACAACCCATCCAGAGAAATAAGGAGTGTTTAATGTGTGTATATATATATGTATATATATATATCACCCTCTGCATCACTGCTTCATTTGTAGGTGTGAGGCTTGGCTTTCAGATCCAGACATGGCCAATCAGAAGAAACTCTGTTGTTACTGCACCTTGAGTCTGTTGCTGTTTGTTTTACTTATTATAATCATCAGTATTACTGTAAACCATTCAAACAGAGCTGTTGTCAGTCCATATAGAGCTGTGGTTGCTGCTGATTCCAGACTGTGCTCAGAGGTCGGACGGTGAGTGTTGCTCTTTGTGCTGTTTTTATTTCTCATTTGCCATCAATTTAAATGTGTCTTGCTGTCGGTTTCTCAGAGACATCCTAAAGGAAGGCGGCTCGGCAGCAGATGCTGCAATAGCTGCCCTGTTATGTACCTCAGTCGTAAACCCACAGAGCACGGGCATCGGAGGAGGATCTGTTTTCACTATAATGTCAAAAAACGGTGAGGAGGACTGAGAAATACTCATATTTATTCACCTGACGGCAAAAAACACTAGAAATTTGTGAGCTGTGTCATTTTTAAATACATGTTTAGGCTGTTATGTTTTAGTAAGTGTATCAATATCCATTTCCATTTTGATAAACTTTTGACGTCTGCAGGAATCTTTCCACCAGTGAAAGTCTGATCAGATAATATAATTTTATGCATTTTTAGGTACAGTGAAAATCATCAACTCCAGAGAGACGGTTCCAAAGACTTTCAGACCAAACCTTTCATCAGATTGTACATGCAGTCAAACAGGTAAAACACTGTTGATCACTGGAAGTACAGAAAAAAAAATACTACTAATAATAATAATAAGACCTACTATGCTGTTTTTAATGTTGTCTAAAAAAGTTACACACAAATGCAATTTTACTATTGTTAAGTGTTCAGGTAGAGTGCATATATATATATACAATATATATATATATCGCTGTTGTCAGAAGAAAACCTTGTATCTCCAAAATGGTAACTTTACAGGAGAAGGAAAAACATACTTTACTTTTAATTTAAGTCAATAAAACCAAATGTTTTTCCAAGTAATTTTAGGTCGTTTCTTTTGGTTCATTCATCATGAAATTTACACCCAATGTAAAGGACCATGGGTACTTTCAAATTATGTCAAAAACTGAAAAAATGGAGACAAAAATGGAGATACGAGGTTTTGTTCCGACAACAGCGATACATGTATGTATATATATATATATATATATATATATATATATATAATAGTATATATAGTATGCTGTTTAGGAAATAAGAATGACAAGAATTTATGGAATGAAAGATGAAAATCTGACTATATGGAATTGACCTCACTATTATCTCCTCACTACATAGGATTGCTGCTACTAGATTTTGTGCTCGCTCAGTCATAGCGACGCACTGCCGTCCACATTGGTTAATATCACACATCAAAAAAACAAGCTGGTGCAAGTGCCTTGATGTCAGATTTCATTCCATATTTCACTCCAGTTTTTGGTGTATATATATATATATATATATATATATATATATATATATATATATCTATACATGTATATATGTATAGTTTTATTATACACTTCTATATTTTAAGAATAACTCCAGTTAATAAAGGAAATTACTCAAGTAAGAGTAAATAAGGTGCTTACTGGAAAACTACTTCAGTAATTACTTTGTGTTATTTTTTTATACATCTGCGATCACAATCTGAAAATATTTCTGAGTTGATTTGGCTGCAAACTGTACAAAGTATACTGAGGCAAAATATAATATTATACACAAAAAAGTACATTTTAAGTGCTGAGACTGACCAGTTTGTTTCTGTCAGGGTTTGCAATAAACTCCATGCATTTCATGATTAGATGATTATATAAGGCTTCTTTTTCCAAGGCTGTGCACATTATTAAATTAAGTCTATTTTTATGTGGCTTAAAAGAAATAAAATATAAATAAAGATGATTTGATTAGGATTCAAATAACAGAGAGATAACTCAGTTAATAATGTCATTTTTTGTGACAGTCCTGCTGCCCTTTAGCTCCTTGAAAATTACACATAGACGTCAGTCTCTACAGACAGTAAACACATTCACTGTTACCTGTATAGAACATTTCTACCATTTATGTCATTAAAATCATCAACAGCAGCAGCAGCAGTTTATCCAGCACTGATTTTCCTTACTTTGATACACTTCTTGGGTAATCCGAATAATCACTTCACACAGAATCAGACATTTATTTATACTTCATTTGACAGTTAAACAGCCTCTCACAGTTACAGACACACACAGGCAGAGAGAGAGAGAGAGAGAGAGAGAGAGAGAGAGAGAGAGAGATGTAAGATAAGATCAAGGAGTAAATCCATCTTTGTAAATGTGTTTTAGGTAGGTGACAGTCCAGATGCAGCAAGTTCAAAGTTTTCTTCTACAGCTGATGGTTTGTTTTTGTTTGGTAATACCTGCTTTGTTCATCTGCAGTGGGAGCGCAACTAATGACCTTCACACTTCACGTACAGTATTATCAGATTACTATTTAGACACGTATGTACAGGCAAGGAAGGGCAAGTTTATTAATATACCACCTTTCATACACTGCAGTCATTCAAAGCGCTTTACAGATGTTAAAATACGAAGATAATTTCTATTAAAACTTACAAAGTAACAAATTGAAGGAAAAAGGAAATTAATGCATTATTAAAACAATGGTTTTAAAAGAGAATACATTAATTTGAAATTAAAAATCAACTTAAAAATTAAATTTGAATAAAAAGTGCTATTAAATTCCAGAAGTGCGGTCAAGCTAACAGTGTTTAAGCTGAGCTGAAAGCTGCTAAAACACGAATGTTTTCAGGCTGGTTTAAAGTGTCCAGTGTCGTCCAGCTCTTCTAATGCTCTCTGTCCAGTGGGTCCATCTAAGAGCAGCACAGTATCTAAACGCTGCCTCTCCATGTTTAGTCTTCACCTTCAGCAGGACTGACTGACCAGTTCCTAAAGATCTGAGAGTTCAGCTCAGCTCAAATCGCTGCTGTAGATCAGATAAATACGCTGCTGATGCTGATTTAGTGTATGTGCTTTGACACAAGTGGAAAATACCTCTGCTGTGAGAAGGTAATGTTTAAATTAAGTCGACATGTCGTGACTGGCCTTTGCATTCTGTGGGTTATGAAAGCCTTATATATGAGTCTTGTCATGTTTCTACCCACAGAATGCCTCCCTATCAGCGTAGCATTGGAGGTAAACGGCCATATATGGCTGTGATGTGGGAACTCTTGTCTAATAGGTTTCCCATAAGCTGTACACAGTGATTCCGTCACGCTCAGGTTTGTTTTTCACGTTCAGTTGTTTGTTTATACGCCATAACAAGGTTCTACCGTACGAGTTGCCAGAGATCAATCCAGTCTATCCTCCACTTTTCCCTCATCTGGTTTTAGCTGGGATGAGGCTGTCACTTTCCCTGCCAGCCAGACCTCAGGTTCAGTGAAACATCAGCTCAGCTTCTCCTCCACCCTCATCTACAGCCCATCATACTCACCTTCCCATCACACTCACCAATCAACAAATTAGTTAAAGCTGATGAACATTAAAGCTACAGTGATGAACTAGTGAACAAAGCTCCCCTAACATCTGTAGTAACATCACTAATTAAATTAATGAGCGCCCCATGAGCTGCTGCTCCCCTAGTTAGCCCTTTAGCACAAACTGCTCCCCTAGTTAGCTCTTTAGTGGACACTGCTAGGCTAGTTAGCCCGTTAGTGGACACTGCTAGGCTAGTTAGCCCTTTAGCACAAACTGCTCCCCTAGTAAGCCCTTTAGTGGACACTGCTAGGCTAGTTAGCCCGTTAGTGGACACTGCTAGGCTAGTTAGCCCTTTAGCACAAACTGCTCCCCTAGTCAGCCCTTTAGCACAAACTGCTCCCCTAGTCAGCCCTTTAGCACAAACTGCTCCCCTAGTTAGCCCTTTAGCACAAACTGCTCCCCTAGTTAGCCCTTTAGCACAAACTGCTCCCCTAGTCAGCCCTTTAGCACAAACTGCTCCCCTAGTTAGCCCTTTAGCACAAACTGCTCCCCTAGTCAGCCCTTTAGCACAAACTGCTCCCCTAGTTAGCCCTTTAGTGGACACTGCTCCCCTAGTTAGCTCTTTAGCACAAACTGCTCCCCTAGTCAGCCCTTTAGCACAAACTGCTCCCCTAGTTAGCCCTTTAGCGACAACTGCTAGCTAGTTAGCCCTTTAGCACAAACTGCTCCCCTAGTAAGCCCTTTAGTGGACACTGCTAGGCTAGTTAGCCCGTTAGTGGACACTGCTAGGCTAGTTAGCCTGTTAGTGGACACTGCTAGGCTAGTTAACCCGTTAGTGGACACTGCTCCCCTAGTTAGCCCTTTAGCACAAATTGCTCCCCTAGTAAGCCCTTTAGTGGACACTGCTAGGCTAGTTAGCCCATTAGTGGACACTGCTAGGCTAGTTAGCCTGTTAGTGGACACTGCTAGGCTAGTTAGCCCGTTAGCACAAACTGCTCCCCTAGTTAGCCCTTTAGTGGACACTGCTAGGCTAGTTAGCCCATTAGCACAAACGTCTCCCCTAGTTAGCCCTTTAGCACAAACTGCTCCCCTAGTTAGCCCTTTAGTGGACACTGCTAGGCTAGTTAGCCCTTTAGCACAAACTGCTCCCCTAGTTAGCCCTTTAGCACAAACTGCTCCCCTAGTTAGCCCGTTAGTGGACACTGCTAAGCTAGTTAGCCCATTAGCACAAACTGCTCCCCTAGTTAGCCCTTTAGCACAAACTGCTCCCCTAGTTAGCCATTTCATGACTCCTGTCATGTTGTGGGTCAAATTAAACCGTTTTTCAAAGTTTAAAAATACAGGAAAATATTTGTAATGATTTCTGGAGTCTGAAACCTTTTCTGCAGAACTTATGGCTCATTTAGTGTGATGTGAATTGAAATGGTCTGTCCTGTCCCTGTCAATCCCTCCCAATGTCTCTGTCCCAGTCACGGTCTTCCTCACTCTCCCTCTCTCTGTCCTGTCCCTATCTCTGTCCCTGTCTAATCCTTGCCATTGTATCTGTCCCACTCATGGTCTATCTCCAGCTCCCTTTCTGTCCTTTCCCACCTCTGTCCCTGTCAATCCCTGCCAATGTCTCTGTCCCAGCCATGGTCTTCCTCACTCTCCCTCTCTCTGTCCTGTCCCCGTCTCTGTCCCTGTCTAAAGTGGGGGCAGTCGTGGGCTGGAGGTTAGGGAACAAGTCCTGTGACCGGAAGGTTGCCAGCTCGATCCCCTGAGATGACAGTAGGTGACTGAAGTGCCTTTGAGCAAGGCACCTTACCCAGTCACAGGTGCTGTGGATAGGGCTGCCCACCGTTCCAGGCAAGTGTGCTCACTGCCCGCTAGTGTGTGTGTGTTCACTAGTGTGTATGTGGTGTTTCACTGCACGGATGGGTCAAATGCGGAGGTGAAATTTCCCAGTCCTCATCTCTGTTCCTGTGTCCATCCCTGTCATTGTCAAGTCCCTGTCCCTGTCCCAGTCATCATCTCCTTCCCTGTCCCTGTCTCTGTCCTGGCCTCATCACTGTCCCAGTCTAATCCTTGTTATGGTCTCTGTCCCAGTCACTGTCTCTCTCCCTCTCTCTGTCCTGCCCTCTTCTCTGTCCCAGTTTCCATCCCTGTCATTGGGCATTTTACGTCACAATATGCGCTTCCGACAAGAAGGCTGTCCCAATTCTTAGATATCTCAAACATGCTGCCTACTGAGGTCTCATTTTGGCCGAATATCGAGAGAGCATCGGATGTTTCCTCAGCCGCTGAGGCAATCCCACAATGCAGCGAGGCGCAAACTTTTGTTTGAAGATGGCAGAAGCGCTTCACCAAGCAGCGACGTCATCTTCAAATATAAGTTATTCTGATTTTCTGGGGTATTGAACTGTTTTCTGGTCATAAAGGTGCACAAATAACCTATACGTTCCGCGTTTGACCACAACTCTGGTCTATTTTGCTGTTTCATTCAGAGCAAATACAATTAAAATCGCTATATAAGCTGTCAGAGCAGATCCATGTTGGCTAAATGTGATTCTGACGGCTGAGGTCAGTAAACGCCGGTCTCGTGCAGTGGGCGGGAACCAGCGGCAACGTCACTGCTGTCTAACTAGAGCATCTCATTTATCTGTCTTATAAGGACAGATGACGGTTGGAACGCTGCCTACTTAGACAGCTGCCTATGTAGACAGCGGCTCACTAGGTTTTGAGACACACCCATTGTCTCTGTCCATGTACAGGCCCCTGTCCCTTACTTGATCTTGTCCTGGGTTTGTGTTCCAGGCCCCTCCTCTGTCCCCTCCATTGCAAAATATGGCTCCACCTCTGGGGTTGTTCTTGCACACAGACAGTACGTTGGGAAGGGGTTCTGTCACAGTTCCCCTGGTCAAGTTCGCCCTTTTCTCTCTCTTACCTAGTTTCAGCATCCTTGTTTCCCCCTAGCTCTGCCAGAAGTGCAGTACAGATGCAGGTTTTAAGATGGCTGTTACAACTGTTTAGCTTAGCTCTGCACTTTTTTTAGAAACAACATAAGAAATTACTGAATACTGAACATCGGTATGAGGCTAAATCATTACTTGTTAGCTACATTATCTATGTAACTTCAGTGCTAATATTAAAGAACTTCAGACACCAAACATGTATGATAATCAACTACATTGGGTTAACATTGAACTACCACTTTAAGCACTGCTCATGTTTGTTAGATTTTTCTCCTGCCTCACAAAATGTCTGTGCACAAGCTTGTTTCCATGCCATGTAACTTCATTAATGCAACTGAGTAAAAGCTCATTCTAAAGCCTCACAACATACATGTGCTCACCACTCTGTGATTTACAGAACGCTCTCTCTTTCTCTCTGTGTAGGAGGTATTAATTGGATGGGTGTTCCCGGTGAGATCCGTGGTTATGAGCGTGTTCACAGGCTGTACGGTCGTCTGCCCTGGTCCCGTCTGTTCCAGCCCACCATCCGCCTGGCCAGAGAGGGGGTCAAAATGTCCGAAATAGTTGCGCGTTATCTAGATAACATCAAAAATCGCGGTGCACGGTATTTCACAACACTGAATGATACACTGACATACTCACAAACGGGGGCACATAAAAACTCACTTAACCATAAAGCCACCAATACATTCAACTACATATACTTCTGTATATACGAACATGCATGTTGTGATAACATAAAAACTTCAGCAAGAATGTGATATTTAAGTAATTAGGCTATATAGAGTATTTACAGATATGCTCAAATCAGTAATGGTAACTGGGGTGGTTTTTCTTATGTGATCTCAGGAAATACAGAATGTATGTCCTGTATTCATAATATACTACGGTAGTATAATATAGTATAGTATAACAGCCCTACAGACCGTAGGTCACTCAGAAAAGGTCCAACTCCAGTAATCATGCTTGTGAAATTTCTCTCCCCCTTTGTATCTTTTTCTCAGTCAGTTGTTCGAGGACGAACAGGGAAGGATGCTGAAGGAAGGGGACACTATGAAATTTGAGAAACTTGCCGATACCCTGGAGGAGATAGCAGAGAATGGACCAGAAGAATTCTACACAGGAGAAATAGCCAAAAAGCTCTTCTGTGATATGCAGCGAGCAGGTGATAAAACGATGGGTTTGGATCAGTTTTTCTGCTTGACTTTGCAAATGGTGCCCCACACATATCTGTATTCTAGCATTGGCGTAGAGTAAGACACAGGGAGGCCATGATTCTGCTGCAAGAAGCGCTCTTATATCGAAACACCAGTAGAAAGGCACATAGAGAAGCACAAACCCACTGGGGTGGTCACCAGAAGCCACAAGCTTCATCCTTACGGTGACTCCATACACAAAAAACCCTCACCCCAGGCACAAGATAACCCAACCGAAACATACCCACAACTTAAACTAAAGCAACAATAACAACATAAACAACAATAAACAGTCCTTTTTAGACGGGTGTGAACCCACCATGAGCCTCCATGCTTCACGAGCCCCAGGAGGCAGTGCGAGCCAGTAGCCGGCCGCCACATAGCCCACCCTTTAGAGGTTGACTGTTTTGGTGACCCACTAACTCAGGCCATGTCCCTGGGCATGTGCAGTCCTGGCCAGCACACACAGCATAGGCCCTGTTGCGGAACTCCCCACGTGTCAACATGCTGTGTTCAGTCTGATGGCAGTAACAACAGCCCTTTTAAACAGGTTATATTCAGTGTCATTACTGCCAACGTTATGAGCTCTGTTTGAAATTTCAACCTCGACCAAAATAAGGATTCTAAACAAGATCCTCCTGACTCTGTTATGCTGCTTTTTTCAATTTTAACAAGAAATCGTGAAGGGAGTTCATCTTAACCAACTCCAGAGGAAGGCCAAACAACAGAGTATGGATGAAATCAGCCTTGTTGACTGTGTGGATCTATAAAAAGTCCCACACAAAGAGTGGAGTAATGATCTGGACATGCTAACGTACCTCCTGGTGTGTTTAAGTGCCAGTTCTTTGAGTAATTAATACATTTTTTAGGTCACTCAAAGCCCATATGCATTTCAAAAGTTCATATTTCACTCACTGACTGCTGTATTTTACTGAGCCACTGGCATATTTCACAAGTCAAAAACAGCATACCAGCATTCAAAACATAGCGTTGCTGTTGGGACAAAGTCTCGCAACTCCATTTTTGTTATTTTCATTTTTTCACATGATTTGAAATTGCCAGCTGCCATTTACATAGTTTCAAATTTGTCATGATGAATAGACCGATAGAAATGGCCCAGAACGACTTGTATCAATTAACTTCTCCATTGACTTTCATTACAAGTTAAGAAAGTTTTCTTCCTCTCCTGAAAAGTTATCTTTTTGGAGAAAGTTTTTGTTCCAGCACACTGCAAAAATGATATCTAGACAAGTGAAACTATCCTCCATCTAACCAATATATTTAATATTTCTCATTTTGGGATTGTTGTAACCTTATTGTAAGATTATTTAAGTTTACAGATATTTTTCCCTTGTTTAAAGTGACATTAGGTAGTGAAAATTATCTCAATATATTGGAAGATCATTTTCAAGCAAATTTCTTACAACAAGCAAAATCATCTGCCAATACAGTGAGATCATGTGACATACTAATGTCTAGAAATAAAATAAGTAATCTATTAAAAAGGCTACAACAATCTCAAAATGAGATACATTAGATAATTTTGGGGCGCTAATTGATGTCTTGGACCACCTGAATGTCTCAAACAAGCTCATTATGATGCTCAAATCCAGAATGAAGCTCACTGTTTATCAGCTTTAGTCTTTGGTGTTCTTAACTAACTAGAGCTGCAGCACTGCTCTGCCTCAGGGTGGCGCTGTAGCAGACTGGTTCACCCAGTTGGTCCTTCATAGCCTAGAAACTGTAACTCTGCCCGAATTCCTCTGAAAAACTTTACAATGAGCTGCAGCAGATCTGTAAATCTGAAAACTCGCCCAGTTTCCCAAGAGTTTGGAGTGAAGAGTGACTGTTCCTCATTTCTCACACTGAAGACAGAAGAGGAGACGAGGAAGATCTCAGTTACTGTGAGGAAGAGCACAGAACCGCACTAGAACAGAGACTCTACAGAAGAGGAGACGAGGAAGATCTCAGTTACTGTGAGGAGGAGCGCAGAACCGCACTAGAACAGAGACTCTACAGAAGAGGAGACGAGGAAGATCTCAGTTACTGTGAGGAAGAGCACAGAACCGCACTAGAACAGAGACTCTACAGAAGAGGAGACGAGGAAGATCTCAGTTACTGTGAGGAAGAGCGCAGAACCGCACTAGAACAGAGACTCTACAGAAGAGGAGACGAGGAAGATCTCAGTTACTGTGAGGAAGAGCGCAGAACCGCACTAGAACAGAGACTCTACAGAAGAGGAGACGAGGAAGATCTCAGTTACTGTGAGGAAGAGCGCAGAACCGCACTAGAACAGAGACTCTACAGAAGAACGATGGATAAAACAGACATTGTGTTACCATTGAAGCGTCAGCAGTCGATACCAGGGGGCATTTTGCACACTGACTATATCAGATATCACATTCCTTTATGGGCGGCACGGTGGCGCAGTGGGTAGCGCTGTCGCCTCACAGCAAGAATGGCCTGGGTTCGATTCTGTGTGGAGTTTGCCTGTTCTCCCCGTGTCTGTGTGGGTTTCCTCCGGGTACTCCGGTTTCCTCCCACAGTCCTAAAAACATGTATTCAGGCCAATTGGACGTGCTAAATTGCCCCTAGGTGTGAGTGTGTATGTCTGTCTGTCTGCCCTGCGATGGACTGGCGACCTGTCCAGGGTGTATCCTGCCTTCTGCCCAATGACAGCTGGGATAGGCTCCAGCACCCCACCGCGACCCAGAAGGATAAGCGGTTTAGTTGATGTATGTATAGATGATGTATGTACATTCCTTTATACAGTCCCTGATGAGTGCAGAGTGGATTCAGAGCCAGACTGAGATGCCGAATGTGTTACGGCAACATTGAACTCTCTGAACATGTTCCACCTTGTTTATCATCACGCCAGGCTTTCCACACAGCTGAGAAGATAACTGAAGCAGTGCACGTTCACGTTCACTGCAAGTTCAGAAGTCTCAGTTTGAGATCTCTGTAGTTACAGAATAGTTAGTCTTAGTATGTAAAAAGCCTGGAATTGTAAGGGTTTAGGCTTTAAATGATCTCATCAAATCATTACATAGATCAAGTACTTGAGAGAGCTTTTCCCTTCGATCTCTTTAAATGTTGAAGTAAGGGTAAACTTGCAGACAGCTTGGAGTTGGGGGGCGGTGGTTTCACCCACTACTAGGGACTCCCCAAATCACATGATACCACCAATGCTTGGAGGGCGAAGGCTAACACAGGCATCCTCTGAGTCCTGTGAAGCTCCACTGCATCTTTGCAAACTGCCGCCAATGCAATGTCATTGGACAGATGAACGTGTTTGGAGGAGAACACTAACCACCAGTTCTGTTACGTCAGCTAACAGGCACCTGCACTGGCTAACACTGCTCTGAGTGATGGGGGAGACGGGGGGCCATCCTGCCCACCCAGAGAGAGAGTGTGCTGTTGTGGACTATGGATGCTGTAGCATCAGCAGGGAACTCTGATGATAGAGCCAACACTTGGATAGTTGCACCTTTTACAGATAGAAGAGTCAGTATTGATCCTTTCAGCATTGACGGCTTCAAACAGCTGAAAAACATCGCCAAGCTTGTTTAGTTATTCTGTTTAAATCTGGACTGGCCAAAACCACCAGTAACAAACATCACATTTTGGGCTTGGCACATTTTTTGCACAGGAGTGTAATATTTTAATCACGCTACACTCTCAGAAATAAAGATATGAAACCATCACTGGGGCAGTTCCCCTCTTGTCACTGGGGTGGAACCCTCAAGGGTCCATCTCAGTACCTTTAGTCAGGGAACATAACTGAACCATAATCCACTGAAATGATATGTTCTAAGCTGTACTGACTCCACACACCCCGTCTCGTCTCCAGGCTTTTATTTTACTGTTCTGTTTTAAAACATTCGGTTATGAAAAGGTACAAATACGAACTTTTCACCTGGAAAAACTTATTTAAGGTTCACAATCAGACCTTAGAACCACTGTTGGAGCTTTGAGGGAACATTTACATTGTTTTTACCTTGATGAACTAAAAATGTACCTGAACAGAACCTTTATTTCTAACAGTGTAGTACCTGTTTCAGCTCTTCAGCTCTCAGGCTACATCTGACAGCTCCACAAACCTGTGTGCTAAACTGTGTGTTATGTTGTGTGATTAAGGTGGTAGTATCACTCTGGAGGATCTGAGATCAGTTGAGGTGTCTGAGTTGGAACCCTGGAAAGTGTCTCTGGGCGATTATACCATGTACTTCCCCCCTCCGCCTTCAGGGGCCTCAGTGGTCAGCTTCATCCTCAATGTTATGGAAGGTGAGAGAACTGTGTTACTAACTGATCTGATTTTCAGTTGATGGACTGATGATTTTCACCAGACAGTTCTATTTTGTCTGAAGTATTGTCACGGTGATGTTCTGTGTGTTCTCCAGGCTACAACCTAAATCCAGCCTCTCTAGAAGGAAAAGAGCGTGTGCTGACCTACCATCGCTACGTAGAGGCCTCTAAATTTGCTAATGCACAGAGGAAGTTAATGAAAGACCCCAGATTCAACAATGTAACGGTAGGTCCTTGGATGAGATGCCTGATTTATTTACACACGGAACTATACAGTAATGTGTTTCTCAATGTAACATTACATTGTCAAGCAATATTGACCTCTGTCACAGAAACTTCATATGTTTTTCTCCTTCATATCTCCTTCTCTCACAGCAACATAACATTTTTCACAAATTTGTATCACAGAAACAAATGTTATCTTGACCTGTTAGATCTTAACTTAGGACAAAAAGATAAGACGTTTCTGTAATTGTGTTTCAGCAGCGTGCAAATTTGTCATAATAGCAAATGTTAGTTACTGTAAGTTAATTTACAGCATCATAATCTCCAGTTAAAGCATCTTAACATAGTCGATTGAAGTCAACAATCGGCTATCATGTTGTTTCCTAGTAACCAACCATGAACACACAGCTGAAGTAAAACCAGACAGCTTCTGTTACTGATGTTAAAAAGGTCAAACACAGCTAAAGTGTGATAAACTGTAAGTAGTGAATACTGTGAGAGTGCCCCCTGCTGTTTATCAGAGCGTCGCCGCTCCCCAGTTTCAGTCTCCATTTCCCAAACGCTTTAGCCGAGCGCGCTAACGTTACTCCTCCTAATAAACAGACACACGTTCAGCTCCGTCTCCTCATTATTCACCACCATCACTGTAATATTTCATCATCAACATTAACACACGAAGGTGATCAGAGGGGCGGTGGAGATCGAGTCTGCAGCGTCTGAGATCTTTAAAACGCAGAGTTAGAAAAGAAAATCATCTCACAGTGAAAGCAGCGTTTTACAGTAGAAATAAATGGAGCTCATTATGCTGGTAGTGAACTATGCTGCTGACTCAGCTGCCTAAAAACCATAGAAACGGACCTTAAACAGAAGTGAGGACCCTGTTGGGGTTCATCCTAAAGTTAGGACAGGATTTAGGAGGTTTAGTCTAGTTAGGATGTTTGTGTGATGCTGTTTTCTTATCTGGAGTTCATGATGAGATTATGAAGTTAGGAACTGTTATACTGGAACAGCTTCTGTCCGAAATTCACTCACTGCTGAAGTCGTCATGGAGGCTGAACAGATTTCAGTGTTAAGATGTTACTGTAATCAGACCCTCATGCTGATGCTCATCTGCTTTAATGTATACTAAAATTGTCTATTTCATGATCAAACTCTGGGTTTTCTGTCTGACTGATCAAAAGTGGTTCACTGATCACGTTTGCTGATGTCCTGTTGTTTAAACCCATCCTCAGTGCTGGACACTATCACCAGCTTGCGTGCCTCTGTGTGTGTTGAACAGAAGGCATATGCTATAACTAGAAAGGAGTTTGCTGACCGCATTAGGAAGAAGATCACAGATGACCAAACCCACGATGCCCAGTACTACAGCGTCGCTCCTGAAGTGGACACACAGGGCACCTCTCATGTGTCTGTGCTGGACGAGGATGGCATGGCTGTGTCCGTCACCAGCTCCATCAACTACTTGTGAGCAGATCTACTCTATGGTGCAGTCTAGGCAATATATGAATGAACCTATTAGTGACCAGAGGCACTAATCATTACTGACCTTTATTCATTTTCCTGTCAGGTTTGGCTGTGCAGAGTTTTCGCCCCAGACAGGCGTCATCCTGAACAATCAACTTGCAGATTTTTGTGACAGAACCAACCAGACTCACACTGGTACGTTACCTGTCTATAGTATATATACCTGCTGCAGATGTTCCCATAAGACAGTGATGTCCATCCCTGATTTTTCCCAAAAAAAGTTTGTCGCTGCAGCACAGCTTTTCAGCTCGTCAGTCTTTTTCTTCTGCTGCTGCTCGTCCCTCTCTCCTCTCTCTCTGTTCCGTCTCTGCTCCTTTTAAAGGTGCACAAGCTGCCGTGAGCACCTGAGTGAAGAGGGAAAGAGAGGCTGCTGACCCTGTGGTCATCCTCCACTGACACACTTAAGCGTAACACCTGAAAATTATACATTATACTGTTATTAATTTTACCAGCTGTATCAGGCCTGTTTAAACTAGCTCCACCAGGTTTGTAAACACTGTTGTCCGCTGGCATTCATCAAACGTAGTAGTCACTCTCACAGCAATTTTTTTCTTTTTTCGTTTTACACAGCTTATCAAAAAAGTACTCTTTATTTTAAGACAAAAGGGGCAGGGGATCGAGCCCCTTACCCCTCCGATGCGCTCCTGTGCAATCCTTACACTCTGCAAGCTGTTCATGGCACTTACTGGTGTTACATCCGATTCAGTTCCCACTCAAACTCACGTTCCCCTTTTTAAATCGAACCATCAGCACCGCAATCACTGAAAAGAAATCAACGGCAAGCAACACTGGAACTACGGAAAGCGGGA
This sequence comes from Colossoma macropomum, assembly GCF_904425465.1. Classification (NCBI taxonomy): domain Eukaryota; kingdom Metazoa; phylum Chordata; class Actinopteri; order Characiformes; family Serrasalmidae; genus Colossoma; species Colossoma macropomum. The sequence goes on along the minus strand of NW_023494793.1, from coordinate 1,472,707 downwards.
AAAAGTCAGAGAAAGGCTGTACGGACGAAAGGTTGACACAATCAGACATTTAATGTTGACCTTTCCTGAACTGTTTCGCTTTCTGTAGTTCCAGTGTTGTCGTTGATGTCTGTTCAGTAAGTCGAGCCTGAGGGTCTGAGTTGTGAAGGGAAACGTCAATCGGATGCAACACCGGCAGCTTTATGGAGACTCGAAAGAATCCTCACCTAATCAGTCCAACACCTTTATTACAGACTGAGCTCAGATTAACTGGGTTATGTGCAGCTGGTACAGACAGCTGGCAGATCGCAGCCCTGTGAGGAGGTGCTGGGGGTGTTTAGCTCAGCGCAGTAACATCAGGGGGCGGTACCGTTGTTTGACTGATTTGCATGCTGTGATGTGTCATCATACTTTGGTACGTACATTGTACTTCTATAGCAGAGTTGAACCAGAGGGGGCGCTGCAGAGGTGCAACTGACCATGATAAAAATGATACTTTTACAGTTTGTAAAGATGTGTTCACATTTTAGGCAAAGCTGATATATTTTATTATTACAAAGCAGAGCATTTCAGCTGTTAATGAGAAAAAAGGTCTTAGGGTGGAACTACTCTTTAAGTTAAAATTAAAAGTTTAAACCGCCTTTTTTCCTACCCAGCAGTACTGCTTTATAAAAAAAGAACATTATAACCAGTTCTGCATTTTTCATTAATTGTGAATAACAGAAATTCATACCAAAACCTAAATATCATCTAGTTTAATGGAAAAGTGGTGGGCCCTGGCCATTTAAGGGGTTAAAGGGTTCTTTGCATGGTGAAATTGTTCTTCAGACTGATAATAAATGCGCTCTGTACATGGTTCTATACAGAACCTTTTTGAAAAGGGTTCTAGATAGCACCAAAAGGGTTCTGCTCTTGTTACAACTTGTCATTGTAACAATAGAAGAACGCTTTTTCATGATTGTTTCTGTTTGTTCTCTGTCGTGTTTTTGGTTTTGTGGCTCTTTGCTTACTTATATCTGTATCTCTGTATCTGTATCTGCTCTGATTTTAACCCAGACCTCAATAAACCTTCTACTAATTTGCATATGCACCCTCCCACCTTGCCTGCTTACATGTATAATGTCTTAGAGTCTTCATATACAGGTCACAGTGTGAACCTGCTTTAAATTTCAAAGCAATATTACATTATTGGTGATAATATCACAACAAGGTGTTAAGTATCAGTTACTGTAGTAACCCAGAAATTCCTTCTCTATTAAACACTGTATGCTTTTGTGTTTGTGTGTGTAGGTGAACGTCCTCCCTCCTCCATGGCTCCAATGATCCTTCGCTCCACAAAGACAGACGAAATTATAGTTATCGGAGCGTCAGGGGGCACCATGATCACCACCGGGGTGACCATGGTGAGTTCGGGTCCAGAAATGGGTTAATTACATTGATCTGTCGAGCAGAGCTATAAACTCTTACGCTGTAAAGTGTCGAGAACTGAGAGCTGTGGTGTATTTCTGATCAGTGAAGATGCTGTTGTGACCTATTCAGGCTCTCATGAACTACCTGTGGTTTGGAAAGAGTCTGAACGACTCCATCGCTGAAGCTGTTGTGTTCGTGGACGGCAGTAATGCGCTCAAGTTCGAGCCCAAGTTTGACAAGGTAAGAAAACCACTCACACTGCAACAAATGTGTCTTGTTAAGCAAAATTACCTTAAATATAGTTGAGAAATCCTGCTGAGATTGTTGTAAGCTTACTTTAGGATAATTTACCTTATTTCTAGACATTTTTACTTTAAATAACTTTATTAAGTTAAAAAATCTAACTATATTGGAAGATAATTTTGCTTGTTTTAAGAAATTATCTGCCAGTATAGTAGGATAATTTTATTCAAAAAATGACCTAAAACAAGTAAGAAAATTCAGGAAAAAAGCTAGATAATCTTAAAATAAGTGCACAACCATGTCAAATGGCAAATGTTAGATATATTGACTAGATTTCACATCATTTCACTTGACTAGATACCATTTTTTGCAGTGCAGCTTGATTCACAGTTCTTGCCTGCGAATGTTGATGACTGTGTTCATTCTCTCTCTTACAGGAAGTCAAAGAGGCGCTTAAAAAGCTTAAAAACACAGTTAAGTACACCAAGCGCTTCTATAATGTGGTCAACGCTATATCAAAGCATAACGGCACCATCTACGCTTATTCAGATGCTCGGAAGCTGGGCGTGGCTGCTGGCTACTGATCCATTCCTTCTTTCCAAGTACAAGTGCTCTAACTTTGGCATTTTTTTTTTGTTGAAGTAAATCATGTGTTTTGAACAATAAAGTTTTGGGGAAAATAATTCTTTTCTTTCAATTCTGACCAAAAAAGCACAAGTAAAAGCTGTGTGTATAAACTCTTATTTGTGTTTGTGAGACTGGACACTTTCCACAGACTCAGAGCTTCAAGTGAATTTCCCAAATATTGCTATTATATCTGAAATCAGAAGTTCTTTGCTATGTAATGATTTTGTGTGATACTGTATACCAGCAATGAACACTTGGGTCACATGACTTGGTCTCCCAGGGGTGGCACCACACTTCGAAAAGTGGTTTAACATTGTTTAAAAAAAAAGTGGCTGAGTGATGAAATGCAATTAGACCAATGACTAAAATTGCATTTCATGTCTTGCTAATGACTGTCTTTATAAACCTACTGAGAGGTGGGTAGTAAATAATTACATTACTAAAATATTGATGGATTTACTCTCCTGAGTATTCTTTTAGTACTTAGTACTTTATTTTTGTAGTATTTTTGAGTACCTTAACTTCTGATAAAGTACAGTATATTAGTGAGTTACGGAATCTTTTTACTCAGTTACATTTTAGCCATTCACATTTAGATTTTAATATGTGTTTAATGTCACTTTGTTTCGATATTTGTAGTGATATTTCTACTGCTTTGTGATTGGTTACATCTCTGACTTTGTATTTTAGACCAAAAGAATCCAAAAAAAAGAAGAACAGAGTCACACAGTCTCCAGTTCCTGTGCTGATAAATGCTGGATGTAGTAGAGGTTCCACTGCAGGACAGAGTACTGAAGTAGATTTTCAACCTGCTACGTTTGTATTTCCACTCACTGGTTTGGGGAAGGTTCTTTACTTGTGTAAATATTTTATGCAAGTATCAAAACTTTTATTTGAGTATCGATTTAGGCTGCTCTACCTTCCTCTTAACCTAATCATGAACAGTGTCAGTGTTAGTTTTGATGCTGCTTCAGTAGCTGCAGCCTCACATAGCAGGATTTGTTAGTGAACATCTCTGAAGAACATCAGGCTGTTTTAATGCCCAGTTCATTTTCTAAAGTCCGACCCACAGTTTGTTTTTTTGTGATAATGTATCTCTTTCCTTTGAGTCAGATGGTGGACTTGTAACCAACCAAAGGGGAGGAAAAAAAGAATATTGTTATAGCAGGTTTAATTTTTATACAAATATTTTTTCTTTTTTTTGTTTAGGCTAAGCTGCTAGCTAAAATGTGCCTATTTTTAAAAAAGTTACATGTTATATGGGTAATGCACGGTTTTATTTGTGAGCTTATGGGTGTTTCTTGGTTATCACTCTTGCGTTTATTTGGGCAATGTGTATTTTTTGGAGAAACTTGAAAAGAAATTGAAAAAAAAAATGTGAGAATGTACATTCAAAGTTTACTGTTTTGCACACTGCTTGATGTAGTTTTAAGCCAATGAAAGTTAAGTGACATCTGTATTGCAAGCTTTATTGTAATAATGAGTTTTGTGAGATGATTGGTCATGTAAAGGAGTCCAGTTGAAATGTGTACCAGACTTGCAGGGCACAGCAACACTTGTTGTGAACGTAGCATCGTGGCTGCTGGAGTTGCTTTGTTTGAGCTCCAAAATGCTTAATTTCACTCCTTCAGACTCTTTTACACTTCAACTCTGTGATGGGTGGAGGTTTTACAGGACTGCTCTTCTGTGCTCATGATGCTGGCTGCTTGCTGATGGCAGACGGCTGGACTGGTGAGGATTTCGTGTTCAGAAGGTTCCAAGAGGGGATGCCATTTTTTGACACTATTCAGGACTGGATACAGAACTAAAAGAAAAGCACCACTGGGCTACACATACATGTTAAACACTGAGTAATAACCAGATTAGCTTTATAGTGAACATTCAGTCTTTTAATTTACTGTTGAATTATCTTGTTCAATGAATGTAAACTCACTGATGCATTTTGCAACATTTTAATAAAAAAAAGAAAAAGTAACTTACTGTTACTGTACAGACTGGCCTGATACATTTTGACATTCAGACAGTGAGGTAGTATATATTGCTACCTGACCCACATAAAGCTCTCTGTTTCTTCTTTTGTTGTGTGGTTGAGGTTTTCCTTATATACTAGGTTACAGACTGTCAGGGCTTAAGTGGACTAAATTACACATGTGGTGTTTGTTTATTGATCAGACGTTTTGCAGGAATATAAGTGCTCTGTTACTCTCACATTCACCACCATGAAAACAGAGATGCTGATCATCTTTGTGAATACCAAATTAAGTTTAACCGATCAGGTCGCTGATGATGCCAAAAACATGCTCCACGATCAATATTCAAACACATATTATTATTTTATTGCTTGTCTCTCGTTGTTTACAGCATCTCGCAGTGCAGGAACGGTATGAGTGTCTGTAAAGAGTGAAGTGTTAAAGCGGCTGGTTGTGCAGACGGTACAGCAGAAACGCGCTCTGGTGCTGCCTGAATACGGGTGGAGTCGCATGTCAAAGCCGAACTGAAGGCAGGTCTGAAAGCGCCTCCCAGCTGAAATGGAGATTCTAATTGGCTCTGCCGCTCAGTTTTACTCTGGCTGTCTGTGCTGGTCAGTCCGTTTAGGGAAAGCAGAGGTTTTTATATGAACGTCCTGAAAATTGTTGGGTCAAATGCCCGCTCGCCACTGTGGTTCCGGCGGCCCTGTTTATAACCATGTGATTACAACATGTCGCTGCTGTCGGACCCTCATATCTCCAAAATGGTAACTTTACAGGAGAAGGAAAAAACCTACCTTACCATTTTTCGGGGGAAATAAAGTTAATGTTTATTGACATGACAAAGTTACATTTATATGAGAAAGTATTGCAGCAATTATATATATAATAAACTACATTACATGTATACATATATGACGGTGAGTAAAAGAAAAGGTTGTGTTTTGGTGGTCACTCACTGTCCTGGTGTGACTGACACTCACATATATATATCTGACTAGATATTTCTCTCAAGTTCAAGTTCATGTTTATTTTATTGAGATGACAAAATTACATTTAATAATGTAATAAAAGCTAAAAAAAAGAGAGATGTGAGGTTTTCTTTCGACAACAGTGGGAAACAGTTTAGGGAAAGCAGAGGTTTTTCTGTGGTGTCCTGAACTGAGAAAGTCGTGGGGCGTCGCCACAGTACTATCAAAAGTGGTGGGTCAAATGCTCTCTCGCCACCGTGGTTCCGGTGGCCCTGTGGACTCCAGTTTTGATGACTCAATTTGACAAAATAAAAAAAAACCTTACGACTCAACTTTGACTCATGCACCAGTGAACCAAGGACTTTGACTTGGACTCATGGAGAAACATAGAGAGAAGTCTGTCTGCGGACGGGACTCTCTACCGCTTATCCATCATGTAAATGACTTGTTTCCTGTTGAGGTGTATACCATGGATATAGTCATTCATTTGGAAAGGTAATAAGCTGTAATATTAATTTAATATTCTGAGTGGTATTTTAAAATGCTTTAAATTACACGAAAGCCTCAACAGCTAACTCTACTCTCAGCTGTCTGAGTGTTTAGTGTGTCACTCTTCACCTTTATTCCAGCTTCCATTCTTTTCAGGGGACTCACTTTCAGTTCCTCAAAGAATCTGCAGACACACCTCCAAAGTTCAGTCTTAGAAGCTGGTTGATCATTTTCTGAAGTAATCAAACACATTCAGTGGTGTTGAGGTCTGGACTCTGGGGTGGTCAGTCCATCGTTCAGCTTCTTTGTTTGATGTGTCCGTCTCCTTTTCTCAGTGAGGTTCTTCTTGACAGCTACACATCCTTTCAGACCCACAGCGCTGAGTCGTCTTCTCACAGTGGAAGGATGGACAGAAACACCTGTGGATGTTTTCAGATCTGAAGCAGCTTGATTTTCTCCTCTCTCTCAGAGATGAGAGCTTTAAGTGCTGTTTATCTGATGGGGGCAGTTTTGGGGTCTACCAGGTCTTCCAGGTGGTTGTTAGGAGCCTCATTTCTCTGTAGCTTTTAATCATTTTCTGAACTCCAGTTTTGGAAACTTCTGTATTTTTCACTTTGACTTTCTCCATCCTTATGCAGGTGGATTATGTTATATCAAATATACTCACAAATATCTCCTGAAAAAATGAATAAATTGTACTTAATGACAGTTTTAAATAAATAAATGAAGTTTCTTATAAGTTAAAACATTACTGACAAATTCGGTCTTTTATAATCTCAACAAACACATACTGAAGAATGTAGTACAGAAATATTGTGCTCTTTTTGTCATTCTGCAAACGGCAGTAGAAGCACATCTCGCTGCTCTATCTGAGCTCCAGGGCTCTCAGCTTTTGTTTGTTTCATGGAAAGAGACACTATTAATCAGAACTGTCAATTACACCTGGCATTTTTTTCTCTTTCCAAACGCAAATTGAATTGTTATTGACCAACGCGAAAGCACAGAGGCCGAATTCAAGGTGCACGGCAGGCACAATAATAACGAATACAATGCAGCTCATCAATGTTTCAGTGTTTGATTTAATGAAAAGACACAAAATCTTTCAAAACAAAAGTTTACAGCATAGCAACAGGCAACGTGTCAGGACAATGTGTGTTTAAAAAAATATATGCAAATGTATTTTTCAGGATGCACTGTACATATAAACATCCAACATCATTTCGACAACGGGCACATCATAATTCATACTGCTTTAGGCTTCGTGACAGAATGTTTTATGAGAAAGCGTAACTGAGTAGCTTGAGGACCATTTATTTACCTGCCAGGCACTTTAATACATTTAAGGCACGTAAAAAACTTAGAGTTCTTAGATTCTTAAACTTTTCTCAAAGAAGAATCTTTATTACTACAACAATCGGCCTGTCCAGACTCCGCCCACAGACGTGCTCTTAGTTTGGACGAGCTTTAAAGAGCGCAGTTAAAATTTCCCATTTTAAAAACGTACATTTACAGTCTTATTCATTTCTAATGATGATTCTGTGTATGACTGAAACGTCACACTGTTGAACGCGTTTTTTGGTGTGTTTAATTGCGCTAATGTTAGCATGGTGGCTAACTTGTTGTTGTGGTTCTCCTAGGCTACGTTCACATTACCAGGCTGAAGTGGCACAAATCTGATTTTTTGCCCTAATGTGACTCAGATGTGGTGTTTTCAGAGCTGTGTGGACACAAATCTGATCTCTTCAAATCTGACCTGAGCCACTGCACTGTGCCATCATTCAGCATTACCATGGCAGCAGCGCCGAACAGCAGTTAAAGCCTGTAAACGGTGGAAAAGCAGCTCATCTCACCTTTTTCACCTTCGTCTCGCTCTAATAATGAAGCTGAGAGCTGATCAGAGTTAATTATCTTCTCAGCGAAGCTCGTTCTGCTCGTTAGTTTGTGCTGATGATGAACGTGATTCATTCACGTGACGTTACTGAGTAGGATGAGCTCATTAGGGTCATTTCAGGATGCCGATTCATCACATTAATGACAGATTTGAATCACTTACCTAAACGAGCGTGAACCATCGAGTCAGAGAGATCAGATTTGACCAAAAAAATCGGATTTGAGCAACGAGGCTTGTAATGTGAACGTAGCCCTAGTTTTAATTAGATACTACAACACAGTCCAGCTCAGTAGCGTAGCGTTATTTTTAGGGATGATATCAGAATCATCTGTGTATCTCCCCTCAGGGAGGCCGGTTTAGATTTAAACAATAAACTGATATTTTATATTACATTTATATTTTTAATGTATTTACTGAACTCCAGAAGAGCAGAGTGTTTAGGTGACGCTGGAGTACTGCACTGAAATATCTCCATTTTCTTCATTTTACTGCATTTGTAGCCCTATAGAAATTGATAATATATTTCTCTGTAATGCTAAATTTCTACAGTTTATAAACGTTTATGTATCAACATCGGCAGATACGTACATTAAAATAGCCGATATTGGCATCTGCCCACAATTCCCGTATAAGTGCATCCCTGAAATCAGCGATTGCTACAGTTTCTCATTAGGTTGAATGAATAACCGACTCTAAATGTAGGTATTGTGATATAAACTGAGGCTGTTCTACAGTTTCTCATTAGGTTGAATGAATAACCGACTCTAAACGTGGGTATTGTGATATAAACTGAGTCTACAGTTTTTTTTTACCTGTGTTCTGTAAAGCTTGTCCAACCTCAGAATAGTAGCTTCGAAAGAACACCTTTGTGGGCGGAGCTTAGAGAAGTCAATTGGGTTTTGGGCTCAAACGCAGATCCTGCTGTACACAAAACTTATTTCAACAACAGTTACGTGACGTATGGGTTACCAGCTTTGGATGATATTGAAATCTACCAGTTTCAACCCAATAAAGATGCTTTGAAAATGAGGTACTGTGACAAGATTTTGCAAGTTTAACCCAGTATAAACACTGATCTAACACCAAAACCAACACTGAATGTTTAACCTACTTAAACTTAACCAGGTTATTTAACCGGAACACCATCACTATATTTTACATTCTAGGTCCTTTCCAGACCTGAATATAAAACATATTTGCCTGCTAATTACCTCATCAAAAAGATGTCCATTAATGGAGATTTTCATCGAGCTCCTGAAATGTCATGTGCTTCTAACTTTCATCATTTCACCCCTGAATTTGCATTAATTGTGCGTTATATGTACAACAATTAAGACTTTACATTGCGTTGGCAATGTATGTGATGAAATCTCTTTGGTTCAATTGTTGTATTTTGTTACAGCTTATTTTCTTAGAGAGGTCAGTGGGCGCACTGTGCTCATGATCCAGTGTCCATGAAGGTCGCCAAAGTCAGGAACCTCCAGGCTGGATGCTACCATAGGACAAACACTTACAGAGCATCACTCACACTTGTTCTCAACACACAAAATAATAAAATCACATTGGCCAAAATCACCAAAATTACTGCTGAACCATTCAGGAAGAAAGTAGGCACTAATGGCACCTGTTTTCCATCAAAAAGGAAAAATAAATACAAAATAAATTAAAAAATGGAGCCCTGGCCCATCCCTCTTTGGACTGGAAGGTTCTTCTCTAAAGGCAGACTGTCTTAAAAAGGCACATTGTCCCTGTGTCTTGGCTGTAGATGGAAGCTCCAGTGAGATTGAGGAATAAATATAAAGTAGGTTTGGGTCAGTAACCTGCAGGATAGCCTCCTTTTCTGGGGTCAGACTCAGCGCAGATTTTGTCACCCTGCCGGACGACTGCCTGCACCACTGCACCCGGAGTCCTCAGGAACTCAGTTATGTGATTTTTCTGTGCTAAGCCTTCAAGTACGCTCTGCAGGAAGTTCACATATTAACATGGATTAGTTAATCATCAGAGGTAAGTGTACAGAAGAAGTAGCTAGTAAATGAGAAAATAAATTAGTAACATATTTATTATTAGCATAACTAAGAGACACTAGTCACTGGCTAGCATCACACTGAGTGACAGAGGAAGAGAACAACCAGAGAGCATCTCACTGAATGATAGAGAGAGAGAAAACAACCAGAGAGCACCACACTGAATGATAGAGAGAGAGAAAACAACCAGAGAGCATCACACTGAGTGACAGAGGAAGAGAACAACCAGAGAGCATCTCACTGAATGATAAAGAGAGAGAAAACAACCAGAGAGCATCACACTGAATGATAGAGGGGGAGGAAACAACCAGAGAGCATCACACTGAATGATAGAGAGAGAGAAAACAACCAGAGAGCACCACACTGAATGATAGAGAGAGAGAAAACAACCAGAGAGCACCACACTGAATGATAGAGAGAGAGGAAACAACCAGAGAGCATCACACTGAGTGACAGAGGAAGAGAACAACCAGAGAGCATCACACTGAATGATAGAGAGAGAGGAAACAACCAGAGAGCATCACACTGAATGATAGAGAGAGAGGAAACAACCAGAGAGCATCACACTGAATGATGGAGAGAGAGAAAACAACCAGAGAGCATCACACTGAATGATAGAGAGAGAGAAAACAACCAGAGAGCATTATATTTAATGATGCAAGGAGAGAGTGAGCATCGCACTGAATGATAGAGAGAGAGAAAACAACCAGAGAGCATCACACTGAATGATAGAGAGAGAGAAAACAACCAGAGAGCATCACACTGAATGATAGAGAGAGAGAAAACAACCAGAGAGCATCACACTGAATGATAGAGAGAGAGAAAACAACCAGAGAGCATCACACTGAGTGACAGAGGAAGAGAACAACCAGAGAGCATCACACTGAATGATAGAGGGAGAGGAAACAACCAGAGAGCATCACACTGAATGATAGAGAGAGAGAAAACAACCAGAGAGCATCACACTGAATGATGGAGGGAGAGGAAACAACCAGAGAGCATCACACTGAATGATGGAGGGAGAGAGAAAACAACCAGAGAGCATCACACTGAACGATAGAGAGAGAGAAAACAACCAGAGAGCATCACACTGAATGATAGAGAGAGAGAAAACAACCAGAGAGCATCACACTGAATGATAGAGAGAGAGAAAACAACCAGAGAGCATCACACTGAATGATAGAGAGAGAGAAAACAACCAGAGAGCATCACACTGAACGATAGAGAGAGAAAACAACCAGAGAGCATCACACTGAATGATAGAGAGAGAGAAAACAACCAGAGAGCATCACACTGAATGATAGAGAGAGAGAAAACAACCAGAGAGCATCACACTGAATGATAGAGAGAGAGAAAACAACCAGAGAGCATCACACTGAATGATAGAGAGAGAGAAAACAACCAGAGAGCATAATTACTGAGAAGGAGAGAGTGAGCATCACACTGAATGATAGAGAGAGAGAAAACAACCAGAGAGCATTATATTTAATGATGCAAGGAGAGAGTGAGCATCGCACTGAATGATAGAGGGGAGAGGAAACACCCAGAGAGCATCAAATCAGAGGTACTCCACTTTGAGCCCCTGAGGCTTATTATTCATGCAAAATGATTCAAAATCATTATGAAGTTATAAAATGAGTTATGAAGGGTGTCGGAGTGATGAATGGACAGTTTGCACAGCTGGTCTGTAAATTTTATGCAGTTAAATCATTACAATAAAAGGCCCACCTTTTCGAAGTTCTGCTCTACGACTGTCTTGTTGGGGCTGAGCTGATTGTGAACTCTAGGTTCGGTCACAGCTTTCTTCAGGTCGTAGTTAAAGAAAAGAGAGTTTAGGATCACCTGGAGTGAAAAGGAGTGAAGAAGAAATGAAGGACAGATGGTTAAGCGAACGGATAAATGGGTAAAAGATCCATTATACAAGAAGCATTATGCTAATGCGCTGCTTGTTTATGAAAATTGCTTGCTTTAATTGCATTACATTTGCACGTGGTAATTGTGCTAATTATTACAAACCCTCATAAGAAACAATGCTGCACCAGTTTCAGTAAAAATGTTCATGGTTACCAGAGCTGTTGCCGTGGTGATCTTTGTCCCACCTGAAGCTCCAACAACCATTTTGACTTTGTTGTGTTTGTCAAAAATTATAGTTGGGCACATCGAGGAGAGAGGCCTTTTACCTGGTCAAAACACACACACAAAAACAGTTAAGTTTATAATTATATAATTGTTACTTATGCATTAATAAATACTTGATTTTTTTTACCCATTTACATAGACATACACATAATCAAATAGAAGTGGGAATCTCTAGGTATCTCACGATTTGGAATAATAATTAGTAATGATCCATAATGAATTTACTTCCAATATCTTTTATTAATAAATCAAACAGAAGCGATAAGGCAAGTGAACTGGAAGACTCTCATTCACTGCTCTTGTTTGCAGCACATGAGACGCTGCTGCGGCTCATCCGTGATAAAATGTGCGGTTATGGTGAAATAAGATTCTGTGGCTGTGGGTGTTCACACATGTCCTACCCGTTCTCTTCAGTGATTTCACAACTTCAGTTTTGGTCTCGTTGTAGAAAGGGGTGTTTCGGGCGGTGGCTGTGTCAGAAAAATATCTGCGAGACTGGATGCTGTATCTTGGCTCCGAGTGGGCTACATAGCATGAAAGCCCTGGTGAGAATGCCAAGTGAAAACGGACGCAAATCCTTGGCAATAAAGGTTGCAATAGAGTTTGGAATTTGCTTCCGAGTTGGGTGGAAGCTTTGACATCACTTGCTCGGTGGTCCTCTGGTTGGAGCAACTTCAACCGGACGGAAAACGGGTGGAAACGTGTAATATTGTTGCTCATGTTTATCGTTTCTGAAATAGTTTAGTTTAGTGTGACACACCTTGCATATAGTGTGGCTCTGATCCAGGTCCCTTTTCCCTTCAACGCCATAGAAGCCAAAGTCCATACGCTAACTGAGCTCAGGGGTTGGCAACATGCGGCTCTTTTACTGCCCTGTTTCGGCTCCACAGCAGAATCAAGTTTGTAGGTAATAATAAAATAATCCTCCTTTACAGTAAAATAAAGCTCTGCTGATCATTCAACACAGTTTAACTATAAATGGTGTTAAACGCTGCTAATTTAACACCCTGCAGGTCACATAGCAATTCAACCAGTCTCCCTTAGCTAGTAGCTAAAGAAAAGGCAAAGAGACAGATTTAAGAGGAACATTTGGAGACGAATGGACTTATTTGCATTTATAAGCTCTGCAGTTGGTTTCCTGGTACGTTAAATCTGCAAAAAGAGACTGACAAACACTACATACAAAACAACATCTATCTAGCCGCAAGGCTGAAGTCAGCTAGTCTTCTGAATTGTACCGTTCATTTTTGACATTCATCCACGTCCGCATCGCAGTGCATCTAAGAATCGACCCCCCCACCACCCGTAAAATTAAAGCACAGTAAATGCTTTTTATAAATGTGTTCAATTTAAAGTGTAATAGATAATAAAATATATGTTTACATTTGTTTATTATACACTTAAAGCTCCCATATGCTACATTGTTCTTGTGCTTTATTTTTCCTCTGATATGTGTTTAAATGTTTGTGTGGTTGTGTGCACTAAAACAGTCGTAATTCATCTTTACACAACCACTTCACCACCTGTTTTCATCCCAGTGAAAAACGGTGCCTTTAAGACTAAATATGTAAATGAGCTCTGTTCTGACTGGCTGGGTCTCATTCACAAAGCAGCCCAGGCTGAAACACTCCTTATAACTGCTAGATGAATGGGTGGGCTCAACTGTATAAAACTACTTTACTGAAAGCAGCACTATGTAGGATTTGGGGATTTGGAGCTCCCTCTGGCGGAAATATGCAATTGCACACACCATGCAGAGGAATGTTTTTTAATGTCGGTTGTATTTCGGACCCCCACAAGTGGATGAATCGGACTTTTGCGAGTGTTGAAAGAGAATTCAGAGAGAACTCAGTCTAAACCTGGTGAAGGAGTGTCTCTGAGGATGTGAGTGAATTATCTACTATTGTCATCACATCTTCATCAGTATAATGTTGATTTGGGGCGACTCACAGCAGCGCACACTCACACTATTTTGACCTGTGTTTATTCTCCTCACTCAGTAATGACACTTCTTTCAGTTTTAACAAACAAAATCTTAAGAAACAAAATGAGAAACATTTGTTGTTTAATGATATGGGCCCTTTAAGATGCAACTTTAAAATAGGGATCAAATGATTGATTATTAATTAAACTTAAAAAAGTGTTTATTACCTTTTAAATAACGAAGAACGAAACATTAAGAAAATGTTTATGCAACACAAAGTAGCAAAATAGTAAATAACTACTTAATCCTTTAAAACAGCACACAGACAATCATGCAGTTATTATTTCTAATGATTATGAATTGTTTTTTATAGTTATAAGTAGTAGCATGTTTATTAATGCACATGTACCAATTAATAGTTTATCGATCATTAGCAAATGATCAGGTAATGAATAAGCTGCTGTTTATTTGCTCTTATAATAGAGTGGTATATTCATGTTTAATTGATATTCTGCTCAAATTAGAAGACAAGCATGAGCTCTGGTACCTGGCTGGATGAAGTTGTTGGGAGATGGAGGGATGCCAAAGCCATTGGTGATAAATGGAGAGCTGAAATCATCCATCTCATCGTTAAAGATGATGCCCGTGGAGCGTGACATCACCTTTGAGCCAAAACTGCAGGAAGACACAGTAAAAAGAGACGTTCAGAAAAAAGTTTTTCAGAAAAAAAGTCAATATTGGAACATTAGAACCGTCATTCTGCACCGTGTCTCGTGCTCCTGAATACAAATATGTGCTGTATGGGGTTCTAGATCATTTGTTTATTGTTACTAATCAAACTGTCTCCTTCTTGTAGATAAACTTGCCCCCCCCCATCCTGTCTTACTATAGGTTGATGGTGCTGGTAGCAGCCACTGCGCTCCCGTCCTCTGCGATGACGGACAGGTGAGCCGTCCCGTGGTTATCGGGGGCGAAGTATTCGGGCTCGTAGTAGGTGTCCGGATGCGTGGTGTCGTCAGAGATCTTGCTCCGAATGTTGTCGGCGAAGTAGTCTGAGGTCATGTTGTGAATGAGCTGAAGAGGGACAGAGAAATGAGAAACGCTAAGAACAAGATCCTAATGCATGGCCACGACTTAATAAGGCGTGGGAATGAGATAATTAAGCCTTGACCACAGCTTAATGAGGACTGATCTCACTCCCACGCATTAATAAGTGGTGGCCACACATTATTTTTATGTATACAGGGATGTCACCGGCCCAGTTTTTGTCCCTCCACTGTCACAGTTAGCTCGAGGCATGCATGGCTTTAAAGGGATGGCCGGAGTGGCCAGTGCTTCTCCTGAAATCTGACTGGCCATTCCAGATATCACCCCAAAATTGCTGCCACGTCATTCATTGGCTTCCAGCTCACTGTGGGGCAGGCAACTGCAGTGATCAGCAGAACAACTGTGCCATCTCTCTCCATCCAACCCTAAAGAACTTGACTAAGGTAGCTCCAACTGCTTAAAGGGGAGCTCCACCCAATTTTTAGAATTTTCACATAATTCCATTGTTGCGATGTAAAGTCATTCAGAGTGGTTTGATATGAAATGGTTAATTGTAGAGAAACTTACAGACGATTTCTTTAGCTACAGTGCTGGTGAGAGGAACCAGGGGTCGCCATGACTACAACACAAATATAGACATTTTATTTACTATCCAAAACCACCAGTGAACCTACACGAGTCTTCTAAGTTTATATGGAATGTTGATGATGGTAAAATAGGGGAAATTCTGAAAAAATAGGTCTTCTTTGGGGACTATTTTGCCTTACAACACCCTTCATGTATCCATCCACCATGAAATAGATTAACAAGATGTTTTAGGCCAAAACTCAATCATAAAACTGTCATAAAACAGTGTCTCAGTCATCAGGCAGTGAATTCATAACCATTTCATGTAGTAACTTTCTGTGAGGGAGCTTTTAGAGGTGGACATTCCTATCACCACCACTGTGAACAGTTCTGACTCGGTTAGTTTATCTAGAACATAGCATTTCACACCAAACCACTCTGAACCACTCTGTTTACATTTTAACCAGTTAATTATGTGGAACTTTTGAAAAATTGGTGGAGTTCTACTTTAAGTTGTTTGTATGTGTGTGTGGGGGAGGGGAAGGTTGACCTCCAACTGTCCTCCCCACTACTGAGACCAAAACTACGCCCTGGAATTCATAAGGCCCTTCGTACGTATTCAAAGTAGGCAGATGCTAAAATTCCATTTATGCGCAGTGTTATGCAATATTTGCCCCACCTGACAAATTTTTAAGAGGATTCAGAGTCTCTCATCATTCTGAACATAGCTGAAGCTGTCAGACTCACGTCAGTGATGTTGAGGTAGCGTGGGTCTCCCAGCCTGCTCCTCTTGGCATATGCAAAGCGGAAGGCTTCGACAATGCGGTGATAGGTTAGCGTCTTTCTTTCTGCCGTCGACACACTTCTGTCTGAGAAATTGTAACCTGTAAAGACACATTAGCATTTGAGTACCTCCTCAGGGGTGAGCCATATGGACATTTTCATGATACATGATATGAATCACAATATTTGGCTTTCCTGAGGTTTGAGAAGTTGGAACAAAAAGAAAAACAGAACCACATTTGAGAAACTATGACTACAGGGCCTTTTTTTCAATGTTTCACATTCTCTGTTGCACTAAATACAATTAAACAGGACTCTACTTGTAATGAAACATGCAGTTGGTCAGTTCGGTCAAATTGGGATACACGTCATCTGCCTCTCACCGTGTGGAACTGGTGGATTCGTGTGTCCGTCTACATTCTGTGTGAAGCTCAATAGAGTCTGGCTGCAGACTTGCACTCTCAGCCCCAGTGACGTCACATAGACTCTCTGCCATAATGGCAGAAGCAGCCTAATGGCACGGTACCTTTTGGCTGCTTCTGTTTAGCGATATTATCATTTAATCCATGTTTCGTCCTCGGCTAGAGAATTACATTTAATGTACCTCCCTGTTGAAAAAATTGATAGAACCCATTAAAAGTGTCTGTTGGTTCCTGGTGGTTTTCAGTAGTCGCTAATGTTATTCTATGTTTTCCTGATGGGTTGATATCACAGTGTAAAGGATTCTGATCATTTAATCAGGTGTTTTGGGACTGATTCCAGATACATTTGATTGTTTCCTAATGGTCTCTAACGGCAACCATCGAGCCAATTCCAGTTATGAAGCAAAACCATCAGGTTTTATTCCTAATGGCCCTGCAAACACATATGTTCTGACAACGTACTGTTTTGGTGCCCACAGCGTCGTCTGCTTGGTGCTTTTCTACATTGTCACAACACTGAAATGTAATTTCTTAGAAAGTTGTGACGACGTTGACGACACAGCAAAAGTAATCGGTACCACGTTGACTGTACGTTGACTGTACGTTGACTGTACGTTGTCACAACCTCTTAGAATCCTTAATAAGTTATATTTTAATCAATATTACAGTTTCTGATAGCCGGTTCTGATCGTCTTCGGCTTGGCTTTCATGAGTTTCAGTAGCCTTTTTGTTTTTTCTGCAAATAAACCCGGCATTCATGTCTGATCGTCGTGGTAGGTTTTGTTTTGCAAGTTTCCATATTTAATTACCTTATTATCAGTACGGTAACGTTAATATACGTTCAGTGTCACTTTTGTGGCGCAGCAGTACGTGTTTTGCTGTTTTTCTGACAAAAATACTGTCATGGCAGAGCGGAACTGACGTCATTAATAGGCTAGCATTAGCCTATTCTCGTGAAACTGACTAATGGACACTCGGGAAATCACTAAGGACTGACCATCACACAGGAAACCCTTCATTCTTCATTCAGTCCACATCGGAGACTCATGTGAAATGGCATGCAGAGAGTTTACAGCTGCTGAAGCTGCTGAAGCTGCTGCAGCGGTTTTGGAAAGTAGTGATGAAGATAACGGAGCATTTAGATATGAAACAGATGAGGATCATGTTTATATGAAGAGCCTTTAAAGGAGATTTTAAGCAAAAGATGAACAAATCCAGAAAATGACCTCAGACTCCAGAGGGTTAAGAACCAATTATATCCACAATTTGCTCAGAAAAGCATACTGTGGCCTAATGTATCATGTTAGGGATTTAACATTGTCATACTGCTGACCCCTATACCATCATCTGCCAAAACACAGTCCCTTGTGAAGGCACTGTGGGAATTTCTGAGACGTTTTCTTGCAGGCAGGAAGTTGTTTAATGAAAAAATGTTTGTAGATCACTGCATAGTGATTAGAAGGTCAAGGCTCAACACTCTCTTCATTCCATCTCTGTAAGACACTCGCGAGTTCTGGTGTGTGATCTCTAAATCCCCCAGCTAATGAAGCTAATGAGGGATGAGTGGCTAGTGAATTAGCCACGTTAGCATAATGGCTGAGAAGATGTGAGGGTGTAATACTTGAACTCTTTGATAAAGGCCGAGAGCCTTCCTCTGAGGCACTCGGAATATAATCTTCCCATAAAATCCATAAAAAACAAATAAAAAAACAGACTCACCGTCCACAATGTTGAGTATTAGCGCTAGCACAGGACCGCTGGATGGGGCGTCAGGGACGTGTACCGTGTATTCCCCAACAGTTAGCCTCAGTGGACTTTCATTCAGCACTGGCTGATACTCCAACAGGTCTTCAAGCGTTATAATGCCACCTGTATGTTCCGAAACATCAAGTTCAGATTAGTGTAATCAGTGTTGGCGATTAGCATCAGTGCTGCAGTTATGTTGATTAGCATTATGCTAGGCAGGGAAGTGGGAGTGCTGAGGGTGATGCAGCACCCCCCATTTCAGGACTGCTAAAAATAATAATAAAACTTATTGAACTTTATAATAATTTGAGCGCAGTAGAGACCCGAGTGTGCTTGTTATAGAGCCGAGTTTGTATCTGAGCATTTAAGCGGAGGGACGTGATTTTTGGGCAGGTTTTCAGAAAGAAATTATAGTTCCTTAATGAGCAGCTTGTTGCTACGTCAGAGTAACAAGCTCCGCTCACTCGCTGCACAGCCGGCAGTTCGTTCTCCAGCTCCTTACACTAAATTCCCAAACTGTCATCACCACTGAGCAGCTTTTCAGTCGGCAGCTGTGACAGAAGAACCTAAACAACCTGGAATCAGCCAGAAATGAACCCAACACCATTCGCCAAACTAAATGGGCTGTAAGATGCTTTACAGACTGGCTGGAACAAAACAACGTTAATACTGATCTGGCAAAAATGGACAAAACTGAGCTGAACTTGATATTGCGGCAGTTTTATGGCTCAATCCGATTTGGTCAGACTCTGAAGATCAGACTACACGTTTAGTGAATGGTATTGGGTTCATTTCTGGCTGATTCCAGGTTGTTTAGCTGTTCTTCTGTCACAGCTGCCGACTGAAAAGCTGCTCAGTGGTGATGACAGTTTGGGAATTTAGTGTCGTCTCATCTTCAGAGTCTGACCAAATCGGCTGTCGGTCAAATGTGATCTTAAAAGTGTCCATTTTCTGTTTGTGGCAAAGTAAGAAGTAAAAACGTTCAAATGGCTTGAGCGTCTCCTACAGCTGTCAAAGTCGTTGCTTAGCAGCGGCATCTCATCAGATTGATACAGTGTTTGTGAAAAACCCGTGATGTTATGGCGAAATAACAGCACAGTTAGAGACGCTTCTCAACCAATCAGCTCGTGTGGCCAGAACTAACTGTTGTATAAAAGTCAACAATGTTCTGTTCTCATGGTTTGAACAATAACAACAAATTGCCTTTATGACAGCCCCCAAGGAGGATCTGGCCTTCCCAGGACAGAAGTTTATGACACTAAGGTATTTACAATAGGATCTGAGTCCCTGAGAAAGCCAACCCTGAACTCTTTACTACAGTATTCAATTGTACGAGAACACCCACTTTGGACTTTTACAACCGAACCAAGTGTCCTGGAGGGAGTCGATGCCAAGGCACAAGAAATTCTGTTCACACTGGGTGTTGGTGGCAGAAATGGACAGAGCGCTCTATTGAAAAAACATTGTTTCTGCAAATTCCGGTCTCCTGAGTCTCTGCCACGGCAAGATTAAAGATTTACATCAATCCCATGAGCCAGAGAGTCATTTTTCCCCCATACTGGCTCCCGACCTCTGATCGGGACTCAGACACACTCTCTCACATTTACAACTAGACTTAAAACTTCTGTTTGCACAAGCATTTTGCTAATATGAGTTGTTTGCACTATTACTCTCTAATATCTCTCCATAAACTGACCTGTCCTGTTAATCAATCTCTCTCTCTCTCTTTCTCGCGCTCTCTCCTTTATTTGAGCCCCTGAGCGACGTCTGCCTGAGTCGCCACATGTTAGCCCCCAGAGCTGCTAGAGTCACCAGATGTCCTTCCATAGCATTTCAATAGAATTAAGGTCAAGACTTTGACTCATTCCAAAACATTAACTTTATTCTTCTTTAACCGTTCTTTAGTAGAACGACTTGTGTGCTGAGGGTCGTTGTCTTGCTGCATGACCCACGTCCTCTTCAGTTCCAGCTCACAGACAGATGTCTTGACATTTTCCTTTAGAATTTGAGGGCATAATTCAGTTCATTTTTCCATCAATGATGGCAATCCGTCCTGGCCCAGATACAGCAAAACAGGCCCAAACCATGATACTACCACCACCATGTTTCACAGACAGGAAAAGGTTTTTATGCTAGAATGTTTTCCTTTCTGCAAACATAACTATTTTTTTGTCTCATTCATTTAATTTCCCTTTATCTACTACTAGGACTTAGTTAGTGAAAATCTGATTAAGTCTTAAGTCAAATTTATGCAGAAATGTAGAAAATTCTAAAGAGACTTTCAAGCACCACTGTAAACACTCTTTAAAATGTCAGCACCCCCAACTTAAAGCGCCTTCCTGCATCCCTGGTACTACAATATCACAAACACCAACCTGCTGTGTTGCAAACATTCAAAAATGAACTCACTACATATAAACAGAACGAAACATCAGGAACGTGAACTGACCTGCAGCTTGGATGTCGTCCACTATGGTCTGTGCCATGGAGCCGTTGTAAAAAACATCAGGTCCTTCCTCGGCTATCTTCTCATACGTGTCTGCTAGTCTGGGGAACCTGATGATGTCGTTTTCCTTTAGGATGTTCTTGTTTGAGTCACAAAATACTTCACTGAAAGACAAGAAAGAGGAAGCACGTGATTAGAATTACATTATCACATATCACACATTATCTATATTCTTTTGGGAATAATGATGCGTTTGTGACCACTGAGAACTGGGAATTTCTCAGCTCGGAGCTTCCTGCTCCCCACATCAAAGCGTTCATGCCACCTTAACTGTTTGAAGTCAGAAAATAAATGGGCGCTTACAGGTCACTAGTGTTATTTGGCTGCTAGATGCATATAAAAGGCTTTCGGTAAAGCTTTTACAGTGGAATTAAAAAGGGTTATTTTTGGTCACTTCATTATTTATTAGAATCTTCTTTCATAGTAGTTAAATGCCATTTCAACCTGTTGCGAAGGTCCCTCAGTTCAGCCTTGGATTTTAGGATTTCTAATTAAAATTACAAATGTTAATTCAGCTGTAATTATATGCCTAACAGAAAAGTCACATATTTCACATGTGAAGTGTGTTTACATTTATGCTCACAGTAAATGCCTGTGAATAATGTGTGGTCACATGTGACATGAAACAGCATGTGATCATGTTTCTTTCAAGTGATCACGTTTTTTCACGATTACACACTTTTTCAAATGTGAATGTTTTTTCACATGATTTTTTGACTATTTTCAAATAGATTTTGAATTCAGCTATTTTATTTGATTAATTCACTAAAAGTATAGAATGAAATAAAGAGTCGATTTCCTCTGAAATGACCAATAGCAGAACTGCAGGAAGGTATGTATGGCAATTCACCATTAATATACTGTTACAAATTACATGACAACATGCAGCTTGATTAAAAATATCACACATACTGACTTTATAGATTAATTATCCAAGCATCTCCATATAATTAGAGATAACTCACAGACAGGAACAGATTACTTAAAAACACTCAAAACATGCTATAAGTGCTATGTTGAAGTGACATTACGGGCTGCTTGTAATGTTAACTAATCAAGTTGAACTTACCACAACTGTTATAAGCTTAATGTTTCTGCTATGTTTGCTCTAGTGGCTTTTTGTTTTGACCATTTGTGACCTGTTAAACCCCTTCACCATACTTTGTAGGTGTGACCTTTTTGCCATGTCATCATCATTCACACCCAAACAACCAGTGTGGTTCTGATTAATGTAAAGTTCTTCCCCAGACCTCCCTAAAGGGTCGGAGCGAGGTCCACCCACCATAGTCACACAAAATACCCCCAATAGGGTAATGCATAATTTTTTAGTCTTCAAATTATATGTCATCTTAATCATTGTTTACATGCACTGCGACAGTATAATGATGATAAATCAGAAAATTAGCTCTTACCACAGCGCCACATCACCCTGAATGGACTCCTTGTTTTTCTCGATGGCGTTGGCGAGCGCCCTGCCGATCGGAAAGCCTTTGCGTGCCAGTTCGATGCTGGGCTCAAACAGCTCCTTCCAGGGCAGACGCCCGTGCCGACGGTGAGCCATCTCATAGCCACGGATCTCTCCGGGAATAGCAATGGACAAACCCCCTGTCCATTCACACAGAACAGAAACAACATCTGAACAACTGGAATATTAAAATTTATTATGCTTCTCTCCTTAAGCATTTTTAAGGGATCTCCATCATCACTTAAATTAGTCAGAAGGGAAATTTTGATTTATTTAAAACCTTTTGTAATAATAACACTGCCAACGTAGCTACACTTACTAACTATTTTATGAGAAAAGTGTACCTTCAGGGTCGCCCGTAAGGAGGGGAAAAGGAGAAAGCTTTGTTAAAGCTGTGTTAAAATTTGAAATGGTCCAAAGTGACTTGGATGAATAGTTTCACCAATAATTTCCATTAAAAAACATTTTTTGTTCTGACTGCAATGATATACGGTACATGTATAGATCATTGACATGACGTGCATTTTTTTGTGTCCAAGTCTATTATTTTTCCAAAAAATAATTTAATAAACACATGACATATATCAGATTATAATTTATCATGCCTCTTTTATGTGAAACAATTTTCAGTGTCTTCAGATAAAATTCATTTTAGTTTCTTTTTGCCTGCAAGCTCTAAAAATGCCCATCCAACCATATGTGCTGATTAAGTACACTATTAAAAAAAGATAATTTATTTACTGACAATTCTAAATTAAAATAGTTTGACATGATTTTATGTTTTAAAACTTTAAAATAAAAACAATGTTGCAAAATAAGGCACTTTAAAAGTGCTCTACTCACTGAAAAACCTTTGTCTGCAAGTTCTTCCTCAAATGTCAGGCAGCACAACCAAAAACAAAGGACTTTTATTTTGACCTGCTTTTATAAATAGGGGCTAGGATATTGCATCATAAAGAAGACCCCAAGTGACAAGTTACACCTTGAAGGTGTAATGCCAGGGCCACAAATGTACTAAAAATGTGATGTTTGAGTCGTGGTTAGAACGGTTCAGTTTACCATGTCAGGTGTTCTGACCTCTGGAGTTTGGAATTATTTGAAATCTGGAATTATTATTATTATTAATGGTTATTTGAAAAAAATTAAGTATAAACTCAAGTTAAATGACAAAGGTTTCTACGACTGTCCAGGCAGATGCCAGTTTAATTTGAAATTAGTCTGAAAAGTCAGACGGCGCAACCAGTCAGTCAGATGGAGCAACCAGGCCAGCACAGTTTAATAGCTAAAACAGACAATTAAAAGCTTTGATAACACTCAATATATTTAAGATAGAAAACGCACAGAGATATAAATGCAAATATATATGCAGACATAAAAATGCACATAATGTCCTTTTTAAAATGATTTTTAAAAATTGTCATTTTTAGCGCAGCAGTGACACTGAGATGGGAGTGTGTGTGGCACTGGTACGAGTGTATCAAACACAGCTGTGTTGCTGGGCTTTTGAAACACATCAGTGACACTGCTAAGTTGAGAGTGAACCATCCACCCAAAAATACCCAGACAAGAGAAGCTCTGTGGTCAGAAACTGACCACTGATGAAGGGCTAGAGAAACAGACAACACCAACTGTGCATCAACAGATGAGCTACAGTCTCTAACTGCACACCAGCAACATAATAAAGTGGCCACTATAGAACAGTTTGTGTGTCACAGTTAAATATAGAAGAGACTGAACAGAAGCATGTTGGTATAAATTGTGTAAAAGTCAGGACTCGTTCATAAGGATGAATCATTCTCCTCTTCCAAAAGCTTAACGGTCAAGTGCACATACGAGAGGCGTGATTTGTTTCTGTGGACATTGTACGGTACCTTTTCGAGACAGCTGTGTGTTGTTGCCGAACATGTCCTCCGTGGCGTTCATCGGAGCGGTTTCCCTCGCATCGATCGTCTCCACCTTCCCTAAGAAAAAACATATCATGTACTGCAATTGTCAAACACTGGATTAGTTAGAGATGAACTGTGCCTCATGACGACACTCGGCCAGAGTAGCTGGTTGCATTTGGGGAAAGAGCTGAAAAGAGAGCTGTCGAGACAGACAGTTTACCAGCAGCTTCCGCGGCATTCGCAAATCAGATTTTTTTTGAAGAATATAAATTTGAACACAAACGGGACACATTTTAACACGCCATACTACATTCACTTCAGTCTGTGTCTACATGTTTGTTGGCGGGCTGACGTCTTTAAAGGGGATCTATTGTCCTTTTGCGTTTTTTCTTCTTTCCTTTTGTGTGTTGGGCATATAAACAGTCTCCAAAGTCTCAAAGCTCAAAGTTCATGCCAGAGGGAGAAACTCTCTCCCACAGAAACCACTTTTCTCAGCTGCCTAAAACGCCTCATTGGAATTCCAGCTCTTTTCACTGTTACAAGATGACATCATCTTATAACACAATCCTTATTGCCCGCCTACTGGCAAGCTTGGCGTGCCTTCTGAAGGATTTTTGGACCCCTTTTCATTAATTGAAGAAACAGAACCAGGAGACTAGCCTTGCATCTGGATCACTGATCTTTATTTCTTTGTGCACACGGTTCACAGATGACATGCTGACCCATTATAACAGATAAAACTCAATATAATATTACACATAAAGCATATAATACAGTAGACCCTTCACGTCACACAAGAGAGCTATAAAGTAAATGCTTCCTGCTCCAGGCTGGCCTTTTTTTTCAAAATCAGGCTCTTTACATTTTATATCATCTCAGACTGTCCATATTTTACACTGGGTCTGTACACTGCACCATAAACACTGCTACTCTAGAACAATAGCATTTCATTTTAGGTGTTAATAATGTTTATATTATTTTGAGCTAATTAACCTTTGCATACAGCAATAAATGGATTAACAGGATGAAGAGATATAATTAAATTAAAGTAGCAGGCAAAAAAAGTGCCACGGGAAACATACATTAACCAGCAGATGATGTTGGAATGGTTGTTGTAGCGCTGGCTCACCTGTGGTGGCGCTGTATATGGTGAAGAAAAGGCCTCCTCCGATGCCCATACTGTGAGCGTTCAGCAGCCCCACACACAGCAGAGCCGCTATCGAGGCATCAACTGCAGAGCCGTTGCGCTTCAGGATGTCCCTGAGCACATAAAAACCTTTATTCAGTAAATACGGAGCTCACTAACATAACTACAGTCATTATGGTTTCACACAATTACCCATAATTCCGTCCATAAAGGCAGTGAATATAGGGATGTGCACTAGATGGCAACTTGACTAGAGCAAAGAATGAATAAGATGGTTCTGAAATGTGTTCTAAGTGTGGCTGCACTATTCTGAGTATTCTATGTGACGCACAGAGAACATGACGATGTTAAATATGATATAACCTAAGTGTTAAAGTTACAGTTACATAACTCAAATTAACGTAATATTCTGCCCTCCTCCAAATGTACTTGACCGACCAAGATATGTTTGCTGTCTATAGTTTGCTTCAGAGCTGGTTTAAAGAGAGTCTGGCTACTTCTTGTTTCTCCCATTATATCAAAAACATGACTGCAAGACACTAGAGGGCGCCCACGTGATAGTCAACAATGAAGGGGAGTGAAGGAGTTAAATGGCTAAAAACGAAAAAAAAAAATTTCTAGCCATTCATGCTGATTGGTTAGCATTACTTCTACTGAGTGCTAACTGTACAGCTGCTTAGTACTGATTGGTTAGCATTACTGCTACTTAATACTGATTGGTTGCATTACTGCTACTGATTGCTCACTGGTTCGCGCTCACTGGCATCATTAATGTACATATAATACACTGTTAGGAAGTCCTATAACTGGAGCACTTAAGAATATGAGAGCAGTGTTTAAATATTTTATACTGTTCTTTGTCAAAAAACAAGTGCTTGCTCCAAAGGTCCAGAGGAGCTAATTTTTTTGGGACTCACTCAGGATCGCCCTCTGACATCTGACCAATCTGGACATTGCTGAAGGGCAGTTTTCCTCACAACACATTCTCTAGTTTTCTAGAGAGTTCTTTCGTTTTAGCACTGGAGCTGTGGGGCTATGTAGCTAACACGTTATTGTTGTTAGTAGCATTAGCATGGTGCTAACTGCAGGCCTAAATCATCACACACTCTTCCTTCAAAGCGTGTGGAGGTGTTCAGTATCTCTAATAGTCTTGATTCTGTGGTTTCTGACACTGTATGACTCACTTTTACCTATAAACATGGACTAAAGTACATCAGCATAGCTAAAACAGTGCTAGCAGCCTGAATTTTTGTCAGTACTGTTGTATTTATGGGCCCTTTTTCACAAGAGTCGTGATTACTTCCGGTTTAAGCTTTCGCAGGGTAAAACTTGCTTCCTCTCCATGTAATTACTGCAGAAGCGATGACAAAATGTTATAGTAGTGAACTATAATGCTCAAACAATGTTTTAGTTTTTCTGCACTGTCGTGACAAACAGCAGGTATAAGAAGTGGACGGAAGCACTGATTTAACTGTAAACAGAGCTGAGATGCTGTATGTGAGTGCTAGTCTTGTTTTTACTGCACTTCTGCTGCAGCTGCTCACATCAAGCAGTCTCTGTGTCTTTGTACAACAAGCCAGCGATTTCTGTAATATTTTTGTTTTCAAAAGAAAAGAACTTTTATATGTAGCATGAATTTGATGCACTCCATTTATATTAAGCTAGCTACGCTGGCTAGAAGGTACTGCTAACCGAACTAGATTGCCTGGCTAACATAAAGCAGCTTTCTGCTTTTTTTCAAATGTCACCGCATAAGTCAGCTAACTAGGAGTCGCGTTTTTGATTAAGCAGTGAAAGGTGGATGTTATCTGAAGTACTGCTTTAAAAAAATGCCATGAAACTAAAAGAATGATGCTGTTTTGCGGATCGCTAACGTAGCCAGTCAGCTAGCTTTAAGGTTTGCTACTCAGCTAGCTAATTTGCGCCTGTAGCCTGCTAGCCTACCGTAAGCTAAAACAGAGTTTAAACGAGGTCTGTTAAATAGACTTTACATGTAGAAGTTCAGGTTTGTGTTTATGTCACAGAAGTCTGGCATCCTGTAGCTAAATGTGCCACAGAACCTGCTCCACGTTAGCCGGCTGGTGCCAGCAGCTGATGAAAGCTAGCTCCCTTGTTTGCGAACACAAATAGCTAGGCTAGCTACATCTAAACAACGTCTACCAAATTCATGCTACATATAAAAGCTCTTCTTTCTTTTCAAAACAGAAGTATTACAGGAATCACTGGCATGTTGTACAAAGACAGAGAGACTGCAAATGTATGAGCAGCTACAGCAGCAAAAGCAGGGCTACACCACACATTCAGCATTTTAGCTCTGTTTAAAGTTAGCTTAGATCAGTGCTTCCATTCACTTCCTATTCTCACTATCTGTCGTGATAGTGCATGAAAACATATGTCTGTTGTAGCTCAGCATTTGAGGATCATAGTCATTATGTCATCGCTTCTGCAGTAGTTGGATGGGGCGGAAGTTAGTTTACCCTGCAAATGCTTAAACCGGAAGTAATCACGACTCTTTGTGAAAAGGGCCCATTAGAAATTATTTAACAAATCAATACGGTTTGAGACGTGTGTGATCGTTTTGGGCCTGCAGTTTGCACAGTACTAATTTGAATGTTAGCTACTTTAGCCTCGTAGCACCAGTGCTAAAACTAAAAAAGCAAATTTAAGGCACAAAACTTATAAACTGATCATCTACATTTGGACTGAGGGCGGAGAACTGTGTGCATCTGATTTTTAAACTTTGAGAAAGTTGGTTCTCCTACCTTCCGATCTCGGAACACTTCCCAGCGTCAGCTGCTACAGCTGCTTTGGAGTAGAAATGGTTGGAGGGGCTGGGGGGTCTTTTGTTGCCCACAACCAGGAACACAGCCAGGAAAAAGCCCAATGCAGCCACCAGCAGGAGCACCAGCCCAGCAACAAGGGACTTCTTGACCATGTTCCTGTTCAAACAAGACAAACGGCACATTCAGTTCATCACAGAAACAAGATGCTAACACAACATAGCAGCAGTGCACAATTACAAAATACAGCAAATTAATGCAATAAACTATTTAGTGTTCAGGGCAATATGACTATATATCGTTATCGTGATAAAGTATGTCACAATACAATATTATATGCTTTTCTGAACATATGGTGTATATTGTTAGTACTTGTAGACACTGACTAACAGCATGTTTCATTATAAAGAGAGCAAAATTAGTCCAGTTTAACTGGTTTTGGTGCCGAATATTGAATTCACAGTACTTTTTAAAATGTAGCACTATTGTTTCTTTTATCTCAGTTCCAACTGATCAATATCAGATCTGAAAAATATTATGACATATTGAGTCTCATGAAAATTTCTTGAAGTATTGCAATGATTTTTGCCATATTGCCCACCTTAAATTCAGTGCACTACACAATAAACTGCAATGTAATGTACAAGACAGTACAGAATGAGTACAGAATATCATTAAATATCATTAAATTAATAATGTTAGCACAGATGGCTATTGGCCTATTGGACTGACATGGAAGAGCAGCGGAAAAGGTGAAAACCGCATAAGAGTCAAAGAATAAACTATACAGTTAACTATGCAAACTTTAGTAGTCAAAATATATAGAATGGACAACAAGACATAGGAAAAGGAAGTGGTAATATTATTCCAATGTTAAAGTAGTAACAAATACCTGGTGTTGGACTGCTGAGCAACGCAGCCGACATGCCTGTTTCTATCTATACTGATCAGAGTCTATGCAAACCAGTGAAACTGCTATTCAAATGCAGTAAAGTGCAATTTACTTTACGTTGGCTTCATCTGAATGAGTTCAACATGTGCATGTGGGATAGATGGGTGATGCTGTATCAACAATGTGATAGACTTTCTACAAGAAAATCCTCATTATTTTGTACATTTTTATAGTGAATTAATTCATGAGTGGTCAGGCTGGGCTAAACTCTCTCAGACAACATTCCTATCCAATTAGTGTTCACTATATGTATGTAGAATAAATTCTGCTGGTTGTGTTAATAATGTATTCGACTTCATACTGAACATTCTCTGAGTTTAAACCAGTCTGTCCACTTAGTAACGAACAGCTCCAAAATGTACACAAAACAAATGAAAAGGATTTAAATGAACTTGTTGTTGTTGAACTTGTCCACCTGTTAATGAATAATTCACAATAGAAATGGACACAAAATTGAGAAATCTTTAGTAAAAGGTGGATTTAAACCAGTCTGTACGCTTACTAATTAATAATTCTGTATAAAAATGTATACAAAAGTGAGTATTTTTTGTACACCGTGGATTCACACCAGTCTGCCCCCTTATTAACTAATAATTCACTATTAAAATGTACACAAATGTGTGGAATTTTTTTTGGTAAAATGCAAATTTACAGTAGTCTGACAAGATAATAATGAATAATCCACTATAAAAATGTACAAAGTTAACAATTTTAGTTAAAGGAGGATTTGAACCAGCTTGTCCACCTGTTAATTGATAATTCACTATAAAAAATGTAGACATTTACATGACACAACAACGAAGACCAACCTGTGGAATGATTTTGTAATGACTACAGGCCAAATACTGCTGAGATTTTGATGAAAAAATAGACGACTGCAGTGATTCACTGCTGAAGTCACTGGGTGAAAAGTTCATTGTGTTGTGTGGAGCCGCCCAGAGGTCACAGTGCGCGACTGTCTCAGACTGGGTGTGTTAACGCAGCTTTGGCCGCGGTCACTATAGTCAGACCTGCTCTGACTGACCCTGACGTCACTTAGTAATAACCACCTCCATTCACTCTGCTCCATGTACTCAAGTAACATTCTGGATTTGTACTTTGCTGAGTATTTTCAAATGCTGATACTTTTATTTCTGCGTCAGTATATTAGTGTGTTATCTACTTTCTCCTTCCATTTTAGCCATTAACATTTATTTATTTATTTATTTATGTATGTATGTATGTATGTATGTATGTATGTATGCTGTTCCTATTAAGGCATTAACATTTAGTTATTCATTTATTTATTTGGTTCCATTTTAAAAATTAACATTTATTTATTTATGTGTCTATGTATTTGGTTGGTTCCATTTTTGGCATTAAAATTAATTAATTTATTCATTCATTCATTGATTTATTCATTTATTCAGTTCCATTTTAGGCATTAACATTTTATTTAGTTTCCAAATAGTGTTGTAGTCAAGACCATTAGAAGCGAGTTCGAGTCAAGACCGAGACCAGATTAAGAAAGGGTAAAAAAAATTAAATGTATTTGTAGCTCTTTGTACATTCATTATCATTCATATGTTAAATATTAATAAATAATATTATATCTTATGATATATTTTGTTAAATATAATGTTAAATAATATATAGCCTAAAAATATTGTTTATTACTTTATAATATTTTGTATTGTAACTTTTGGAAGTAAATGACTGTGAGGTTCTTCACTGTTCCTTCTTCTTTAAAACTAAAGTCAACTGAATATAAACCAAACAGTCCATTTATATTATTAAATGAAAACACTGTAATAATAACACTGATCTGCTCTCAGGGGCTGTCCAAACTTTGGAAACAATGAACATCAACAAACAAATAATCCTCAGATGTCAAACCACTAAAAGGGCCATATTAAAATTCGTAACCGATCCGCGGGCCAGCTGTGTTTTTATTTCAGTTTTATGTAACATTTTGTTTTGACCCAAAGTGGCCGTTGTTTATTCAAAATATGCAATATGCAAACTGCAACAGCAAAATAGGCACTGAATACTTGAACTTTAAGATAATTTTAAAATAAAAAGAAGTTGCTTTATATAAACAAACTATATTATCTACAGAAAACTGTTGAACTTCTTTAAACGTCCCTAGGATGCAGGTTTTTAAAACCTTGAACTAGACAGCATCTTTTCTTTTTGTGTTAACGCTGACCCATAGATTGTTTTGGGGGAAGGGGGTCGGAGCACACATTATGTTGCAGTGCATGCTGGGGATTGTAGTACAGCTGATTGTTAAAAGGCCTAATATTAATAGAAAATGAAAATAATTTTGCGGGCCTTGTGATTGACACATGGGGATTAGATCCTTGACCAGCAGAACGGTTTATATTTAAACAGGTAGAGAAAGAACTGTCGTATTCTGTTTGAAGGTTTTGTCCATATAAAATAATTAATGAACGAGTAAACGAGTTCAGTTCCAGTTACCGCCGACAGAGGCATCGCATTCGGCTAGTCTTGAGAACAATTTGCTTAAATGGTTCTTTACATGGTGAAATGAGATTGATGGAGAGTGTGTTGCATATGGTTCTATGTAGCACCTTTTTGAAAATGGTTCTATATAGCACCAAAAAGCGTTCTGCTATTGTTACAGTGTCAAGCTTGTAACAAGATTGTGACATATACAACACATTCTCCATCAATCTGAAGAATGATTTTACCATGCAAAGAACCCCTGAAGCATGAAAATGGTTCTACATAAAACCATTCCCTTTACTACACTCTCAAAAAAGATGGTTCTTCAAGGGTTCTTTAGTAAAGACAATGGTTCTACATGGAACCATGAACACTCCATTTGCATGCTTAAATGGTTCTCTGCATTGTGAAATTGTTCTTCAGATTGGTGGAGAATGTGTTGTATATGGTTCTATGTAGCACCTTTGTGAAAATGGCTCTACATAGAATCATTCCCTTTACTACACTCTTAAAAAAGATGGTTCTTCAAGGGTTCTTTAGTAAAGATAATGGTTTTATATGGAAACACGAACACTTCTTCAGATTGGTTGAGACTATGTTGTATATGGTTCTACATAGCACCAAAAACTGTTACAAGCTTAACCTCATTACAACAGCAGAACCTTTTCTGGTGCTATATAGAGCCCTTTTACAAAGGTTCTACACTGAACCATACACAACACAGTCTCCATCCATCTGAAGAACCATTTCACCATGCAAACAACCCTTTAAGCATGCAAAGGGTTCTTTGAGTGTTCATCAATCCATATAGAACCATTGTCTTTACTAAAGAACCCTTAAAAAAACATCTTTTTTAAGAGCGCAAATTTGTATTTATACTAAAGATTTGGACACTTTTACTGCTTCGAAACAGTTTGCCAGCAGAATAAAACACTCTTACTAGATCAAATTTACTTAAGAGTGAATTTAAGATGATTTCGTTTGGCAAGATATCACTTTTTTGCAGTGTCCAGGTTTAGGCTACTCTACATACCTCTGCTTGTACTGATTCACTGCCCACATAAAAACCTGAGTCTAAAATCTAAAGTCTTGCTCTCTATGAAAGAATCAAGGGTCTGACAATGTGGGCAGAGTTAGGACGAAAGGCAATGAGGAGAAATGCATTCATTCCAATGCAGGTCACACAGAGTCTCACCGCTGGAGAGAACAGTGATTTCACTCAGTCTGAACTCAATGCAACACCACGTTCCATCAATGATATCTCTCAGCTCTTACCTTGTCATCGTCCTTCTCCCTTAAGTCAAACACGATGCTGCCTTGTTTACACTTCTCTACAGTCTGGCTATCCACTCCCGGGGGAACGGAGGCTAAATTAATTTCACAGACAAATCCGGAGCTCATTAAACTTTACCCTGAGTACCTGTAAACCGGCCCTGTGCGGCCACAGCAGTGCAGTGTGGGACAGGCAGGTGAGACAGATGTTAAATACCCCTTTATTAGGCCAAGCCCATTTCTAAAGGCCACCCAAACGTGTCATTAGTGAGGAAACGGCCTGCGTGACTCTTAGTCATTCCGAGAGAAGTGATGATATGGACTTCATTATGACCACATGCTGTAGCAAAATGATGATCTGTTTTTTTTGAAGACACGTTAAGACTAGTTAAACAATCCCATATAAAACTAAACCAGTCTGAGTCATTTTTAGTCATTCTTTAGGTCTGATTTAGCTTCCTGGAGACGCACTAAGACTAAGTACTGACGAGAGTGGACTTTCCTTATATCAAATATTATTTCCTAATTTATTTTTCTACATTTCCTAACATAGTTCAACCAACTGTGTCCTTAAACCAGAACTTGTTGGATTATATTTGTTAATCTCTGATAATTCAGTGTTTGAGATGTAATCAGAGTGATTCAGAGTGGTTTGGTGTGAAATGGTTCAGATCTCTTTACAGTGGTGGTGATAGGAAACCAGGGGTCGCCATGACTACAACACAAATATAGACATTTTATTTACTATCCAGAACCACCAGTGAACCTACACGAGTCTTCTGAGTTTATATGGAATGTTGATGATCGAAAAATAGTGGAAAATCAGAAAAAAAATAGGCCTATGTTTTCTCAGGGGACAATTTGCTTCACAACACCTGCATGTAGGCCTATCCCTCCACCATGAACAGATTTTAAGACAAAAATCTTCTCAAAACTATCATAAAACAGTGTTTCAGTCATCAGGCAGTGAATTCATAACCATTTCATGTAGTAACTTTCTGTGAGGGAGCTTTTAGAGGTTGACGTCTGGTTCCCATCACCACCACTGTGAACACCAAACCACTCTGAATGACTCTGTAGCTATTTAAATATACTGAAAAATTGTGAAATCGATGGAATTCCCCTTTAGTCATAACGTTATAGGGAAGTGTTTGCATGTTTCCTCACTAATCCTCACTGCCGGATTAATTAATTTGGTCAGCACAGTTAATTAATATGCATGGGCTGCTGCTCATGTAGAGAAGCAAAGCAGATTGTAACTAGATTAAAAGCAAACAAGCAAACAAACAAAAAGCATAAATAAGGTCAGTGAATTAAAAATCATTAACACAGCCTTCTGACAAATCCAATTGGTGGCTCTTATATAACAATATTTCTGTAATATTAGCCAGTCAGTGTGTTACAGCTGAGGGCTGAGCATAAAATAATGGCCTTATTAGACTTCTAGTGCTCAGCTTCAAGTCCTGACTCAGTGTTTTAAGGTCACACAAATCTCAGCTGGCTGAGAGCTCTCGCCTCTCTGTCTGATTTATTTCCCCAACACAGCTTCACATCTTCCCCAGCAGCCATAACAACCTGCCAGGAATGAATTAAATGCATGGATGGAGAGTGACTGAGTGAGTGAGTGAGTGATTGTGGTGGTGAATATGGATGTTTAGGATCATCATACCTGTCAGGACTGAATATGCTGATTATAGACATTCTGTAACAGTAACTAAAGTCAAAATAAACATATATGGAATCACTGATCCAGTAAACTCTGCTTTACTAATAAAGAAAACTGAAAAATAAGGACCAAAACAGAGCAGCAGCTAACAGCCTCGGCTCAGCCGCCTATGTGCTGTTGCTGTAGCTACTGCTGCTATGGAGACCTGCGCTAGGATTGGCTGGTAGTTTCCCGCCTCCTCCGCTGATTGGTTGTCATTTCCAGCCTGGAGCACTAGGATTGGCTCGCACTTTAAACCCGCGAGTGGAACCTTGCTGCAAAGTAGACCTTCACTAGGATTGGCGGGTAGTTTCCCGCCTTGTGCGTTGATTGGCTCGTAGTTTCTCATTTTCCTTCTGCACTAGGATTGGCTTCAATGGGATTTATCCTGTTTCTGATTGGCTGCCGCCTCAGGAGGATGCAAATTAGCGGCCTGTAAACGTTTGTGTTTATAAATCCAGTTTGCTAATTTAGTCGCAGGACATTAGTTTGAATTTTGTTTAGTTTTGAAATATTCTTCTTGAGAGAAGTGTTAAAAACGATTAGTAATAATTTTATGAACCACTGTTATGAATATGTGCATTTCATTTTTTAAAATGTGATTTTCATAAGTGGTTGTTTTGCATGTGGAACTGTTTGGAAACGATTGTTAATGAATTTAGTATTTTATTTCTTATATGTAAATATCAGACACTATTTTAGTTCATGTCTAATAAACTTGTATTAATAATTAAATTATTTAATTGGCGTTTTTTATTATACACATACATATACAGTGTACAAGTGGGTGTAGTAAGGGAATAGCTTTAGAAAAGGCTATTTTTATGTTATATTATTATTATTGTTATTATTATTACTGCTACTACTACTGCTGCTACTGTATAACGTTATTCATTTTTTTGTGAAGTTAGTAAATAAATATTTATACTATAAAATAAAATACTGGTAACTGAAAATGATCATTAAAAATAAAATATTTATTATTTAATTAATTAAATAAATATTTCTATATTACATTATTATTTATTACAATCGTTGTAAAATATTTCGTAATACTTCGTGTAAAAATATTTATTACTGCAAGTGATAAATAAAAAGTATTGTAAAATATGTAATTGTTCATTAAATCAATGTTATGTTGCATTATAATATTACTGTATATCATTGTTACTTATTCATAATCAGTGTAGAACATTACTAAATTAATAATTACGTATTTTTACAGCGATAATTAAATAAAAAGTGAGAGTGATTTCTGGGGGGGAGGGGTTTGTCGGAATACGGGTGGGGAAAGGAACACATAAATATCAGCACTGCTGTGAGTAAGGTCGTCTACTGAATACCAACTCATAGGATGAGGCAGCTGTCACCGCAAAAAACAGACAAATGTGAATAAATCCAAACATTACGATGACAGTTTACCTCATGAATTTAACTATGAGATCCCCGGAGACGATGCGAAGCTGATTTTGTAGTATTTTGACTAAAAGAACCGCTGAAAATAAGACCGAGCGGGTGAGTAACGTTACCGTTAGCTAGCCAAGTTCAGCCAGTCTGTCAGTGAGGGGAGCCGTTAGCCTGGGCGTCATCTGTCTCTGTGAGGTGGAAGGAAAACGAAAACCGTGTTTTTCTGCGAGAAATATGAAAACATGGGTTCGAGACTGAGCCGCCAAAGCAGCCTGGACAACGACGGGTTCTCGGCGAAGCGCCGGAGACATCTGGACAGCACCGGGGAGAGAGAGCGGAGCGGCAGCCGCGGCAGCGCCGACTTCATGCTGCTCAGACCGGACAGACTCCCCGGGATGCTCCGCCGGAGCGACCCGAGCCCCTACGCCAGGAGGGTCGCATGGATCCGGGAGATCCAGCAGCTTCTGCGGCAGAAGAAGATCGAGGAGGCTACAGACGTGCTCAGAAGGCTGAGAAAGGTAAGGGCTGGATGTGGTGGTGGTCATCTGCACCTCTTTTTAAAGAGATGGTTCTTTAGTAACGGCAATGGTTCTGTTTAGAACCATGAGGTCTATAGAGAACCGTTCCAGGCTTAAATGGTTCTGTGCATGGTGGAATGTGTGGTATATGTTTCTATACAGAACATGTTTGAAAATGGCACCTGCTGTTGTTAAGATGTCAAGCTTGTAGCAATATAAGAACCTTTTCTGGTAATATATAGAACCATTTACATGTTTCACTATGCAGAGACCCATGTATGCATAAAATGGTTCTGTATAGAACTTATGGTTCTATATAGAACCTTTTACTAAAAAACCCTTGAAGAACCATCTCTTTTGAGCCATTGTTGCTATTCCAGCCTGTATCGTACTGTATTGCATTTGCAAAACGTTGCAGGGGTCCAAGCAACTAATGTCCCCGGTCATGATTTTGTTTAATGCTTTTGTCGTTATTCTAACCCACTATGCGCTCTTTGCACATTGCATTTTCCAAATGTATTGCCATGCAGCTGCATCGCTTCTTGCACCACCAGCCTGCGTTATTATTGTTTGTTTTTGTCCACAATTCGCAAGTGTTTCCCAGGCTGCACCAGCAGGAGTGGCGTGGAGCGGGGCTCTCTCCACGTACGCTGTTTGGCCGTACCTCTCTGAGGTGCTGCAGTGTGTCACCTTGTTCAGGAGAACGTTCCAGCTCACCTGAATCAACCACAGACTGGACAGGCTGTACTGAAATCAGTGATGTGGTGAGGCTGATATGACAGCACAGCACTTAACACAAAGAGACACAAGGGGAACACGAGGTCACGAGGACAGTGTGGTCATGTGTATGTGTGTTTATATATGGCCATGGATTTAACTCCTGAGTCCTCAGAATGGTGGGAAAAGACGCCGTGGGGACATTTAGCCGCTCTCTGTGGGGAAGATCGACTTCAGAAATAGCAAAAGTGGCCAAAGATGATCTTTTAGTGCCCATATTCTGCTGTGGGCTGAATAAACAGATGTATGTGTTGGTTAATGTGACAAACATTGGGTTTAAATCAACCTGTTTTGCAGTTTCCATATATGGATGGAGGTTTGAAATATTTAAAGACTCAGGGAACCTAAATCTGTGTTTTCTTTGTTATTAGGTTTATCTTGTCCTTGCAGGCAAACAAAAGACGCCGTGGGGACATGTAGTAAGTTAGCCCTGTAAATAATGTTCCACTGACCGATAAATGACCAATGTATTTCTTCATATCTTGACATAAACTGGGAGGTCCTAATCTTGGATAGCGCTTCCATCAGCATTCCCCTGACCAATCAAAAGGCTCCTGTTTGTCTGTGACCTGTTCCGTCCAGTTAGTGTCACATAAAAAATAGTTTTATATGAGTGGTGGAGCCAGTTGCTCATTAGCCACGCCCACACAGTTCTCAGACAGGGCCGTTCAGCAGTTTTTAAGCTGTGTTTTGTCATATTAATATCTCGTTTTTCATTCAAGCTTTGCTGAATGTTTAATGCAACACTCAAGTTTAGTGACATACAAACATTTTTAATGTCTTACTCTGTGTTTCCTGGGACTTCCACAGTTTACAGTTTACATTGGAAGCACAAT
Source organism: Colossoma macropomum (assembly GCF_904425465.1). Classification (NCBI taxonomy): domain Eukaryota; kingdom Metazoa; phylum Chordata; class Actinopteri; order Characiformes; family Serrasalmidae; genus Colossoma; species Colossoma macropomum. The sequence continues at coordinate 1,434,779 of NW_023494793.1, read as the reverse complement.
CAGAATCGGCCAAGATCACATTTTGGTAGGTTTTTGCCCCAAACACATACTCAGCAATCATAACAGCAATATATAATTTTGATTTTGGCTGATTTATGTTGCAGGTCTCTCACTTTACCCTGGTGAGTCGATGTAGAAGGCGACACTTTCAACAAACTCATGCCATGTTGAGTGTTACAGTGAACAGTCTCCTCTTCTATATTATCTCTTATCTTAAACAGCAGCCACGTTTACATTCAGCCTGATAATCCAGTAGTAATCCGACTAATAGCTCATTTGGAATAGAATACGTCCGTGTACACTTTGCAGTCGGAATAGACTAGACCGATAGACAATTCCGAATACAGTTTCTGTCAGATTAAACAAGTAAATAGTCAGTTAAAAAGGAGAATAATGGTCTGTAAACAGCTGTATCCAATTACATTCCCAATCGGACATTGAGTATGTGCATCTGCGTCATAGCAAAAGTTTATAGCGTTCACTATGGCGGAGCAGAAACTGGTTCAGTTGAGTACATGAGCAAATGAACACAAACTGGGAGCAAATTAAAAACGGATGGAGGTTTCGTGTCCTCGCCGGTGGGACTGGCATCCAAGCTTAAGCGTCTCCGAATGTAGCAGGACGTGACGTCTTCCTCTCGCCCTTCTTTAATCAGTACAGGTAAAGTACGTTTCCCTGAGTCCATCATATTTATAAAGCAGTTGAAAACACAAGCGCACCAGCTGAAAACTCAGGTAAATCACTGCTGCTCGTCTCACGTGATGCTGGTTGTCATGGTAACGTCTACATTAAGCGGTCCTCTACGCATGCGTGTAATTTTGGATCAGATTACTTGTAGATTTTCTTCAGATTGTTGAGTAGAGTGAGAATAAACACCTCCATCTTAATCTGTAATCGAAATTAATTCAATCGGACTGGAGATAATCTGGCTGGTGGCAGTTTTTGTTGTGTTTTCCAATTGCTGTCCATTTATCAGGGCCAAAAACTGATTGTGTTGTTTTGTTTAATATTGTTGAAATGGAAGGACATCTGTCCACCAACCTTTGCCCGATGTGTTGGAGTTTTTCATAAATTTGGGAAAATTAAATATTCCATTAGAGAATGTATCAAGACTTTTTTATAAGATGTGGGACCCTTTATTTTGAAGTATGTGACTAAATACATTAAACTGCCTGCAGCTTTTTAGTTGAGCTGATGGTTCTTCAAGGGTTCTGTCGTAAAGACAGTGTTTCTATATAGAACCATGAACACTCAAAGAACAATTTGCATGCTTAATTTGTTCTCTGCATGGTGAAATTGTTCTTCAGATTGATGGAGATTGATGTGTTGTTTATGGTTCTATGTGGAACCTTTTTGAAAAAAAATCTTCTATTATTACAAGCTTGATATCATAACAATGGTAGAACCCTTTTTGGTCCTATATAGAACCATATACAACACAGGGAACACATACATTCCCTATGAGTCTGAAGAACCATTTCACCCGGCAAGGAATCACTTAACGCAAATGTTTTTCTTTTTACATATTCATATTCATTTACATATTACAGTGGTTCTATACAGAACCACTGTTTTTGCTAAACAGCCACCTTTTAAGTATTTGCATTTTGTATTGAAGCCATAATAATTCTGCCCTTTTCTTACCACTCTTTTCTTACTTGTTTTCTTTCATTACAATTATTAGTATTTTATTTTATTATTTTTTAATTTAGTATTGTGATTTAAACATATAAAAAAAAGTTTTTTTGGAAATTTGCAGGAACATTGTGGATACACACCGGTCGGTGTATACAGCAATGTTTATATACTCATATCGGAATAGGACGTAGAAAATTAATGATCTTTACATTCCTAGATTACATACAATTGTTATTACCAAAAAGTGGGGAAATTGATACAGTCCCTCTAAATTAGGGTTGGGTGAATTGAATCACAGCTGCATTTACATACACTCACACACCACTCACACTCCAGGACACACTAGTGAGCAGAAATGTAATGGACGTGACTTTGATGTCACAGTTGTCGTGGCACCACCTTCAGCAATAAGAAAGTGATTTAAATCCAGACAGAATGTTCTCTCAGCTTCGTTCGCATGTTCTCCTCCTACTGTGTCTCGGTGACTCATTTTCAGGGCTGCTCATGCTGCGACTGCGTCCCGAAAGCTTAAACTGAGCTTTCAGTCTGACACATCGCATCTTTGTCGCTTGCAGTGCAAACTCATACTACTGGTGCTCTGCTGGTCACATGACATTAGCAGAGGAAGTGAGCTCTACTAATCCCAGTGGGAAAGAAATGCCTTTAACCCCAGCCTGGCGTCTCTCCTCACATCTCCGTGCTCCATAGCTGTTTAACCAGTGGCCTAATGTGGCCCTGCGCAGAACCGACTTCATTCAACTTTCGCCAGCACTGCAGAACCTCACCATTAAAATCTTGCGTCAAGCAAGACGTCAGAATGTCACTGTCGTTGGCTGGAATCTCCGATGACAAACATGACTATTGTTTTTATTCTAAGAATTTCAGATCTGTTCTCGTCTTTGGTTCTCTGTCCCAATGGGGATGCCGTTTGTTTGATTTCCTCCTTCTGGCAGCTCCTTTTATGGCCACCATAAACACCAGTTTTTATTCCCAGGACAAAAAAAAAGCTGAGTTTGTTATTTTAAAAGAAATAAAGCCCTTGTAGGTCATACTTTATTCTTTAGATTTCTTGTCACCTTCCTGGCAATATCGTCGCCTTTGTGATGTTGTAATAATAATAATAATAATAATAATAATAAAAATAATAATACAACTCATTTCCAAAAAAATTGGGCGCAGTGCAAAATGTCAATAAAAACAAAATTCAGTGATGTGTAAATCATTTAAACTATATATTTCATTAAAAATTGTATAAAGACCACAAATCAAATGTTGAAACAGAGAAATTGTTATAGTTTTTTTGAAAAATATTTGCCCATTTTGAATTTGATGCAAACAACACGTTCCAAAAAAGTTGGGACGGGGGCCTGTTTACCACTGTGCATGTTTACCATTTTTGCTTAACGTAGGATTTTAGCTGTTCATCAGTTCGGGGTCTCCTTTGTGATATTTTCCATTTCATAACGTGCCAGATGTTTTCAGTGGTGACAGGTCTGGACTGCAGGCAGGTCAGTTTAGCGCCCGGACTCTTTTAATATGGAGCCATGCTGTTGTAATACATGCAGAATGTGGTTTTAGATTGTCTTGCTGAAATAATCAAGGCCTTCCCTGAAAAAGACGTCGTCTGGATGGCAGCATATGTTGCCAAAACATGTATATATCATTCAGCATTAATGGTGCCTTCACAGATGTGCACGTCACCCATGCCATGTGCACTAATGCACCCCTATACCATCATGAATACTGGCTTTTGAACTGTGCACTGATAACAAGCTGAGTGGTCTTCAATTTCAGATGTTGATTCGTCAGACCTCAGGACACTTTTCCACTTCAGCTCAGTCCATTTTAAATGAGCTCAGGCCCAGAGAGAGTGGCAGCGTTTCTGGATCCTGTTTATATACACGGTTTCTTCTTTGCATTTCAGAGTTTTAGCTTGCATTTGTGGATGCAGTGATGAACTGTGTTCACAGACAGTGTGAACTGTGTTTCTGAGCCCATGCAGTGATTTCCACTACAGAATCATGTCTGTTTTTAATGCAGTGCTGCCTGAGGGCCCAAAGATCATGGCCAGCAAATACTGGTTTTTAGCCTCGACTCTTACATACAGAGATTTCTCCAGATTCTCTGAATCTTTTAATGATATTATGTACCATAGATGATGAAAAGTAAAAGTTATTTGCTATTTTACGTAGAGAAACGTTATTCTTGAATTGTTGCACTATTTGATGGTGCAGTCTTTCACAGAGTGGTGAACCCCTCCTCATCTTTACTTCTGAAAGACTCCGCCTCTCTGAGATGCTCTTTTATACCCAATCATGTTACTGACCGGTTTCCAATTAACCACCAGGTGTTTTTTTTTAGCATTACACAACTTTGCCAGCCTTTTGTTCCCCCGTCCCAGCTTTTTTGGAACGTCTTGCTGCCATCAAATTCAAAATATGCATATATTTTTCAATAAACAATAAAACTTCTCAGTTTCAACGTTTGATATGTTGCCTTTGTAGTGTTTTCAATGAAATATAGGGTTTAAAGTAATTCACACATCATTGTATTTTGTTTTTATTCACATTTTTGACAGCATCCCAACTTTTTTGGAAATGGGGTTGTATATTACACTTTCATAGCGCTTTTCAAAGATGCTTACAGATTTTTAAAACACAGATAGACACAGACTCTTATAAACACAGTAGAGACAGACACGAAGACAGGAAACACAAAACCATAGGATCACAAGCAGAAACATAAGACTTGATAGCTAATTTAAGGCTGTGGTTGGTAATAGGCAAGAAAGAAGAGATGGGCTTTAAGATTTGATTCAAATGAGGAGCTGGAATAGGCCTGTTGGACATGTGGGTGAAGAGAGTTTTAGAGTCGGGGAGCCAATTTTGTAATTTTTCCTTTATTCCTACATACAGTTAATTTGATGTGTGTCAAAAGTGTATATTATTAAATGCATCAGTGTTTTTACAGCCCTTGTAATCACCAGCAGTTCATGGTGACCAAGTCGGCCGAAGTCAGGCAAAGTCAAAAAGTGAACGTAGTCATTGTCTGTAGCCTGACCAGATGAACTATGCTAATGAGAAACTGTAGAACAGACTCAGTTTATACCACAATACCTACATTTAGAGTCAGTTATTCATTCAACCTAATGAGAAACTGTAGAACAGACTCTTCCGATCTGGTTGTTCAGACTGAGTCACATTGCCGCAGATCGGATACGTATCGGATTTCAGTACCACGTATGAAAGAGTCTCAAATCGGAATTGAATGTCAGATTCAGTGTGTTTTTTGCTGTTCCTTTAGTCCAGGTTTTACAGCCTCAAAATCACCCACTGCACTTAGTGTTAAATTGTAAGTCACTGTTAATTTGACATTTTTACAGTGTATGCGTCCAGTTAATCATATCCCCAGCCGTGTTGCTTAGCTGGATTAGCACTTCAGTGGATTAAGAAGGAACCTTCATTTCCGAATTGCTTTGGAACACAAGCTACTGTGGTCTTTTTCCTGTTAGCGCCCCCCGTAATGAGAAGTTTATCATCCTAATCCTTCACAGACTTCACTGTACACTCTTTAGGCACCTCTTTCTCTGGTATAAATGCCTCCCAACAATTTTTTTAGACTAGTCAATGATCACATGATTGACACTGACAGCATGGATGCCTCAGAGAAGACGAGAAGGTGAGTAGTCTGGTGATTTCAGGGTGCATATCCGGTTTCCTGATTGCTAGCAGAGCGATCCAGGGGTTGCCAGAAAAGACACGTCACGCTCTACCGACTTGTGGGAGTTTGGCTGCATTGTAACATTTCTCCACCGATCTTCAGAGCTTCAAAGATCAGATAGTGAATGTTGTTATCTTCGGTTTCCTGAAGACTACAATAAAAAGCCATGTGTTGTTGGGAAGGGGGCATAACTCAGGGAAAATAAGAATAACCAACTTCTCACCGTGTTATGCCCCCTTCCCAACAACACATGGCATCTCGGCAAGGGCGCCTACCGACTGCGCCTAAGTCGGATACAGATTTGAGAGATTCCAGGGTCTGTATCTCCAGTTCCCTGAAGGCTAGCAATGCGATCCAGGGCTCATCCTGCTCTGCTGTCTTGTGAAGTTCGGCTTTGTCACAGATTTTTAAAGTCACCTTTTGTGAATCTTTCCTTTCTCCTGTGATTTTATTCATGACGTCATCGGCGATTAGTTGATGTCGAGTCGACTTTCATCACATACCTGTCAACTTTAAAAAATCTGCAAATCCTAGCACACTCTCAAAAGATGGTTATTCAAGGGTTCTTTAGTCAAGATGATGGTTCTTTATAGAACCATGAACACTCAGAACTTTTGCATGATTTAAGGGTTTCTTGCATTATGAAAGGGTTTTTCAGATTGATGGAACATGTGCTGTAGATGGTTCTACAAAGAACCTTAAATGATGCATCAGCCAGCTTCTTGTTCGAATTTTCCCGTTCCACCTTAAATGGTGCAGCAGTTACATTTGAAAATTCAAACAAGAAGCTGGCTGATGCACCGTTTAAGGTAGAACGAGAAAATTCAAACAAGAAGGTGGCGAATGAGAAGCGACTTTAGCCTCGTGAAAAGTTGAACATTGAGAGACATTTTACAAGACTTTTTTAGCTGCGCAAAGTGAGTCTGTGTTTTTATATTATATTTTTTGGTCTATACCAAGACATTAGCTGGCACATATGAAGACATAATTTCAGCCAGGATGGTAAAATCTTACTTCATTAAAATGGACATAGTGTTGTGGCTCCTGAGGTTGTTTGACAACATGGCACTTCTTAACATTTGGGTTACTGAGCCCTGTAGTAGTGGAATAAATATGTAGTGGAATCGCCATCTTCAGATACATGTTTATGCCCAGCTTATCTCTCCCCGTGGTTCCCTGTGTTGGTGTTCTCCCTGCTCTAACGAACACAGTTCACCTCAGTCTCAGAGCTCGTTAATTAGTTCATTTGTGGCATCAGGTGTTTTGGGATCAGGGGAAGCTCTAGAGCCCATTTTACACCAGACGAGGTAACCTCCCGTGAGGAATACCCTCCCATTTAATCAGTGTTTTTCCACACTGGCTTTGTGCGTCATGCAGCATAAGGCTCAAAAATATGCCTTTTGTCTATTTTTGTGGCTTTCCACACGCTGCATTCTAGCAGTTTGTGCAAACTATGGTTCCTCAAGGGCCCTTTATTAAAGAACCTTTTCCATGATAAAAGGGTTCTTTGTATCATTAAAAGCATTCTTCAGATTGATGGAGGATGTGCTGTAGGTCGTTCTATATAGAATCTTTTTGAAAAGAGTTCTATATAGCACCACAAATGGCTCTTGACATCATAACAATAGAAGAACCCTTTTTGGTGCTATATGGAAACCTTTTCAAAAAGTTTCTGTATAGAACCATCTACAGCACATTCTCCATCAATCTGAAGAACGCTTTCACCATACAGAGAACTCTTCAATCATGCAAAAGTTTCTTGAGTGTTTATGGTTCTCTATAGAACCATTTTCTATAAGAACTATTGAAGACCCACTTTTTTTTAAGAGTGTATAATCAAAACAGACAGCTATTACCAGGTGATCCAGGATGGTTGTGTATGTATTACTGTAGTTTTTAATCGTAGATAACATGCTATAGAACGAGAATGAACAAAATAACAATTAAAATAACGAATATATCCATTTTATAAGGCTAAACTGTGGTGGTTTTGTCTGGTAACCACTGTGAATACATGTGAAGTAGATGGCACATAGATAAAAATTGGTGGTTACCTAGAGTAACCGCAGTGCATTTAGGGCAAACACATGATCACATGGAGAAATGGTGAAAGACATTGTGCCTATAGGATAACATTGTGTTGATTTTGTTTGATGATATTTCACAGAGCTAATTTGATTTATACTGTATATCACAGGGCATCATGGAAGAACAGAAATGAGTGCTGAGGAGGTAGTAAGACTTGCTGGAAGCCGTCCCATCAGATTCTTCATGTAGCGAGAGTGAGAGCAGTCAAAAGGATTATGAGGGAGATCCGGGCAGTTATGGAATCCAGGGAAATGAAAACGACAGAGGTAGTGGGAGTGACCAGGGCAGTGACCCAGATGTAAATGCACACATTCTGGAAAGTAAGCAGTTTCCGAATGACAAGATGACCTTGAAGGAAGTCTGTTGGTAACAGGTTTAGTCAAGGCCAGGATGAATACTAATCAAGACTGAAGACACTCAGCTGAGAAAGGAGAAAGACGGGCTGAGTTCCCACACCACAAACCAAACATCTGAGGCTGCTCATCTCCCAGTGTGAGAGTGTGAGCACAGCACTAAGAAGGGTTTGCATCGCACAAAATGGATGTGCACGGAGTGCAAATTTGGGCTGCGCATCAGCAGGACAAAGAACTGATTTTTATCTTTGTTAGGGCTGGCCGATATGGCCAAAAATGTTATCACGATAAAAACATTTTATATCAATACGTTTCTGGTAATATTCATAATTTAAGAAAGAAAACAGATCATTTTAGCTGTCTGGTGACGAGTGCTTGGCTACCTGGTTACAAGTGCTAAACTGTTTAGTTTCTCAACAATGTCAGCTTAATACGAACAGCATACATTAGCTGGCTCGGTACGTCAGTGATGGATCACACCGCCTCACTGCCATCACTCCTACCACATCCATGTCAGAGCATATCACAGTATTCAAATGATCAATTTGCCATGCAAGTGACTGAGCGCTGCTTCAAGTTAGCAAGCTGCTAAAAACAGCTAGCCTGGGAAGCTAGCGTTCTCCCACTCTCCAATGCCTCACAGCTTCGTCAGTTTACTTTCGTTTAAATCAGGGCTGTAATTAACAAGAACCCACTTCTTTCTTTCACTTTCGTTGCTTGTGAATGCACTAATACTAACATATGACTGAGCGCTGTAACAGTGCTGTAGTTGTGAGGAGCAGACGTGATTTAGCGCTGCTAAAGCTCGTTAGGATGTTAGGAGAGAGGTGAGTTCACTGTAGGACAGTAGTTACGCCGCTGATCTCGTCACTCGCACTCGTCACAGGAGAGCATATCGCCGATCGCTCCTCTCAAACAGGGAATGTATGACTCGTTTTACTTGTCGCCCCCTCCGTCACTAATCATGTTGAAAAACTCGGAAGTGCGCCCTCTCGTGGCGACAGCGGAGTAGTGTCGCAGTAGAAAATGCCACATCTGTCGCTAGAACATGGAAGTGTGAGAATAGTTTATTATATCTAACATTTATCGAACATTTATGATAGTTCTATCAAGGAAAGTTATATTGCGATAATTATCGTTATCTTTTTATCGCCCAGCCCTAATCTTTGTCACAAAAATTGAAACAAAACAATAAAATCACAGAGCAAGCTGAGTATTAAATTAAAAATGCAAATGATATAGTCAGCACCACTTAGTGCACAGTGGTTACTCAGAGAAACCACCTCAGAAATGACCTTTGACCCTGAACTTAAAAAATCTCACCCAAAATCTATTTTAGTTTAATGGTTTTTTAACTTGTTCTTATCAACAAATCTGGTATTTTGAAAGAAATTCTTTGTGTGCCTGAAAGTTAGTTAGGGATGAGCATTCAGACAAATTTTGATATTTGAGTATCCATAAGAGTTAAACAGATAAACTAGTAACTGCAGAGAAGGAAAAAATGGCCGTTTAGCACTGGTGTTGCACAAAACATTAGCATCACATAGATGAATACATTTCATACAATGTTTTATTGTTCAAAAATAGCCAAAGGAAATTGATAATTAATAATTGATAATTAATTGAAAATCAAATTGCATCAGTAACTGGTTTGGTGTGTTTACACTTAATAATCTGATGACTGCAGAAAATCAGATTGTGTCTGTAACTGGTTCAGCATGTTTTCATGCTCTTGAGTAATCAGATAATGGGAAAACTCCAGGGTCTACATGAGTCAGACAATAATTTCTGCTTTACAACCAGCCAATAAACTCACAGAATAAAACGTGACATAAACATAACCTAAAACTCAAATGTCTAGCTGTGCCTTTTTTTTTTAAAACATCAGGTCACTTCAGCAAAAAATATGAACATCCATCATCTAGAAGATGAAGAATATTTAAATAATTTTGTCAAGCCTGTAGTCGGTTTCAGCATCGCTCCAAAAGTGTTGTTGCATCTCGTGGGTATCTCTCTCTCTCTCTCTCTCTCCTCTCTCTCTCTCTCCCCCTCTCTCCCTCTCTCCCCGTCTCTGTCTCTCTCTCTCTCTCCCCCTCTCTCCCTCTCTCCCCGTCTCTGTCTCTCTCTATCTCTCTCTCTCTCTCTCTCTCTCTCTCTCTCTCTCTCTCTCTCCCCCTCTCTCCCTCTCTCTCTCTTTATCCCTCTCTCAGCCTCTTTGGCTCTCACTCCTCTCCCTCTCTGTCCATCTGTCCTCTCTCTCTCCTCGTCTCTTACGGTCTCTTCGTCTTTCTTCTTCCTGTTGGTCTTTTCCATCTCTTCTGCGTGCTCTCTCTCTCTCTCTCTCTCTCTCTCTCTCTCTCTCTCTCTATCTCTCTCTTTTTCTCTCTGTTGCAGTCTCTTTCTGTCTTTCTACTCTCGGTTGGTCACCTTCATCTCCTCCTCCCCCCTCTACACGCCCCCCCCTCCACCACAGACAGAGCTGCAGTTAATTACTTTGAGGATTTGACAGCTCGTGGCAGAGAGCAGCATGTGTAATCAACAGAGACGCTGCTGAGGGCCGCGCTGAGAGAGCCGCGTCACCGGAGACCCGCTACAGCGATCTGCAGTGTGTGGGTGTGTGTGTGTGTTTTCACATTCCAGGGTCAATTATGTGAACTCCAAACCTTTATTAAGACTGACTTACATTATCACGACGGCAGTGAAAATGGGCTCTGTGTTTTAGAATTGCTGTCAGCGAATTAACGCAACTGGAGCAAGGCTGATTGTCCGGCAGTGACAGCGCTGGTGGAGCTTCCGCACTGATGGAAAGGTCATTTTGGGTTCTACAGTCAGCGGTGCTACAACTTTACTGATGTTGATGTCTCTGTCGTCTGTGAAGTAGGGGTGTGCCCGGGTACTCGAGTACACGGTTAAGCATAAGTATTCAAATACTAAAATTGCTCAAATGCAGTGACAGTGCCACACTAGCCAGGTTCCCATTCCACTGTAAATTTAATTTAACTGCATAACTGAAATTATGCTTTACAGTAAAACTGTATGCACCTTTTTTTTGTTCACCAACCCCTGTTTTCTTCACACACTACACAGACAATAGCCACATTTATATGCAGCCAGGTAATGCTTTATTAATCCTACTAATAGCTCAATCAGAATAGAAAACGTTTAAGTGCGTTCTGCGCATGTGCGTTTGCGCCATAGTGGAAGTCATAATGTTCAACATGGTGGGAGCAGAAACTGGTCTGCAGAGGAGACGAAGTTTATGCTTGAGCTTTAAAAGACTTAAAGATAGTCAACAGGCTGCATGGAGGGTCTTAGAATGTTGCAGGACGTGAAGTCTTCCTTTTAGTAAATACACAAAGTATAATTTCCTGAGTCGGCCATAATTTTAAAGCAATTAACAACACGAAAGCTCCAACTAAACTCTCAAGTAACTCACTGCTGCTCGGCTCACTCCGACTGGACTCGCATGATGCTGGTTGTCCTGGTAACGTCTACACTAAGTGGTACTCTACACACATAATTTTGGATCAGAGTGTGCATATATACAAAGATTTTCATCAGAGTGCTGAGTAGATCATTCCGTCTGATTGGCAAAAACCTTTGCATGTAAACACAGCCAATGATGCACTATGCAGGGATTAAATTTATAGACAAGCGTTTGGTCTTTAGGACTTTTATTTTTAGCAGGAATGCATCTGTTATTGGTGTCAGTGAAACCACAGCTCAAATTCAGAAATGCCCATAGGCGAGGAGCGACCTGCAGTTCGGGCAACAGGAGGTGAAAAGTCACTGCCGGTGTGAAATTAGATCACTGCTGCCGCCCATCTAAATTCACCAAATTACCCTGCAAAGCCCGGCTTAAAACGTTACAGCCTGTGTTGAAATGTCAGCCAAGCAAACAGCAAAAACTCCCAGTTAACACCAACCAAGTACAGTTAGGCTAATGAATAATTTGTAGGGGATAAAGTATCAGTGCAATTTCCCCAGATTACCTCACTTAGTCCAGATCGAAACGTCATACATTTATTTCAGTGTTCAAATTAAAATCAAATGGCTACAAACAACAAAAACAAACTCTTAGTTAATACCTGATAGAACAAAGCTAGGCAAATAAAGAGCCGCCCAAAAGGACATAAATCACTCTGAAACCTACTTTCAAGATATTCAAATTTCATTCTCCTCCTAATTGGGCCATCACCAAAATGTAGATTACAGCAGTCCTCTTTAGTCTTGGGATAAACTTCCAAGTCAAGCTCCATTTTTGCTGTTAGCTTCATCTCCTGCTCGACAAAAATAACAAGAGGCCCCATTGTCTGTTACAAGGTTCAATTCAAACAGGACTGTTAATACTGAAGCTCTGAGTTTGGCGAATTATAGAAGGTAATTTGTGCCGGAATTATTACTTAGCAGATATGTGAAATCCTCGGATATTGCACATTCATCATGGATTAGAATCACAGATCTTGTCGGTAATCACGGAAATTACAGCACCTTCCAAGATAACACTAATCCAGCTATAATGGAGCTTTAGACAGACTTTCCATCAGCCCTGGACAAGAGAATGAAACACTTGTAGAGAAATACGGAGCAAGTTTACAGAGAAATCTGTTGATGTGTTTCATTTTATGGCTGTATTTTATGTGTATAGTGCAGAGGCAGAAAGCAGTGACTAACATGGCGGCTCAGGTCCACCTTCTGTCTGTTTACCCATCAGTTCAAAAACACTCCAAAAATGGAAACACATGATCGGTGACTGTATTTCGTTCACTTTTACGTTATTTATTCACCAAATTAATTTCGCAGTAATGTATGCACCCCACATCCAACCGAACTTTGGTGATTTTATTTGGTAATTGCCATCAAATCTTTGTAATTGGATGTCAAGACATGCATAAAAGTGTATGGAAACCTGGACCTTTGAAGTACCTGAGATAATCATTTTGTGGTAGACCAGACACTCAAGTAAGGAACTCAGGGTCTAAGCAGTTTAAGAGGGGGAAAATGAGCAGCGTTTGTGATACAAGATCATTGAGAAGTTGTAATTGCTACAGATGCACTACAAGCAAGTGCTCCAGCATATTTAATCTACGTCAGTAAGTTATGTGAAGGTAGGGAGTCGACAGTTTAATCAATGTTGACTCATCACTGTCATGAATAAAACGTCAGGAGAAGGAGATACTTTGCAGCCCTGGATCGCATCGCTGGTCTTCAAGGAACCCGGAGATGATAACATTCGATATCTGATCTTTGATGTTAGAAATGTTAGATCAAAGCCAGATTCCAAACCCCAGTAGAGTGTGATGTGCCTATTCGCGTGATATGCCCTGGATTGCTAGTCTTCAGGGAACCCAAGATATGGACACCGAAATCTCACAAATTTGTATCCGACTTAGGCGCACCCAAGGCAGCCTTGCCGAGACACTTCCAAAAGAGCCAGAGAAATTTAGGCTACGTTTACACAGCAGGTAAAAGTGGCCCAAATCCGATCTTTTTCCTCAAATGTGACACAGATGAGTCATCTGTGTGGCAGTGTGAACAGCAAAAAACGCATTGAATCTGACGTTTTCAATTCCGATTTGAGACGCTTTCATATGTGGTACTGAAATCCAATACGTATCCGATCTGCGGCAATGCGACTCTGAACAGCCAGATCGGAATTCATGCAACTTTTACGTCAATCCAACTCGACATTCGTCATAATTTTGCGCTGCTGAGACTCATAAACATTTAGTCTGATGTTTCTGTACCAAAAAAATTAGAAGAGACTCATCAAACTGCTCTGTGTTTGAAGAGGTTTCGAACGAACCGGCCGAACATGATTTTATGTTGAGAAACGTCTTTCACAGAGTGGTGAACCCCTCCTCATCTTTACTTCTGAAAATCTCAGCCTCTCTGAGAGTCTCTTTTATACCCAATCATGTTACTGACCTGATTCCAATTAACCACCAGGTGTTTTTTAGCATTACACAACTTTACCAGCCTTTTGTTGCCCCCGTCCCAAATTTTTGGAATGTGTGTTGGTATCAAATTCAAAAATGGTAATTCTCAGTTTCATATTTAATATGTTGTTTTTGTACTATTTTCAATGAAATTGCATTTTAGATTTTATTTACATTTTGCACAGTGTCCCAGCTCTTTCGGAACTGGGGTTGTACTTTATGCAAGAACGCGAATAGAGACACTGTAAGCTGTGCAGACAGGGTTTCGCGCATGGTTGCATTCAAAAATGACACATTTCATAACGCAAGAGCAAGTGCAAGCTGCATTTTTAACGTTACAGTAGGGGGCGCTATAACAGCCAAGCCTGTCCAAGTGCTTTTGTACTGCCAGCATGGTTTCTCAGCTGCTGTCAACGAGCAGTTAAGTCTCACGCAAAAACGACTTACAAAAACATTTAAAAATATGGCACATTATGGCCTTTCCATTCCAGCAGAAGAGGTCCAGCGGCTCACTCTCCTCTGCTGTCCACATTTAGCTGTTGAGGCTGATGGAATAGCAGTAGAGCTTCTCATTTGTCCTCTAGCGCCCCCTTCAGTACTGAATAATGTAAGCATGCACACTGAGTTGTTGGCCAAGCGCGGCCATTTGCGCTCGCATACTTGCATAGAGAACGTTTCTGACATTAGCGTGATGGCCTGAGACTTGGTGTCCAGCCTCATTGCAGCTGAGCTGTGCTGGATCTGTTTTCATTAAGGCAGATGGGGTCACAAGGACATCACGGCGAAGTGCTTCTTCAGCCAGCAGCTTTTTATTACTGCTGAGTTAAAGGGGTCAGTGTGTGCAAACTATCTACTGCAGACTTTGTTGAGCTTTTATCGCTGCTGTCATAAGAAAACCTTGTATCTCCATTTTTGTCGTTTTTTCAGTTTTCAGTTTGACCTAATTTGAAAATGCCTGTTGCCCTGTAAATTCCATGAAGAATGGACCAAAGGAGAGGGCCCAAAATGACTTGGAAAGAAGTCTGGTTCCATTAACTTACATTAAAAGTAAAGTAAGTTTTTTCCTTCCTCTGTAAAGTTATCGTTTCGTTTTTTCTTCTGACAGCAGTGTTATGTTTGTTCTTAAATATCTTGTCTTTTGGATATGTGTGTTTTATGTGAGCACACGGTTCTATTAGTGAGTTTTGTTTTAGGTCTAGAGTAGTGGTTCCCAAACTGTGGTCAGTGGTATAGCAAATGACAATGGGGCATGTAAAAATGTCTGCACGTCGCACGTTCCGGAGAAACTAACTTACAGTTCATTCATTAGTTTATCCTCTGCTGTTGTTGCCATGAATGAAGTGAGTTTTGTTTCCTAACTGATGTTAAGGCCTGTATGATCCTTGTTAGTTGTTTTTGCGAGCTATTTTCACTTTTACAGTTGCGGTTCAGTTCGCAGTTGTAGGGAGAGAGTAGTCTGTAGCTGCTGGGTGCATTTTGGGCTGTTAAAGCTGGATTTATTTTGGACCTTTGCTGGACATTCAGCTTTCTCTATTTGATTTCTCATGAAATAAACATGCATACATTTTCTCACTCTTGAGAAAACAAAAGATGATATACAGCCAAAAATTTCTCCAAGAAACCTTCGATAAATTCTGCTTAACAAAAAAGCTCCGGAAAGCAAAACACTGAAGGGTTACTTTTTAAGAGTGCATCCTCCATCCCACGGATGTGTAGCTCTGTTTTGAAACTCTCCTGTCCCTTCATATCACACTGAAACAAAGGTCTGTGATTGGTTATTTTTGCCTGTCAGTCAAATGTCCCTGTCCTGTCAAAGGTCTTGGTTCAAAACATTAAGGGAGCTAAATGTGCAGAACTGTCTGATAGATAGATGTCTGAGTTGTGAAATGATGGGGAGAGAGAGAGAGAGAGAGAGAGAGAGAGAGAGAGAGAGAGAGAGAGAGACAGTGATGGTACAGAATGAAAAAAATGTGCAGAGAGATACAGAAATAAGGACTGAGCAGAGAGAAAGGAAAATAAAGGAAGAATGTGGGAGAGACAGGGAAACAGACAGAATGGACAGAGAAAAGAGCAAAAGCAAAGAGAATAAAGAAAAACAGAAAGAGGGAGAGTATTGAGTGCCTGAGCGAGGGAGTTTGGGACGGTAAGGTGGATCCGTGTGGGCGTCCCGTCCCCAGTGTGGCACAGTTAGCCTGCAGCTAAAAACATTACAGCTCACACTCTCCAGCAGGAGGGAGTGCAAAGACCTGTACCGGAATACGCCGGCCATGACGGATAAAAGCATCAGGATCTGAATATTAATAACCCTGTGGAGCCACTTTCACAGCCCAGGCTCAGTCACTCCCTTTCTACTACTGCATCACTCCAACACTCTGCTTCTACGCTTGCATCACTCCATCACTCCTTTTCTTTAGCCACATCATTTCATCATTCTGCTTATACAGCCACATCACTATCACTCTGCTTCTGCAGCCGCATCACTGTATCACTCGGCTTCTACAGCCGCATCACTCCAACACTCGGCTTCTACAGCCGCATCACTGTATCACTCTGCTTCTACAGCCGCATCACTGTATCACTCTGCTTCTACAGCCGCATCACTGTATCACTCTGCTTCTACAGCCGCATCACTGTATCACTCCTTTTCTTCAGCCACATCACTCCAACACTCTGCTTCTACAGCCGCATCACTCCAACACTCGGCTTCTACAGCCGCATCACTGTATCACTCTGCTTCTACAGCCGCATCACTCCAACACTTCATTTCTAAAGCCACATCACTCCAACACTCCACTTCTACAGCCGCATCACTCCAACACTCCACTTCTACAGCCGCATCACTCCAACACTCCACTTCTACAGCCGCATCACTCCAACACCCGGCTTCTACAGCCGCATCACTCCAACACTCCACTTCTACAGCCGCATCACTCCAACACCCGGCTTCTACAGCCGCATCACTCCAACACTCCACTTCTACAGCCGCATCACTCCAACACTCCACTTCAACAGCTGCATCACTCCATCACTTCCTTTCTTTAGCCACATCACTGTATCCCTCTGCTTCAACAGCCGCATCATTTCATCACTCCTTTTCTTTAGCCACATCACTCCTTCATTCTGCTTCATCAGCCACATCACTCAATCACTTGACTTCTGCACGTGAGCTCCTGCTTTGTTGCAACAAAAACCTGCAGCCACACCAGCCCTTTGCGAATAAGACTGGACATTCCTGAAGAAGGATCGACACTCGGCTCGCTCAGAGACCCTCACTGATGCCGTGTTTCACTCACAAACGCGTCACAGTACAAGAAGAGGATGAGTTATGATTTCCCACTAACGCTGTCTTTCAAAAAGGCTTTTCTACACTGTGTAGTCACAATGAAATGTTAATCACTGATAAAAGACATATTTTATCTGTGTTGTGTGGTTTTGTGTGTTGGCAGGACCTGGGCTTAGAGGGCACGTCCCTGAACGACATCCTCTACAAGAACGCAGCTTTCCTGAACCTGGTGGACCCCATTTCTCACGAGCTGCTCCTGAGCCTCGCCAGAGACATGCAGTGTCCTAAGAAGGTCAGACTGATCTACACACTGTGGAATCTTTAGCGTTTCAGTTTTGATTTGGAATATATAGACCTCGTTTACACCTGGTCACCTTATGTGTCTTGAGTATCAGGATTATATACGGATGAGGCCAAACCACATACAAATGCAGGTGTAAAGCAAAAGGTTTACATTTAACCTCTGGACTAAAAATGGCACTAAATCCTCGTCAGAGTCCGACTGTGTACTTGTTAGCTCTATTCAAGCTTATTAGCTTGTCTGAAGAGTTAGCCTCTGTTATCCAATACAAAAACCTACACGTTTCCCTTGGCTATTTTTAAATAAAACATTTTTTTAAATGTGTTCTTCTATGTTTTGCAAAATCTTTGTATCACTGATTTTTTAGCCTCTTAACAGCAGTGGTATCGGCTAAAAGATAAGCCTACGGCTCTACACTAATTTTGTTTGGTCAAGTGAATATTTGTTCATTAGCTCCTATGAATACTCATCAAAATTAGTCAGAATTCACATCCTAATAAGTATTCTGCTGGCTTGTAGGTCAGTGCCTTAGAAGGCAGCTTTGTGATGAAGATTCCTGCAACCGAGACGCATTTGAGACACGCTTTGAATGCAGCAGTACATCAAAACATTGCCAAAATACAGACAGCTCACTGCTAGTTGTTAGCATTTAACTGTGTTAGTGTTAGTCATGGTCTTTTTATACAACCCCAATTCCAAAAAAGTTGGGATGCTGTTTAAAATGTAAATAAATGTAAATAAAAACAGAATGCAATGATTTGCAAATCTCATAGACCCATATTTTATTCACAATAGAACATAGAACAGATATCAGCAGCACCACCTCAAAAAAGTTGGGACAGGGCAACAAAAGGCTGGAAAAGTAATGGGTACTAATAAAAAACAGCTGGAGGAGCAATTTGCATGAACACCAGTGTAGTATCAGTACATCCAGCAGCGTCTTATTCAAACATTAGATTCGGACATATCTTTAAAACTTAAAATTTAGGTTTTACTGAACTCCAAATAATACATTGACAGATTCCAAGATAACGATTATTGTTCTGTTTACTTACTAATAGAGCTTCAGTGAACTCAAACTTTAAGGCAGCCCAGTTACTTTTTAGTTTAATTCAACAAATCTTCCTTAACTGTAGCTGGCTCCTGAAAAAAGACTTTCCCTGAAGTTTAATCGAGAGAACATCTGCTAGCTTCCATTAGCATTCAGTTCACTTCCTTCCCATCTTTGAAGATTTCTACACATTCCGAGTCTGTAATCACATTATTTTAATCTCCTCAATGTCGGCTCTATTTCCCACGGAGGCTCCTCCAGATAAGAACAGACGAATATACAGCGCCGCAGATACGGATCAGTGGGACTGTAGCGTGAGCAGGCGCTGATTTCTCATCGCTCTGCTGTCCAAACTCAGCTTGAGATCAGATCTGATATAGTTGATTTAACATTTTTTTCTTCTGATTGCATCAGTGCTGACATACAGGATTATGGGAACTGTAGGGCGACATGTTAGTTTTGTCATTACTGTTATACCGGTATGCAGATACATGCAGTTAATGTGACGTACAGACAGTGCAGAACTTGCTGAGTCCCTCACCTCTCGTGTAGTGGCTGCAGCCTGAGGTCAGTTAGTCTAGTTTACTGTCAAAGCAGTGACATCAGACTGTAATGAGTTAATGGGGAAAAGAGAGTGGAAAGAAAGGCCAGTCTCTTGGGGTTAGCCATTAGCCATTACCCTGGCATGGAGAACAGCTGGCTCTCCGTGTGCTCTGCTTATGGCACTCCTCGCTCGCCCGGCTGCTTGATGCAACGCCGCGGTCTCAACCTACAAGCCGAAAGGTCTGTGTAAGTGTAGACATTTGCACAGCAGTGCAGTATCATTTCAACAGTACAACCAGTATTAGCTAGTAATCAAACATATCTAGGAGGCATGATGGCTAATCAGGCAATTTGGCCTCTTTAGGCTTGTGCTGTAACAACTGCATACAATGAACATGAGAAATCATGAATCGCCATTTTTTTATGTGACAATACATTTTCAGCTAAAATTTCATGATGGTGACCGAAGAAAACATCTACGCTGGACCAACGGAGGAACCTCAGCAGGCGGTGTCTTATGGAAACATTCAACTTGGACATGACTTCAAAATTTTAAATTCAGATTTTGCTGAACTTCAAATAATACGTCGGCAGGCAGCAGTTATTGTTCTACTCAATGACTATTAGATCTTCAATAAACTCAAACTTTTAAGGCAGACACACTACTTGTAAATCAGTACAACAAATCATTTTCATCTGGCTCCTGACAAAAAACTTTCCCTAAAATTCAATTTAGAAAACATCTGCTAGCTTCCATTAGCATTCAGTTCACTTCCTTCCCATCTTTGAAGATTTCTACACGTTCCGAGTCTGTAATCACATTATTTTAATCTCCTCAATGTCGGCTCTATTTCCCACGGAGGCTCCTCCAGATAAGAACAGACGAATATACAGCGCCGCAGATACGGATCAGTGGGACTGTAGCGTGAGCAGGCGCTGATTTCTCATCGCTCTGCTGTCCAAACTCAGCGTGAGATCAGATCGGATATAGAAGAGCGGAGATTAGACTGCGTGTGAGGGGCGGGGGGTGTTCGGTAAGACCTCTTGGAGAGTAAATCTCCGTGTGGATTCTTTGTGGGATCTTTTTGTAAGCTTTCACTGGGAAGCAGAATCAAAGGCCACCAGGGCGGATGTGCTGATCTGCAGTTACCACCAGGGAAGACCACGATGTTTGGAGCGATAGTTTGGTGGGAAAAACACGAGAGCGCAGTTTCAGCCCTCTTCATTCGCTCCAGTGTAGTAAATCAGACGTTTGGTGTCTGAAGTTTGCTTCTTTGGCTTTATGTTAGAGCCACAAGACCAATGTTGCTGAGAAGCAGTGGAACTACAAATTAGCGTGGTGCTAACTGCATGCCTAAATCATCACGTAGGGTAATGGAAGCTTATGGAAGTCATTCACTTCCAGCCAGCGTCACTTGATGATGATCAGCTAGCAATCTTGTGACATGAAGTTCAACTTTGCTCAACTTTATGCAAATGAGCAGTGACGTGGGGCGGCAATGACCAATCAGAAAAGACAGAAAAGTCAGCTGCACTGACCTTGGTTTACGCTGAAGATTGTTCCGCTGCATTAACATGAAAATGTTGGAAAAGCAGATCGCAGTGCTGGTAACCCATATAGGAGAAAATATATGGACATATTTTTATGTATTTGAAATACATTTTCACAACAATGAAGGGTTTCCGGCATGATGGTCAGTCTTTAATGATTTTCTGAGTGCCCATTGGTCAGTTTCACACAGAATGTAGACGGACACACAAATCCACCAGTTCCACACGGTGAGAGGCAGATGACGTGTATCTCAGCCCCTCTTCATAGGCTCATAACTCCGGATGTGAGTCTCGTATGATCTCGTGATAAGATGGAATGGAAAGGGCGACTCTACAGATTCAGGAAGTGTTTGAACTGGATTTCTGAACTGGATCATCACAAAGATATTAATAGAAACACTGAGAAACATCTAATTTGACATGCCGACGTGTTCATTGACCCCAGAGGGTTAATAAATACAGCCTACGCTGGCTAAGCGCTGGGTGTTACCGGCTCCCATGCTTTTAAAAATCCAGTTTGCCTGACGACGCAATCCAGCCGAACTCCCTCTCTACCTGCTCTCGCTTCAGACCGCCCACCAGCGACAGGTTGAAGACTGCACGAGCACCGCTGATCATGACTTAGATCATGACATGAGTATGTGATTTCTAAAGTGTACTGTTATCTATAAACGTGGATTAAAGTACGGACAAAATTCAGGCTTTAAAAATGTATCTACTGCTGATTTTAGCCAAGATGTTTGATGCACAGACGGCTGCAGGAATTTGCTGCCAACATGAACCTGCACGAACACCTACGCTGTGTGGCTGCTCCCTCATCGAGGCGCTCTGTATGACGGAGTCTCCATCTGGTGACCTGCATGTTTGACCCGAGTTGATGGCATTTACGAAGAAAATAAGCATCATAAGGATTAGTGGGCGTGTCTCAGACATGAATGCACACAAGCGCCAGGAATGTGCTCAGTGTCTTGGGATCTTAATGTGGATGTCAACAAAACATTGAGACAAATGGGAAGTTTTACTTGACTGGAAAAAAACATGGAATCGTAACGGGACAGGAACCTCTGTGGAAACCTGCCCTGCCGAGCAGCTGCTGTTGGAATGAATGGAGACGGTCCCTTTTCCCCTAAAGCCTTATCAAAGTCACTCATATAGAATAATGTTCACAGCTGCATTTTTTCCACCCAATGCAGCAGCTGAGACATGTTTGGTGTTTGAAGTTTGCTTTGTAGTTTTAGCCCTGGAGCTATAAGGCCAACGTAGCTAGGAAATAATAGAATCTTAGATGCCCCAATTAGCATGGTGCTAACAGCATGGCTAAATCACACACTCTTCAAACAGTGTGGAGTTGTTCAGTATCTCTAATAGACCTGATTTTGTGGTTTCTGATACTGTATCGACTAAAGTTCATTAGCATAGTTAAAAATAGGGGTAACCTGAATTTTGTTCTTAGCTAACAGTCATACAGTATCAGAAACCACATAATCAATTCTATTAGAAATTATTTAAGGGGAAATGTTTCAAAATCACCCCCTAATTTAGGGTGTGAGGTGTAAACAGAGAGGTTCAGAGCGGTTTGGTGTGAAATGGTTCAGATGTCTTTACAGTGGTGGTGATAGGAACCAGGGGTCGCCATGACTACAACACAAATATAGACATTTTATTTACTATCCAGAACCACCAGTGAACCTACACGAGTCTTCTGAGTTTATATGGAATGTTGATGATGGAAAATAGTAGAAAATCTGGAATAATAAGTTTTCTTTGGGGACTATTTTGCCTCACAGCGCCCTGCATGTATCCCTCCACCATGAATGGAGTTTAAGTTCTCTAAACTATCATAAAACAGTGTCTCAGTCATCAGGCAGTGAATTCATAACCATTTCATGTAGGAACTTTCTGTGAGGGAGCTTTTAGAGGTGGATGTCTGGTTCCTATCACCACCACTGTGAACAGCTCTGACTCAGTAAGTTTCTCTAGAACAGAGCGTTTCACACCAAACCACTCTGAACGACATCTTGAGTTAATCGAGAAGAAATTTTGAAAATCTGTGGAATTCCTTGTTAATTACTTCGATACAGTTTGAGGAGGGTGTTTGTGATGCATGCAGGTAGCACTGTGCTAATTGGTGGGGCCCAATGCTTGTTAGCTACATTAGCCTTGTAGCTCCAGTGCTGAAACTAAAGAAGCGAACTTCAGACGTCAAACTTGTCTTGTCTTGGCTGATGGACTGCGTTTGTGGTAAGAGGGGGAAACGATTCCCTTACACATCCTCCTTCAGAGAGCTGGTCATTTCCAGGCTGTATTGACTCCTCTTGTTGATTCCCAGTCTGTCTGCTCTCGGAGTTTGTGTGGTTATATTTGGCTGACAGAGCTGTGACAGTGTGAAGATGCTCTGGTTCACAGCCCCAGGCCGCCTCCACCCGAACCCCTGCAGCCGACTGAGCGCTCGCTCTCAGAGTCTGAACAAAAGCAGAAGATCCAGCCCCCGTTCTGGATTACAGACTGGATTAGTGTTCTCATCCACACAAAAGGATTATGATTTTGTGCTTCAGCTGAATATCTGCCAACCAAATTGAGAAATCAAACTTTGGGCGGCACAAATTAAATGCTAAAATATTCACTTGCCACACTTGGCTTTGAACTCTAACTCTGGAACTCAGTAACACTATGAAGGTTCAGTGATGTTTACATTTCCACATTAGCCCTTTAAATGGCCCTGTGTGGTTTTATATATCAAAAAACATTTTTTTATTTTACCCGACTATTTCACTGCCTCTCTTGATGCCTATGTCCCTAATATAA
Source organism: Colossoma macropomum (assembly GCF_904425465.1). Lineage (NCBI taxonomy): Eukaryota > Metazoa > Chordata > Actinopteri > Characiformes > Serrasalmidae > Colossoma > Colossoma macropomum. The sequence continues at coordinate 1,411,507 of NW_023494793.1, read as the reverse complement.
CAGGCTGTTTTTGCTACTGTGCCTTTAGGACTGATATATGTAAATGAGCTCTGTTCTGATTGATTGCCCTGTATTGAGCCTCATTCAAAAGCAGTCCAGGCTCCAGACTGCGACTAAAATGGTCGCAATTGCGACCACAATTATTCTTTTTCAAGACCATATGGGAAAAAAATATGTATGAACATATATTTATACTTCGATCAGGCATAACATTATGAGCACCTCCTTGTTTCTACGCTGATTGTCCATTTTATCAGCTCCACTTACTATATAGGTGCACTTTGTAGTTCTACAGTTACAGACTGTAGTCCATCTGTTTCTCTGATACTTTGTTAGCCCCCTTTTACCCTGTTCTTCAGTGGTCAGGACCCCCATGGACCCTCACAGAGCAGGTACTATTTGGGTGGTGGGTCATTCTCAGCACTGCAGTAACACTGACGTGGTGGTGGTGTGTTAGCGTGTGTTGTGCTGGTTCGAGTGGATCAGACACAGCAGAGCTGCTGGAGTTTTAAGCACTGTGTCCACTCACTGTCCACTCTATTAGACACTCCTACCTTGTCAGTCCACCTTGTAGGTGTAAAGTCAGAGACGATAGCTCATCTGCTGCTGCACAGTCTGTGTTGGTCATCCTCTAGTCCTTCATCAGTGGTCACAGGACGCTGTCGGCTGGATATTTTTGGTTGGTGGACTATTCTCAGTCCAGCAGTGACACTGAGGGGTTTAAAAACTCCAGCAGCACTGCTGTGTCTGATCCACTCAGACCAGCACAACACACACTAACACACCACCCTCACGTCAGTGTTACTGCAGTGCTGAGAATGATCCACCACCCAAATAGTACCTGCTCTGTGAGGGTCCATGGGGGTCCTGACCACTGAAGAACAGGGTAAAAGGGGGCTAACAAAGTATCAGAGAAACAGATGGACTACAGTCTGTAACTGTAGAACTACAAAGTGCACCTATATAGTAAGTGGAGCTGATAAAATGGACAATGAGAACAGAAACAAGGAGGTGCTCATCATGTTATGCCTGATCGGCGTATGATAACTAATACTAATGAATACATTTTAAACATATATTTAACAAAATAACATTTTGGCCATTTTCATGCAGTGAATTTTTTACTATTGACCTGTTAGTGTCGCTGAGTTACTGTGTGGTTATTGCGGACGTGCACCGTGATGTATGGAGAGCTGAAAGTGAAGAAGCTTGTCTGTCTGTGTTTTTAGGATTCGGACATGCTGAAGTCGACAGATAAAATCTGCAGGCAGCTGATCTATCACCTCACTCCGCACTCCAAGTGGCTGAGACAGAGCATGAGCCGGAGGAAAGCTCAGGCCTGGTGAGCTAACTGTTTATTACCCAACACCATACAGCATTTTATTACCCAACACAGCACAGTGTGTTTATTACCCAATACCGCACAGCCTGCTTATTACCCAACACCGTAAAGTGTTTACCGAACAACCTTTTATTACACAACACCAAATGGCCTTTTTATTACCCAGCACCATACAGCCTGTTTATTACCCAACACTGCATAGCTTATAACCCAACACAGCACAACTTAGTTTGTTTTCTACCCAGCACCACAAAGTTTGCTCTTTACCCAACACCACGCAGCCCTTTTATTACCCAACACCACAGAGTTTGTTTACTACCCAGCATCACAAAGTGTGCTTATTACCGGAACACCGCACAGTGTGTTTACTGCTCAACACAGCACAGTGTGTTTACTGCTCAACACCGCACAGTGTGTTTACTGCTCAACACCCTGCACAGTGTGCTTACTGCTCAACACCGCACAGTGTGTTTACTGCTCAACACCGCACAGTGTGTTTACTGCTCAACACCCTGCACAGTGTGTTTACTGCTCAACACCGCACAGTGTGTTTACTGCTCAACACCGCACACTGTGTTTACTGCTCAACACCGCACAGTGTGCTAACTGCTCAACACCGCACACTGTGTTTACTGCTCAACACCGCACACTGTGTTTACTGCTCAACACCGCACAGTGTGTTTACTGCTCAACACCGCACACTGTGTTTACTGCTCAACACCGCACAGTGTGCTAACTGCTCAACACCGCACACTGTGTTTACTGCTCAACACCGCACACTGTGTTTACTGCTCAACACCGCACAGTGTGCTAACTGCTCAACACCGCACACTGTGTTTACTGCTCAACACCGCACAGTGTGTTTACTGCTCAACACCCTGCACAGTGTGCTTACTGTTCAACACCGCACAGTGTGCTAACTGCTCAACACCGCACAGTGTGCTTACTGCTCAACACCGCACACTGTGTTTACTGCTCAACACCGCACAGTGTGTTTACTGCTCAACACCACACAGTGTGTTTACTGCTCAACACCCTGCACAGTGTGCTTACTGTTCAACACCGCACAGTGTGCTAACTGCTCAACACCGCACAGTGTGCTAACTGCTCAACACCGCACAGTGTGCTTGCTGCTCAACACCGCACAGTGTGCTTGCTGCTCAACACTGCACAGTGTGCTTGCTGCTCAACACCGCACAGTGTGTTTACTGCTCAACACCGCACAGTGTGTTTACTGCTCAACACCGCACAGTGTGTTTACTGCTCAACACCGCACAGTGTGCTTGCTGCTCAACACCGCACAGTGTGTTTACTGCTCAACACCGCACAGTGTGTTTACTGCTCAACACCGCACAGTGTGCTTACTGCTCAACACCGCACAGTGTGCTTACTACCCACACAGCCTTTATTACCCAACACTGAATGTTTATATTGAACAAAGGACGCAGATTGTTTATAATCGTGCAGAATCTGAAACAACTTCCTTCACGTTTTTATTTCTATGTAAGTTTAATATATAATTGCATTGTTTGTTTATGTTTTGAAGAGATACTCAGTTACGATCCACATCTACGTACAAGCTTCATTCATCACCTGTCAAACCGATTTCATTAGTCATGCTGGTGAAACGGTGCAGTAATTTCTGGCAGTGCGGTTGTAGATAAATGTAAGGAATTAGAGCTCATTAAGCTCCACTCTGCAGTACCATTAATCTCACAACGACTGCACATGCACGGAAATCTGCATTCAAAGATTCTTATATAACGTATATATTTTTACATCACTATTATTGTCTTTTCTGTAAGATAAAGGGACATATTGATCTCATCAGCCCACGGGTACCTGCTGCCATGTTTTGTAACTATGGCCACAAAAGCAGAAACACCTAATCGGCCATGTTACATTATTATTTAATATCTGCCAATTTCTATCAAGTGTTTTTATTTGATATATCGAAATATGTGTGAAGCAGAGCTGGTGTTCCTGTCTGCTCCGCTGCCTGATGAAGTGCAGGAGGTGCTGCAGGGCTTTTGGAGCAGGACCTGCTGAGTGCATTAGTTCGGACGGAACCAATGATCTGGCACCGGAGTTCTGCTAAAGAGATAGAACTGATCAATATCTTAGCATTTGTGTGTGTGTGTGTGTGTGTGTGTGTGTGTGTGTGCGCGAGTGTGCGCGTGTGTGCGTATGGCTCTGTCCTGAGTTAATCTGTGCAGGGGAGAAAAAGCTAAAGAAGAAAGAGAGAGAGAGGAGATAGTGAGAGAGAGTGTTAGAGAGGAGAAAGAGATGAGAAAGAGAGAGTTAGAGAAGGAGGATATAGTGAGAGAGAAGGAGAGAGAGAGCTATAGAGATGAGAGAGACAGAACTAGAGAGAGATGAGAGAGAGCTTGAGAGAGACAGATCTAGAGAGAGCTAGAGAGAGCTAGAGAGAGATGAGAGAGGGAGAGCTTGAGAGAGACAGATCTAGAGAGAGATGAGAGAGAGAGAACACTGCGTGCTAGAGACTTACTTTTATTTTTGCCTGGAAGGGTAGCATTTTTCTAACGACAAGTCAGGAGCTCAGACTCTGATTGGTCTATGAGTCAGGAGCGCAGACTCAGCAGAGCTGCTGGAGTTTTTAAACCCCTCAGTGTCACTGCTGGACTGAGAATAGTCCACCAACCAAAATATCCAGCCAACAGCGTCCTGTGGGCAGCGTCCTGTGACCACTGATGAGGGACTAGAGGATGACCAACACAAACTGTGCAGCAGCAGATGAGCTATCGTCTCTGACTTTACATCTACAAGGTGGACTGACAAGGTAGGAGTGTCTAATAGAGTGGACAGTGAATGGACACAGTGTTTAAAAACTCCAGCAGCACTGCTGTGTCTGATCCACTCGAACCAGCACAACACACACTAACACACCACCACCACGTCAGTGTTACTGCAGTGCTGAGAATGACCCACCACCCAAACAGTACCTGCTCTGTGAGGGTCCATGGGGGTCCTGACCACTGAAGAACAGGGTAAAGGGGGCTAACAAAGTATCAGAGAAACAGATGGACTACAGTCTGTAACTGTAGAACTACAAGGTGCACCTATATAGTAAGTGGAGCTGATAAGATGGACAGTGAGTGTAGAAACAATAATGTTATGCCTGATCAGTGTAAACTTTCCGATTGGGAATGTAATCAGATACAGGCGTTTACACTGATATTATTCAGGATTACTCACCTCGTTCAATCAGATAGAAACTGTATTCTGAATTATCTCAACAGGACTAGACTATTCCGACTGAGGTGTTTACATGGACTTATTCTATTCCGATTGAGCTGTTAGTCGGATTGTTAACGGATCATCAGACTGTAATCGTTGCTACTGTCAACCTGAGAGGGTTAACTTATTTTCACCAAGAAAACGTCGTATGACCGGGGCATTCGCATGTGAGTGTGTGTTGTGTTGAATTGAAAGCTCTAGTGTTCTGTGCTCTGTGTTTGTGTTGGGTTCTCTCCAGGGCTCTGAGAGAATCTGCAGGCTGGAGCCTGTTCCACAAACCAGAGCCAGAATTAGGAGTGATGATCAGAGAGGAGGAGAGAGAGAGAAGAAAGCATATACCTCTAAAAGCTCCCTCACAGAAAGTTCCTACATAAAATGGTTATGAATTCACTGCCTGATGACTGAGACACTGTTTTATGATAGTTTAGAGAACTTAAACTCCATTCATGGTGGAGGGATACATGCAGGGCGCTGTGAGGCAAAATAGTCCCCAAAGAAAACTTATTATTCCAGATTTTCCACTATTTTCCATCATCAACATTCCATATAAACTCAGAAGACTCGTGTAGGTTCACTGGTGGTTCTGGATAGTAAATAAAATGTCTATATCTGTGTTGTAGTCATGGGGACCACCACTGTAAAGACATCTGAACCATTTCACACCAAACCACTCTGAATCTCTCTGAAACGTTGAAAAAAAGGTGGGCATTCCTGAATAAAAGCCTATTGCGTTCAACGAGTGATGAATGGGGTGGAGGGGCTAATAAACCATAGAGCAGCAGGTTCGCTGCAGCCTGTAACTATACAGGGCGATTCAGAAAGATTCATCTGATTTCAAAGCGCCATATTTTTACAACCGTGAGGCACCGAGGAACCAATCACAATCCAATTGAAAGAGGGGTCATAGAGTTTCTAACTGTCACCGGAAGATGGCTCCCCCTTCAGTCTGAGAGGAGATGAGACCCCTGAGCAGAAAGTGTTCTGCGTTCTCCACTTCAATAAGAGTGAATCCGTCATAACTGTGCAGTGTGATTTTCATGGGCAGTGAAGCTCCAACAGCTCAGAGCGTTCGTCGTTGGTTCCACAACACTGGATGATCTCCGAAATCGCACTGAAAGAGCCGTGAGTGCAGCGACACCCGACACGCTCAATCCAGTATGGGATGAGTTTGACTATGGTGTTGATGTTGTCTGTACAGCTGGAGGAGGTTCATATTGAGACCTTGTACAATTACATAATAAACTTTATGCTCATTTAAACCATTTACAGTTCACTGAATTGATCTGTAACGATTTACAAGAGAAATGAATCATTTTGAAATCGGATAAATCACCCTGTATATTGGTGTTTCTGTTAAAATGGCCAGTGCACATAGATGCAAGGGTGGTACTAAATCAACTCACTGTGCATTTCACCCAGCGTGAGCTCTGCCTATAATCTCACATCTATTCATATTCACTTCTTTCCTGATGAAATGAGCACATGTTCGTTCTGTTATGTTCCGTATCACCGTAATGGAGCTCTTTTCACACGGAAATGAGAAAAGCAGCAGCACTGAGAGCCCCCCCCCCTCCCCCACAGATCGGTGTCTGTTCTCTATTCTGATGAATTTGGATCAGTTTCCCTGCAGCTCGTGTGGAGACGTCCTCAGACTGCTGAGCTCATTGTCGGGATTTGGTCTGGGTGGATGGAGCCAGCACTTAATACAATAATACCATTACCAAATATGATTAATGTTCCGACAGTGTGTGTTCCACAGCGGGAGAGCAGGACACGCGCTGACAAAGCCCAACTAAAAACGCCGGAGGAAAGAGGAATAGAGAGGTGGAGAAGAAAAGATGTACAAGGAAGAGAGTGTTTCCTCCAGCGTTAGTGGAGGGATATATCACTGCTGTCGGAACCAAACCTCATATTTCCATTTTTGTCGTTTGCGATTTTTTGCAGAATTTGAAAATGCCAGCTGCCCTTTCATTTTGTGATGAATGGACCAATAGAAATGCTCCAAAATTACTTACTTAAAAAATCTAGCTCCATTAACTTCCACTCAAAGATAAGTGTTTTTCCTTCTCATGTAAAGTTACCATTTCGGAGATTTTTTGTTCCGACAGCAGCAATATATACATCACTGTCCAACGAAAAACAAGTGTCTCCAAAATAGGAACTTTACCACAAAAGACAAAATCACTCTTACATTTAATGTAAGTTAATGTAAAGAGACTTTATTCCAAGTGATTTTGGAGCATTTCTATTGGTCCATTCATCTTTTTGTTTTCACACAACATAAAGGACAGCTGGAGTGTTAAAATGATGTAGAAAAATAAAAATGACAATAATGGAGATGCATGGTTTTCTTTGGACAGCGGCAATATGTTAAAGTGTGGACACCCCGGGTCAAATTACAAATTTAAAAAAAAAGTTTTTATTGGTTTGTTGATCCTACATAATTTAACATATTGGAAAATAAAACATAAAATGTAGCTTGTGCAAAAGTTAGGCACGTTTATGTTTACGTATTTACAAAACTTTTTTTTTATACACATCATCAGTGCCTGAAGAATAACGCATCTCCAAAAGAGTAACTTTACAGAAAATGGCAAAAACCTCCTTAACTTCTTAACTAAGTTCATTCATAGAGATTTATTCCATATTTTTGGAGCATTTCTATTGGTCCATTCATCGTGACATCTTCACACAATGTAAAGGCTGCCATAAAATGGCATAAAATCAACAAAAATAGAGTTGTGTGTTTTTCTTTGGACAGTAATGGTATCTACACTCTCCAAACACTTCGTTAAGTCCACCTCCTTGTTTCTACACTCACTGTCCACTTTATCAGCTCCACTGACCATCACTCTGTAGTTCAACAGTTATGGACAGTAGTCCATCTGTTTCTCTGGATACTTTGTTACCCTGTTTTTCAATGGTCAGGACCCCATGGACCCTCACAGAGCAGGTACTGTTTGGGTGGTGGATCATTCTCAGCACTGCAGTCACACTGACGTGGTGGTGGTGTGTTAGTGTGTGTTGTGCTGGTCTGAGTGGATCAGACACAGCAGTGTAAAGTCGAATACAAATAAAGTTATTACAAATAAATAAATTGTGTTCTGAATAAAATGAAATTACAAATTAAACACAAAGAAGAACCAACACTGCAGGATCAGTCATTCATCTCATTCAGATTTGCACAAGTCGATATCACAAATTTAATAAAATTACTTACTTTCAACATATCTTACCATTTAGGCTGTAGCAACAGTTTGTACACAGTCATTGTTGCAGTCAGAACAAAACCGTATCTCCAAAATGGTGACAGCAATAGAAAATTTACTAAACTTATAGTGGAAGTTAATGGAACAAGATTTTTTCCAAGCAATTTTGGACCATTTTTGTTTATCGTTAACTTTTATCACACTTCAAAAGTTAACTGGCATTTTTTAATATTGAATACAGTGTATATATATATATATAATGGTTTCAATATCCAAAATGGTTACAGAAGAATGAAAAAGATTAAGAGACACTTATTAGTCCTACAACGGGGAAATTTCGCCTCCGCAATCTAACACATCTGTGAAACACCACATACACACTAGTGGAGAGACTCACTAGGGGGCAGTGAGCACACTTGCCCAGAGCGGTGGGCAGCCCTATCCTTGGCACCCGGGGAGCAGTTGGGGGTTAGATGTCTTGCTCAAGGGCACCACAGTCACAGACTGTTGGCTCAGAGGATCGAGCCGGCGGCCTCCTGGTCACAAGGCTGGTGCCCTAACCTCCAGCCCACGACTGCCCGTGGGCCTTATTCTCCAACTGTTCATAAATCCACTTACGCAGTTCTGACGACGACTCTGAGATTCTGTTTGTTCTTAGGTAAGAACAGAATCTACACACACACAAGAGCACAAAGGTGAGAACAGTTCTGCGCTTTAAGAACAAGGCATGAATCTGACGGAGACCTTTTCTTAGGACCTTTCTCAGGGTCACATTTAAGAACAAACTCAGGAAGGTACTGAAGAATGAGGACCAGTGTCTTTACTGTATCTTAATTTTGGTCCATTCATCATGAAATGTTGACACAGTGTAAATGGCACACTAAATTCTCTAAATTCTGGTTAAGAAAAAGAAATGCAGAAGTAGCAGAGTATGTAACTGTGTATGTGGCCCTGTTTTCTCTCTGAGAGAGCAGAATGTAAAATATGCATCTTCATGCAAGTTCACCTCAATGGCTTTAAATCTTGATGCCAGCTCGTCACCACAAGGTTTTTTTAATCAATGATTTTTGTTAAACAGTGAAAAAGGCTGAAATGGCCGTCTCTGATAGGTAACAGGGTGTGTGAGTACGCCGAGTGTTGAGGTTTGGGTTGCAGGTGGATCAGCAGCTGCTCCTGCAGGAAGGTGAGAGTTTGAGGCAAACACTCATCAAAGGTGTGAAAGCATCCACTCAGGTAGAAAACCAGCCATCGCCATGCCAACGCCTTCACACCAGTCTGTTATCTCTCCCTTTCCGTTATCTCCTCCCTCTGCCGTTTATCTGACTGAATTCTCATTCGCTCTCGCTGGATGAACGATTTTTTTACCTGTTTTCGTCTGCTTGGACATTCAGAAAGGATTCTGACTCACTGTTTTATGCATCGAGCACAAAACTTGGGTTTTCTGGCTTTATCGCACATTTTGACATTATAGTAATGAACAGTTCATGATTAAAATGGTATCACAGTGTTTTTGGCTTTAAAGTGAAATCACGTTTCTCACAATTCATTGACATTCGGTCAGAGATCAAATATAAACAAAGGAATTACAAAACAATACACATATATAAAGGGCTTATTACATGAATTTAAGTATAATTAAAATAAAATTACGGATATTCTAAATATTAATCCACCTCTTTCCTTTCAGATTGCAGTGAGAAACAAGTCAGTCACAAATTAAATTTGTGTAGTTGTGCAGCCGTTTGTAAGATACTCGTTTCCCTCATGGTCAGTCAGCGATTCATCACCAAACACAAAAAAATGCTTATACACCAATTTATTCAGACTTTATTAGTCTCAGGTGACTTCACCAGTCACTGAACGTCTCTGGCGTTGGCATGGTTACAACCAACATGATTGATAAATTGAAAAACAGCCTGTTAATTTCGCTGTTCTTGTGATGTCACAAAAACCAACACATATATCCAACTATTCAGCCTACAGCAGTTTAGCCCCGCCCATTCAGCCTACAGCAGGTTAGCCCCACCAATTCAAACCAAATTTATAAGGAATGTTTTAGCTTTGGTTGCTTTTTGAGTGAGATTTAATACAGGTCACCCAATCAGAACAAAGCTTATTTACATAGATCAGTCTTAAAGGCAAAGTAAAAAAACAGCCTGTTTACCTTTACGGGACAGAGAGGATGAAAATTGTTAAATCTTTTGGTAGATAAAACAAGATAAATGTGGAACTTAAAAATTTGGCCAAACCATATTAAGAACTACCAAATCATACCAACAACTACCAAATCATACCAACAACTACCAAACCATACCAAATATGACCAAACCATATCAAGAACTACCAAATCATACCAACAACTACCAAACCATATCAAGAACTACCAAACCATACCAAATATGACCAAACCATACTAAATATGACCAAACCATATCAAGAACTACCAAATCATACCAACAATTACCAAACCATATCAAGAACTACCAAATCATACCAACAACTACCAAACCACACCAAGAACTACTAAACCATACCAAATATGACCAAACCATATCAAGAACTACCAAATCATACCAACAATTACCAAACCATATCAAGAACTACCAAACCATACCAACAACTACCAAACCACATCAAATATGACCAAACCATATTAAGAACTACCAAACCATATCAAGAACTACCAAATCATACCAACAACTACTAAACCATACCAAATATGACCAAACCATACTAAATATGATCAAACCATACCAAGAACAAAGCTTCTGACAAAGAACAGTTTGAGCACAGGAAGCATGTTTGTTTTCTCCGGTTTAAGCAGGTGCGGCAGGTAAGCAGTCGTGCTGAAACAGGTTGTGGGATGAAAGGAGCTGTGAGGTGATCCTCAGTCTGTGAGCCTAAAGAGTCTGCAGTGCTTATTTTCTGCTCTTTTTTTGGTGAGCAGTGGAAACTCTGTTTGGACAATGTGCTGTTTTTTTTCCTTAAAGCTACCAGCCTGTACCCTACACGATAATGTCATCAGTGACCAATGGCGAGGCTAGGGGGCGCAATCGGACGACTTTATATGCATACAGTATCACAAGCCCATGTTGAAGGCCCATTACTAATGCAGAGAGTAAGAGCACAGACCCTCCATAATCAGACAGTGGGGTTTAATTCTGATTAGCTGTTTCTGCTCGGTCCTTCAGACCTCTCTGAAATTCAGCGCTGATTAGCTTCTGCAGGGCTGCCCACACACACATTTGTATTACTGTCTCTGTGAGGGCTTCCAATCACTCATGTGATACTGTAGCGCTACCAAAAGGCTTTTTTGGCTCTCAGATTAAAAAAAATAAAAGTAATTGGTGAAAACAGTGTGATCTCGTATGAGGACCAGCAGAATATGCTCACTTCTAGAGATTTTTTGCTGTTTGTGTCATCATGGGTGCATGTGGTCCTCACAAAGTGCTAAAAACAGGAAAACACATTATGAAGCGCATGTTTGAGTCCCAGGCTTCAGAGTCCCTTGTGAGTATGTGCGTTAGCAACCGTTCCCACGGCAATGAGAGCAGAGAAAATGTCTCGTCATCTTTAGCATATTCCCCTGACCAGAGGCTAAATACCATCCCAGACAGTAACCTTACATAACCTTAAACAATATGATAAAACGTAGGAGGGCAGATATTTGAATCTAATATATGAAAAATACGCATTTTAAGAACAAATGTCTATAAAAAGTTTGGGGACACTTCGCTTTCAACCTGTTTTTAATACCAATTAGCTTGACAGTTTACAATAACAAATATCAAGCATTAATGCTTATAAAAATGATCTGTTTCTGCCATTTAATCTGCTCCTCTCCTTAAATAATGTTGCATTCATTTTGCTAGGCAGAGATCAAACCAAGTTTTTAGTTTTACCATATTGAACAAGCAAATCACTGTTGTTGGAACAAAACCTCACATCTCCAAAATGGTAACTTTACAGGAGAAGGAAAAAACATACTTTACTTTTAATGTAAGTCAGTGCAACCAGACTTTAGTCCAAGCCATTTTGGGCTGTTTCTGTTGGTCCATTCTTCATTAAATTTACACACAATATAAAGGGCAACAAATTATGTCAAAAACCAAAAAACAACAACAATGGAGATATGAGGTTTTCTTCTGACAACAGCAAAATGCATAAATAAAGCAACAAAAACACCCAAATGTATAAAGTTAGGTTTCTTTTCATTTATTTTGAACAGACTAGTGCAAGTTGTAGTTTTTTCCACCAAGTGTCGTATATCGCCCCCATGAGGTAACTTTGGCTGCTACAGTCTGTATTGGTTTATTAAACTTGATGGGGAAAGTCACTGATGTTAACTAATCTGTGAGGTGACTTCAGTTGTGATTTTGTAGTTTGGAGCAGAAAACAGAAAAATCTGTAAGGCTTCGTGCTGAAGAGGCCCTTTTCACATTTCCACATTTTTTTCTGCTGAAGTCGTTGTTGCAGGTAACACTGCCGAGTGTACAGCTCACTCAGGAGTTCGAGCTTGAAGCAACCTCATCTCAGTTTCAGTGGTTTGTCAGCTGACCATGATCAGAGGAAAACGAGTTTGTGTAATTAATAAAGTACTAAACTTTGTCATACGGAGTAAAAGACCCTGTGTCTGCATTTCAGAGCAGCTGACTAATGTTAATGTGCGGTTTGAGCTGTAAAGTTGCTGCTGCAGCCGCTTTCAGAGGAACAGTTTTCATTTTCTCCCTCTAAAGCTGTCGAGAGAGCGAGAACTCAGTGGGGAGATGTTTGTTCAGTGGAGCCGGTGTTTTGTGTAAAATGTCCACAGGGGTGTTACGGACCATGGCGTCTCAGCGCGCCCCCTGCTGGTGTGTGTGTGCTTGTTTAGCTTTTTGCCCGCAAGCTGTTTCAACATCTCCAGCTAATCCAGCGTTTTGGTTATAGTTGTTTTCACCTCCATCGATTTATCACTCCATTAGCTGACGTTACTGCGCTCTGATAGTTGTGAAGGAATTTTTCCATGAAGCATTTATATCCTTAATTTAGTTTGGACTCCCGCATTGTTGTGTATTTGTTCTCTAACAGTTCTGGACACATCGTCGAATTTCAATCTTGGCAACTATGACAGAGATAAAGTGACTCACGTTTCTGTGGTGGCTGAAGTGATACGAACGCCTGTATTTCTGAAGTTAGTAACTGTCTGTAAGGTAGTAGCGGAACTTGTTTACCCAGCGTTTACGCACTTCCTTTTCTTGTAAAAAGGGCCTGTTTCTTCACAGGCGCAAAAATATTATGTGGAGAGGGAAAAGTCATTCATTTCATTTCAGCTTGTGTGTTTTAAAAATCCTCTCTTTTTTATTTATCTCAATACCTGCCTTTCTCACCTCTCCCTCACTGTTCACCTCAAACTCAGCCTCACAGCTGATCGGGAGTCAGGAGTTCTGACGCTGCTGCTGTTATGAATCCTCGATAGACCAGATAATTCGGCTCTGGCTGCAGACGCAGGCTTACAGCTTGAGGTTTGTGGGTGGAAATTGCGTACCGTGAGAGTTTGGGATGAATACATGTACCGTTACACCTGTAATGAACAGGCTGTTGTCTCCGCTGAGTTCTGTTTGGGTCTCCAGAGAGCGCTCCTGTGTTTCTGCTCTAAAGGCAGCGATTACTCTGCTGTTTTCATGAGCGGCAAAGCCGAGGGCGCTGCTCCCAGCTCCCGTTTAGACAGACAAGCAGGCTTCTTCTCTTTTCTCTGTTGTTTTCTTTTAGCTGCACACCAGAAGGCCAAAAGACTCCACGCTCATTTCTACATAAAGCTCGTACGCTGTTATTTGCCATTTTTAACCCTGAGATGTCAAGACTTACTGTTGTTTTTCTAAACTATTTCTAAATGGTTATTTCATAATAATTAGAGTATGTAGAGTGTGTCGAGTATAATAACCCATTCTCCAGTAAAAGTACTGTTACTGTAGTTAAATGATAACTGCAGTTGAAAGATTAGGATGAAGTTTTAGAGGGAGGAACAGCGCAAACCAGGGGTCAGCAACATGTGGCTCCAGAGCTGCATGCAGCTCTTTTCCTGCCCGGTTGTGGCTCCACAGTAGAATTAGATCTGCAAAAATAGATTGCAGTAAAATAAAGCTCTGCTGCTCTACAGTTTTAACAATAAATGGTCTTAAACTCTGGAGTTAATGTAGAACTGCTAATTCACCCTTTAACCTCGAAGATCAGCACAGACTGCTGGTCACCATAGCAACGCAGATCTCACAATCTCGCCTAGCTGGTAGCTAACGAAACGGCAAAGAGAGAGATTTAAGACGAACATCGATAATTCAGAGATGAATGGACTTACTAGCATTTATAATCACTCCAGCTGGTTTCCTGATACGTTTAATCTGCAACGAGAAACTGACAAACACTAAAAAGTCTCGAGACTGAAGTCAGTTTCTCATTCTCCACGTTCTCATTCAAATTCTCCCGTTCCACCTTAAGTGGTGCAGCAGTTTCATTCTGGTGCCTCAGGCGCCATTTAAGGTGGAACGGGAAATTAGAACAAGAAGCTGGCGAATGAGAAGCGACTTCAGTCTCAGAAAAAGTCGAACATTGAGAGACATTTTACAAGAAACTGTTCTACTTTTGCGGAAAAGTTTCCTGCTGGAGATGCGAGAAAAGCAGCTGTAGCTGAGCTAAAGCTTAAAGCAGAGCAAAGTAAGTCTGCGTTTTCTGCGTTTGTATTCTTTAGCCTACACTATCAGCACATACTGAGACATATTTACAGCCAAGATGGTAAAATGGACATAAAACGTTGTGGCTCCCAAGGTGGTTTGATTTTTATTTAAAGGACAAAATGGCTCTTCTTCGCATTTGGACTATGACCCCTGGCCAAGACTGAAAAGGAGGGTTTTTCGCATTTTAATGGGGTTAGACTTTATCAGTGAGACTTCTGGAGCTCCTGCCACCATCAGGGTGGAAAGAGAGAGAGAGTGATTATGTGAGAGAGAGTGAAAGAGAGTGATGGAGACAGGAGGGATAGACAATAAATCAGAGACAATGAGAGTGAGAGAGATATAGAGAGTGAAACTGAAAGAGATGAGGCAGAGAGAGAGAATATATGATGAGAGTGGAGAAGAAAGTGAGAGACAAAAGAGTGAAAAAGAAGTACAAGGAAAAAGAAATATATAAAGAGAAGGAGAGATTTAAAAAGTTAGAGAAAGGATAGGAGTAAAAGAGAAATGGATCAGGTAAAAATGAGAGATTGGAGAGCTAAAGAGTGAAAGAAAGGAAAGGAAAGAATGAAAGGGTAAAATAGAGAGAAGAGCTACGGGTAAAAGAATGAATAAAAGAAAGAAGTGCAGAGTAAAAGGGTGAGAAAGTTGATTGAGAGGAGGGGAGAGTGAAAGACTACAAAAAGGATGAAGAGTAAAGGAACGAGAAAGTGTAAGAGTGAGACAGGAAGAGTGTAAAAGAGTGAGACAGACAGAGCAAAAGAGTGAGAAGAAGAGAGTTGAACAGTGAGAAAAGAGAACAGTGAAAGTGAGAGAAAGAGTAAAACTGAGAGACAGAGGGATAAGAATTAGAGAAGGAGAGAGTTGAAGAGTGAGATAGGACAGTAAAGGAGTGAGAGAAGAAGAGTAAATCAGATGAGGAGAAAGAATTAAAGAAGAGACTAGAAGAGTGAGATGGTATGACTGTAAAAGAGTGAGATGAAGAGAGTTGAAAAGTGAGAAGGAGAAAGTAAAACTGCAAGATGGAGGAGGAAGAATTAGAGAAGCAGAGAGTATAAGAGTGAGACGAAAGAGTGAGATGAAAGTTAAAGAGTGAGATAGAAAGACAGAGAGTAAAGGAGTGAGAAGGAGAGAGTTGAAGAGTGAGATATGAGGACAGAGTAAAGGAGTGAGAGAAGGAGAGAGTTGAAGAATGAGATAGGAGGACGGAGAGTAAAGGAGTGAGAGAAGGAGAGAGTTGAAGAGTGAGATAGGAGGACAGAGAGTAAAGGAGTGAGAGAAGGAGAGAGTTGAAGAATGAGATAGGAGGACAGAGTAAAGGAGTGAGAGAAGGAGAGAGTTGAAGAGTGAGATATGAGGACAGAGAGTAAAGGAGTGAGAGAAGGAGAGAGTTGAAGAGTGAGATAGGAGGACAGAGTAAAGGAGTGAGAGAAGGACAGAATTGAAGAGTGAGATATGAGGACAGAGAGTAAAGGAGTGAGAGAAGGAGAGAGTTGAAGAGTGAGCTAGGAGGACAGAGTAAAGGAGTGAGAGAAGGAGAGAGTTGAAGAGTGAGATATGAGGACAGAGAGTAAAGGAGTGAGAGAAGGAGAGAGTTGAAGAGTGAGATATGAGGACAGAGAGTAAAGGAGTGAGAGAAGGAGAGAGTAAAACTGAGAAAGGACATACAGTAAAAAAGTGCGGAGGACAGAGTAAAAGAGAGAGAGGAGCAGTGGTCGAGAGACACAGAGGCAGACAGGGACGGAGAGTATATGAGTCTCTGAGGGCTGGAATGAATAATGGAGGGATTTTGCATCATTTATGATCTTGCAAAAACAAAACGGTGTGGAGGCCGGAGCAGACGCTCCGCAGGGAGGCCGAGGGACAGACCGCACCCTGAGCTGCCACGGAAACGCCGGCCAACATCTCTTATTAATAACAGACCACCAGCCGGGATCTTGCCCCCCCCGACCCCCCACTGCTGTCTCTGCATCCCTGATAACACTCCCACCTTACAGCACTCATACTAAACACTGAGGCACTGAGCAGGACACATCCTCCTGCACTGAACCGGAGAATAATAATCATATCATACTAATAATAATAATAACTTTACATCTGCAGCAGCTCAAAGTGCTTTACAGCATTACTCTGTCTCAACCAGTTGACCAAGTCAGCAAAGTTGATTATGAAGAGCTGACATTGTGGATTTTTTGTCAGTGCATTGTTTACTTCAAAATAAAAGCGCTCTATAATGTTCATATGACAGACGGTAATACACTACAGGAAGTGTAGGGGGCGATATGGCTTCTACTGTTTCACTTAAAAAGCTCTATAATGTTCATATGATCCACACAGTCAGTCTGACAGACTGTAATACACTACAGGAAGCGTAGGGGGTGATATGGCTTCTACTGTTTCATTTAAAAAGCTCTATAATGTTCATATGATCCACACAGTCATTCTGACAGACTGTAATACACTACAGGAAGTGTAGGGGGCGATATGGCTTCTACTGTTTCATTTAAAAAGCCTCTATAATGTTCATATGATCCACACAGTCACTCTGACAGACTGTAATACACTACAGAGTGAGGGGGCGATATGGCTTCTACTGTTTCATTTAAAAAGCCTCTATAATGTTCATATGATCCACACAGTCACTCTGACAGACTGTAATACACTACAGGAAGTGTAGGGGGCGATGTGGCTTCTATTTTGTTCTATTTTCTTTATTTTTATTTCATTTTGACAACTTGGAATGATTTAAATTAGTTGGTTAATCAAATGGTAGTTGGTACTTCTAACGATTATATAAATAAATGGTAGTTGCAGCCCTAATCTGAAAAAATTCTAATTCCACTTTATTGTAATTTACCTCAGGTAGAATGACCTGAATCTGTACCTGTTTTGCCTTTTGGTGATAAATATGAGGTGCAATTATTCCACATGTATTTTTCCAAGATTAAAAAAAACCCTTTTCAAAAAGGTTCTATATAGAACCTTGTACAAGACATTTTCGGTCAATCTGGAGAACCATTTCACCATGCAAAGAACCATTTAAGTATACAAAGGGTACTTTGCACATTCATGGTTGTGTATAGAACCACTGTCTTTACTATAGAACCTTTAAATGTGTAGTGCAGTAATAGAAGAAAAAATGTCGTATATCGTCACTTATCACTTTACAGACCTGCTGTTTTTTCAGTTTTTATGTTTTTACACCTTTTGAAACACCAGCTGTCCTTTACAAGTATTATTCAAGATTTTTCCATCAGTTTAGGATAAATGGACCAGCAGAAATGGTAAAAAATATCTGGAATACAATCAATACCAACAGCAGCCATGTGCTTCAGTTCTATGAAGAGTGTGTGCGGCACTGCATTTCTAGACGAGTCCTCATCCTTCCATGATTGGAAAGAAGCTGACAAGAAGAAAATGGATGACACACGTAGTCACTGGTTGCCAGGAGACGTGAGACGAGCCGAGAGTGACTGTAATTCATCATGACACCTGATCACAAATAAGAAACAGACAAATAACCAGCTTGGAAGCCTGAAAGTCAATCTACTCCTTTCTGAACTCCTCAGCTTTAAGCTGTTACCAGCATCGTAGTGCTTAAACAAGGCCTACTGTTTTAAGAAGATGCAGCAGTTACACTTTATTAAGGGAAATTCAGATAAGAAACTTCCAATCTTTAGTCCTAAATTAATATCTGACAAGCTCAATCTAAGAATTTTCACAGATTTATATTACAGAAGCACTTCAATTTGGGAAACAGTTCTTATCTTAAAGCATCTTATCTTAAGTTAGGAGATCCAAAACTTCTCAGTTGAGGTTGATAATCAGTAATGCCAGCCACCTATATGCACACAGCTTAAGCGTAAACATGTAATCAAAGTAGCGTAAGCTAAATGTTATTGTTAGCTGCACAGCTACTAAAATGCAAAAGCAAAATTGAAGTGCAATGAACTTAAAGTTGGTAACCATTATGGGAAAAGCTAAATGTTGTGTTCTACTGTTTCTCAGCTCACTCTACATGCAGGTCATTGACATGATGTGCATTTTTTGTGTCCAAGTCCTTCATTTTCTCAAAAAATAATTCAATAAATACATGACATATATCAGATTGTTCAACAGTAACTCTTTTAAGTGAAACAATTTTCACTGAATCCTTATAAAGTTCATTTTAGTTTCTTTTTTGTTTCCAAAAGTCTAAAAATGTCCACCCAGCCATATATGTTGATTAAGTAAACTATTTAAAAAAAGGTAATTTAGTTATAAAATGTGTAACTAGGCATGATTTAATGTTTTAAATTTTTAAATAAAAATGTTACAAAATAAGGCAACTTAAAAGTGTTCAACTCACTGAAAAACTTTTGTCCACAAATTCTTACTTCCTCAAATGACAGGCAGCACAACCAAAAACAAAGAACTTTTATTTTGACATGCTTTAATGAAAGAGGGGCCAGGGGTATTGCATCATATAGAGACCCCTAGTAACCTTCATGATTTGTGGCCTGACCGCAGGGGAACCATGAAAAGGTGGAATTATTATAATATTGTTTATTTATTTAAAAATATAAGTATGAACTCAAGTTTAAGGACAAAGGTTTCTACGGCTGTCTAAGACGTTTAATTTGAAATTAGTCTGAAAAGTCAGACCAGCACAGTTTAACAACTTAAACAGGCAATTAAAAGCTTTGATAACACTCAATATATTTAAAGATAGAAAACACAGAGATATAAATGCAAATATATTTGCTGATACAAAAATGCACATCATGTCCTTCTTAATAAGAGTCTGTTCTACAGTTTCTCATTAGGCTGAATGAATAACCGACTCTAAATGTAGGTATTGTGATATAAACTGAGTCTGTTCTACAGTTTCTCATTAGGCTGAATGAATAACTGACTCTAAATGTAGGTATTGTGATATAAACTGAGTCTGTTCTACAGTTTCTCATTAGGCTGAATGAATAACCGACTCTAAATGTAGGTATTGTGATATAAACTGAGTCTGTTCTACAGTTTCTCATTAGGCTGAATGAATAACCGACTCTAAATGTAGGTATTGTGATATAAACTGAGTCTGTTCTACAGTTTCTCATTAGGCTGAATGAATAACTGACTCTAAATGTAGGTATTGTGATATAAACTGAGTCTGTTCTACAGTTTCTCATTAGGCTGAATGAATAACCGACTCTAAATGTAGGTATTGTGATATAAACTGAGTCTGTTCTACAGTTTCTCATTAGGCTGAATGAATAACCGACTCTAAATGTAGGTATTGTGATATAAACTGAGTCTGTTCTACAGAACTAATAAGAGGCGACAAAAACTTGACAAAGGTCACAATGACGTTATTTACCCACAGACGAGCGTCTCACAGAGTTGATGACTTTTTGATCTGAGCTGGTGCTGAAAGCTGCTTCAAAGCTGCCTGTCAAACTCAGAGATGACAGAAATGTCACGGCGCTCAGAGACGCAGCTGCTGCGCTGGGCTGCGGGTCAGAATCGGACTGTCAAACGTTTGTATGTAACACAGGCCGGGGACGACACAGCGGGAGTTATATTTGGAAGAGAAATTGAATTTGGGCTCCGTAGACAAAGGAGCCGTGACACCTGCCGCCGCTGCAGAGACGGCGCACAGCAAGAAGACGACTATAAGCCTCATCCAGAACGTCCTGAGGGGTTTTGGTTCATATTATCATACTGCACAAGTTTGCACGAACAGGAAATGTGAGTGCTGTTTCGGCAAAAGGTTCCTCTGATGTGGGTCTGTGGCCAGTGGCGGTTAACTGAGTCATTCTGCCGGTTATAGTGAAGTTCTTATCAAGTCAGGTCAAAGTTTATTTATACAGCGCTTTTTACAACAGGTGTTGTCACAAAGCAGCTTTACAGAAGAATCCGGGTCCAAGCCTCCATGAGTGTTGCCAATGGCGACAGTGGCAAGGAAAAACTCCCTAAGAGCAACAGGAAGAAACACTGAGACCTTTTCTAACCTTTTCTGAGCTGTACTGACTCCACACACCCCGTCTCGTCTCCAGGCTTTTTATTTTATAGCTCTCTTCTAAAACATTCGGTTATGAAAAGGTACAAATACGAACTTTTCACCTGGAAAAACGTATTTAAGGTTCACAATCAGACCTTAAAACCACTGTTGGAGCTTTGAGGGAACATTTACACTGTTTGTACCTTGATGAACAAAAATGTACCTGCGCAGCACCTTTATTTCTAACAGTGTATGAAACGATGCTGATGATTAATATCCACAGCTTGCTGCCTGCTGAGTAAGAACTGGAAACTATGGAGTTTTGTTGAATATTTAGTTATGAAAATGCTGTGAAAGTTTCTGCTCTTGGAAATGGGGTGAGGCAGGGGGCCTCCGAGTTTTTCAGGGGGCCCAAAATTCCTACCACACGGTGTCATGCCTGTATAGAAAGCAGCCTATGGTTTGTGTACAGGTTTGGTTCTTAGACCACTGTGTCAGGCTTTCAAACTGTTCTGCAGTTACGAAAGAACATATTTGTGCCTGGAGAGAGTAACTGAGACCTTGCAGCACAGCATATATGAATATAAAGGCATGGTTTTTGCCATGGTGTGTAAAGGCATGGTACGGCATTGTGTTTAAATAAAGAGGTATATTTAAAATAAAGAGTTCACTATAGCATAAACATATTTTGGCTTCTTAGTGCAAAAGATTGTACAAAATAAAACAGAAAACAAAATAACTGATCCAGAAAAACGGTGGAATGGTTAATGTGTGGTTTTACTTTGGAGGGGCTCAATTACCGCCTCATTTTTTAGAGCCATGCATTAGCGGTGTTGATTTACTCTGAGCTATCGAATGATGTCACCTTTAGACAGCAGAGTCCAGCAGTTTATAATGCGTCCTGTAGAGCTGTGAGACTGAGTGGGTCTGTGTGAGACGGAGAGATGGAGAAATTGATCCTGATAATGGAACTCATATCGTAATAAAGCAGGCAGGCAGGCAGGGAGAGAGCGAGGTGCTGATGGAGGGAGAGATGGAGGGATGAGGCAGGGACAGTGTTTGGGTGAAAGCCATGCTGCTGGAATGAACAATTTCAGCAGTGAGACAAGCCGAGTGGTGAGTGACACAGCAGAATTAGTGCAATATTCACCAGGACTGTCTGTACAGTGGAAATGAAATATGGCGCTACACGGGGCTGAAACTGGCTGCCCATCTGGCAGCTCCCTACTCGAATTTTTCGGTTCACCTGAACGTCCCAGGGAGTAGAATATTAAAAATGGTTTGTGATACTTCAAACGTGAGTGTTATATTAAACATCCAGCGAAGTAAAAATGAAAAAAATATCAGATAAATGTGATAAAACATGGCTTTAAACACGACTGAGCAGACCTTTCTGAGAGCTGTGTGGGCGTGGCTAATGAGCAGCTTGATTGACAGCTCTCTGCGCTAGCCTGCTCCGCCCCTCATACTGAACTAACATCATTATCCAGCTTTTATGTGACGCTAACTGGACGAAAAAAGCCACCAACAGATGTGCAGACAGATGAAGCAACGTGCGAATAAATAAAAGGATGAGTTAATGTTGGTGTTGATAAACGAGTGAATGGCGACAGGCAGCTACAGACAGGTGGTCTATCTTTCTAGTGTTTGATTATGTTGGGTTAGCTTTAGCTCACTAAGCTTCTCTGACTATGAAACTGTTGTGTGTGGGTGGGGCCAGAGATGCCGCCCTGTGATTGGTCAGAGGAATGCTTACGGAAGCATTACCCGAGATTAGGAGAGATGAGAGAAATTTGGTGAAATATATCGTAATTTATTGGTCATTAGAACAATTCAAAGGTGTGACCTCAGTACATGTTTACTGTTTACCTGCAAGAACGAGATTAACCTGATCAGAAGAAAAACACAGGTTTGGGTTCCCTGAGTCTTTAAGCTAAGTATCTAGAAACTTTGTTGGATGTTGTGATACAAATAATAACCAATTTTCTTAAGAGGGATTTTTTGTGTAAATGGTTCTTTGAGTGTTCATGGTTCTATAGAACTGTAATAAAGGACCTTTGAAGAACCATCTTTTTTAAGAGTTGTAGAAGATGAGATATTTACATTTTTGCATCCTTTATGGTTTTTTTTTGTATTCTTTTATAATTTGACATCAAAAAAATAAGAAAAACGTTAAAAGTAGAGACTCAAATCCGTCAGTACAGAATTTTTAGAAGGGATTTTTTACCCTTATTTACTGAAAATCAGATAAATCTTAAATACAAATACAAAAACTACACAAAACAGCATTTTAACTTCATCAGAATGAGGTCAGTGGGTCTCGTTTTACCACCATGTTCTTAGACTTTGAGTAACAATGAAAAATCATGGTGCAATTTTATGTTAGTTGTTATGGTAACACTTTACTGAAGGGTGCTGTACGTAAGGCTACCTGACACCTGGAAAAGCTTGTCATGACAGCTGACATAACTGTTTACAATTGCTTATACCAATACGCATCATCTGTCATAAAGACTACTTTAGCTAACCGGCAAACGTAACATAGCAAATTACGCCTGTTGGAATAAGCGTTTATAAACATTTATGTAGCGTTATGTCAATTGTCATTGTAAGCTTATGTAGGTGTCATAAAGCCTTATGACCTGTACCCTACAGCAAAGTGTTACCATTGTTACTAAAGAGCGGTGAAAAGTGTGTGAAAAGTGCAGATTCTAAACTTTCAATCTGTATACTTTGCATTTGTAAGTACACTCTTAAAAAAAGACGGTTCTTCAGGGTTCTTTATTAAATAAAATGGTTCTGTATAGAACCATGGACACTCAAAGAACCATTAACATGCTTAAATGGTTCTTTGCATGGTGAAATTGTTCTTCAGATTGATGGAAAATGTGTTGTATGTTTCTGTTTCTATCTTATACCTTTTTTGAAAAGGGTTCTATATAGTAACAAAATAGACAACAACAATAATAGAAGAACCCTTTTTGCTGTTATGTAGAACCCTTTTCAAAAAGGTTCTACATAAAACCATCTACAGCACATTCTCCATCAATCTGAAGAATCATTTCATGATGAAAAGAATCCTTTCAGCATGCAGATGGTTCTTTGAGTGTTCATGGTTCTATACAGAACCATTTTCTTTGATAAAGAACCCTTGAAGAACCACCTTTTTTTAAGATTGTAGAAGAGGAGATCAGTCCAGAATGGAAATCTAACGTGAATGTAATTGATTATGTGATTGTGTTTAAATAGCGATATAAATCAACAGTAATAACTGTAGACCATCAAAGCGAGAGAGCGTTGGTTTCAGACGCTGCTGTAAACATCAACAACATAAAATTAGACCATCAGTTCTGGCCAAATAGCTGCCACCGTCTCGCACCGACTCAGAGCCACTTGGCTGAGTGGAGAATGACTAAGACCTGGAGAAGAGAACTCAAACCTGAGGAGCTCTAATCTTTATGATTAAGGAGATTTTTCTCTCTGCAAAGACGCACATTAATGTATCTGTGTTGAAACCAGAGAAGGAGTTTATTGGTAAGTGTAGCTCGTAGAGGATCAAACCCACCCCCCACCAAAATCTCAACTACGCCTCTGCAAATCTGAGGAGCTGCATGTCAAGCAGATGCTGTATGGCTGTCTGGTAGTTTTGGGACGAGACTCGAGGCGAGGCAGAACTCACAAAATCAAAACAGAGTAGGTCAAAGATCAGCTGGCAGAAGAGGAGCGACGTTACAAATGACTGTTCTTCAAAATATTGCAAAATGTCTGTTTTCTGTGCATTTTGGTGTGAACACTGCCCCCTAGTGCTCACATCTACATTACGTGTGAGTATGTTAGGAGACACCTGTGCAAACGTCTGTGTTCACAGATTCACAGGTGCAGAAGCCCATTTGATGGAAAACCAGACTTTCCTCCCTGTTTTGAAATAAGAGTGATGTAGGATGTAAATATTCAAAAATTAGTCCATAAATGGAAACTAATCTGTAAAAACAACCAGTTTCAAAGTTACAAACATATTTGCACGTATTCACATATTCAACCTGCAGCATTTTAGCACATTCATGCTGAAGTTCATATTGTGGTTTTCACTGGGAGACAGGCAGCTCGGTGTGGCACCTGCATGCTTTAATTACACAGCCATGCTGTTATAAACTGTTGCCAGATCTCAAAAAAACAGGTTTATGGAAACAAGCCCAAAAGAAACAACTTGGCTCTAAAGTAAATAAAAAAAAGCCCAAAAAAGGCAAACTTACCTACCACAATGTGTGAAAAGAAAGGCCACTTGGATCAGTTTACATATATATAGTTGTTTTATTTCACGTGTTTCACTTACACTTCTAAAAAAGATGGTCCTTCAAGGGTTCTTTACTAAAGAAAATGGTTCTATATAAATCCATGAACCATCTAGGAACCCTTTGCTTAGTTAAAGCGTTCTTTGTGTGAAAACGTTCTTCAGATGAATGGAAAATGTGTTGTATATGGTTCTGTATGGGGTTCTATATAGCACCAAAAAGGGTTCTGCTGTAGTTACAATGTTAAGCTTGTAACATCAGAAGAACCTTTTTTCAAAAATTCTGCAACCATTCTTTATCAATCTAAAGAGCCCTGTAATGATGCAAAGAACCCTTTAATCATGCAAAGGGTCCTGTGAGTGTTCATGGTTCTATATAGAAATAAGCTCAAATAAGCAACTACACTTTAGAAACAAGTGCAAAAACATGCAACGTGCAACTACTAATATTTGTCAGTTGCGAATTTACAGAAAAATAAGCCCAAAGTTGCTGATAATTAGTGGACTTGGCAACTGTGGTTGTAAAACGTGCAGAATGGTTGTCGGTGTTGTCAGAAAAAGGAGTCTTGAAGGCAGCAAACGTGTAGATATCTTTGTTAATGGGGCTTTCACAGATTACCTACTAATACCACCATGACAGATTTAGAACTTTACACTGGTAAAAATCTGAATGGTCTTTTTTTTCTTTGGCCCGGAGAACACAACGTCCATTATTTCCATAAACAATCTGAAAGGTTGACTCATCAGACAACAATACACGTTTCTACTGAGTATCAGTCCATTTTAGACGAGCTCAAGCCCAGAGAAGTCGGCGGTGTTTTAGATGTTGTTAATATGTGACTCCATAGTGCAAAGGTTATTCAGTTGTAATTTTCCGTCTTGTCCTTAATGCAGAAGTTTCTCTAGATTTCCTGAAACTTTTGATGATATTAAAGTGATAAAGTGGTGAGCTGTGACTCGTCCTCGCTCATGAAGTTTCCTGGATGCTCCTTTTATACCCAAGCATGATTCTATCACTCATTCTAGAGTTTTCAACAATTTAACAATGTTCCTAGTCTTAAATTTCCCTGATCTTCACTTTTTTGGAATGTGTTGCAGGCATCTATTTCAGAATGAGCGAATATTTACAAAAAGCACTGATGTTGAAAAGTAAAAAGTTTAAGTATCTTGTCTTTGTACTGTTTTAAGTAAATTTAGTTCAAGATATTCCTTTCTGTTTTTGCATTTTTCATACTTAAAATGAAACCCTTCCTCTCTTTCTTTAGCTACTTCTTAGCAGAAGACGTGGAGAAACCAGCGTTAGAGATTGTAGATGGTAGTTATTCTTAGTCGCTGCTCTTTAGCTACTCTGAAAAAAATGAGGGCAAGAACACTCGGAACCCAGAGGGTCAAGTACTCCTGCACTTTTCAAGTAGTCATGACTTCAAGCACATAACCAAGGGCCGATTTTCAGCTGGACTGGAATCAGATGATTCTTTTTGGGGCGTATATGTGACGTAGTGGCTTTTTCTTCTGTCCCTCTTTCACAGCCTTTTCTCCTTTGTGCTCAGCAGTGATGATGTTTTTGTGAGTAGTTTGGGGAGATAATTGGTTGGTGTGTGTGGGATGTTTTGGTGGATCTCCTGCTCTCATTATGGACACCCACCCCCAACACCCCCAAAATTGGAAACACACACAGCGAAAGTGACAATGGCACCCAATTCCCTGCCCGCAAGGAGACTTTACAATAGAGCCATAAATAACCCTCATCTGTGTTAGCAATAACTGCTAACACGCCGCTAACACCTGCTCAGAGGGATCCTGTGAAAGTTCAGCATGTCCGACATTCAATTTCCTATTAAAACTTTGTTAAATTTTAAACATCAAATAACAGATGCCTGACATTTGGATCTAAAATAACCACAGAAACAGAAATATTGAGCACAGCACTGTCTGTGTTAACATGCAGAGATTTTCTCCAATCTGATTGGACACATTCTGATTCTAGATTCAGACTGAGGTGTTTATTCTCACTCTACTCAACAATCTGATGAAAATCTCTGTCTACATGCTCACTACAAGTAATCAGATCCAAAATTACGCGTGGAGAACCGCTTAGTGTAGACGTTACCATGACAACCAGCATCACGTGAGTCCAGTCAGAGTCAGATGAGCAGCAGTGAGCAGTGCTTGTGTTTTTAATGACTTTAAAATGATGTCAGACTCAGGAAAACGTCCTTCACATGTCCTTATTAAAGAAGGCCGAGAGGAAGACGTCGTGTTCTGAGACACATAAGCTGGACGTCCGTCCCACCGCCGTCTTTTAAAGATCAGAGCATAAACTTCGTCTCCTCTGCAGACCAGTTTCTGCTCCGCCATGTTGAACGGTATAAACTCTCACTATGACGTGACGAACATGATCAGAACGGACTTAAACTTTCCGATAGGGAATGTAATCAGATACAGGCGTTTACACGGATATTATTCTTCTATTTAACGGATTATTTACAGGATTACCCACCTCGATCAGTCGGATAGAAACTGTATTTTGATGTGGCCTCAATCAGACTAGACTATTCAGATTGAAGTGTTTACATGGACGTAATCTATTCCGATTGAGATATTAGTCGGATTATGAACGGATTATCAGGCTGCATGTAAACGTGGCTACTGCAGCAGATAAACCCTTCCAACACAGTGCTGTGCAAAAGTCAGAGACCACCATTCGTGTGTTTAATTTCCATGCAAAATGACCATAAAGTACAAGTTGTTCATTTCTAAGGAGATATCTGTGAGGAGATTAGATACAAAATAATCAAAGAGGAAGATGTTTGTGATTCTTGGATTGTGAGAAGCAGAAAATGATAAACCAACTTCTAAGGCTGAACTTTTCTCAGATTTCTTTGAGAAACTGAAAGTGAGTCTCCTGAAAAGAGTCTTTTAATCCGCTCTCTTTCTCCCACTCTTTCTACTTTTTCTGTATTTTGCCCACGACACATTTAAAGAAGACTGTGCTTCAAGGGTTCTTCAGCAAAGAAAATGGTTCTATATAGAACCATGAACACCAAAGAACCCTTTCCCGTGATTAAATGGCTCTTTGCATGGTGAAATGGTTTTCCAGATTGATGAAGAATGTGCTGTATATGGGTCTATATAGGACCTTTTAGCACCCAAAAGGGTTTCTTCTATTGTTATGGTGTCAAGCTTGTAACAATAGAAGAACCCTTTTCAAAAAGGTTCTATGTAGAACCATCTACAAACATTCTTCATCAATCTGAAGAACACAGATGTGCAAAGAACCCTTTAATCATGCAAAGAGTCGTTTGAGTGTTCATGGTTCTATATAGAACCATTTTATTTACTAAAGAACCATTGAACCAACTGCATGTTGCCTGTAGTAAAGGTAGAGAGTGACACACTGAACACTCAAACAGCTGATATTAGATTTAGTCGTTGAGGCTTCTGTGTGATTTTCTGTTAAATATGTTCTCGATTCTTTTTCTGACGGTGAAAAATGAATAAGTGAATGGTCATTTTAACTGGACAGTAAATAAATTAAGGTTTTCTCTGACTTTTGCACAGTCCACTGTAAACAGTGGCTCATCAGATCAACCTAAGAAAATTAGTTAATGTGGTAACAAGTAATTAACTAGTTTTAGTGAACATAAATCAATACTTGGAACGATTCTTTTAATCAGTGTATTTTTTTTATTTGAATAAAACAAGTTTAATTGCTTCAGGAAAAAAAGGCTTGAATTCCGATCTGAGCATTCTCATTAAGGCCGCTTGGCCACCAATCGGATAAGTATCTGATATAGAACCATATACGAAAGTGGCTCAGTTAAGATTTGAAAAAATCAGATTTGTGTGTTCACACAGCTCTGAAAACATCAGATCTGTGCACATTAAGGCAAAAAATCAGATTTGTGTAGTGTGAGCCTCAATTACATCCCCGTTTCCAAAAAAGTCGGAACGCTGTGCAGAATGTAAATAAAAACAGAATGCAGTGATGTGCAAATCATTTAAACCCTATATTTAATTGAAAGTAGTACAAAGAAAACATATCAAATGTTGAAACATTTTCGATATTTCATTAAATTTAAAATGGACGTATTTTTTTCAAAAAACAATAAAATTTCTCAGTTTTAACTGTGGATTTCTTGTCTTTTACCATGTTCAATAAAATAGAGGATATACATTATTTGAATATCATTGAATATCAATGAGTCCCAGCTTTTTTGGAAACAGGGTCGAGCTTATTCCACTGCTAGCTTCTTCATAGACTATCCCAGCTGATAATGATCTCTTTCCACCTTTCAGTTTAAAAACGACCCTTCAGAAGAAACTGTGCAGCGACTCTGTTGACCTCTCCGGTATCCCATTGTCGATGCGCGACATACGGCACGTGGCGTATTACCTCCAGACCAGCGGTGGCGCTGTGATCTCAGTGGACCTGAGTTTCACCGAGCTCCGGGATGAAGGGCTGCGGCTGCTGCTGCCACTCCTGAGTGCCTTACCGAAACTCACGACACTGGCTCTCAACGGTAACCGCCTGACCATCGCCATCATGAAAGATCTGACTGAAGCGCTGAAGAACCCAAAGAGCTTCTCTTGTCTGGCCTGGATTGATCTGGGCAACAATGTGGACATATTCACCATGCCTCAGGTAACACTACACACAGACTGTAATACACTACAGGAAGTGTAGGGGGCGATATGGCTTCTACTGTTCCGTTTAAAAAGCTCTATAATGTTCATATGATCCACACAGTCACTCTGACAGACTGTAATACACTACAGGAAGTGTAGGGGGCGATATGGCTTCTACTGTTTCATTTAAAAAGCTCTATAATGTTCATATGATCCACACAGTCATTCTGATTGACAGATTGTGAAAATGCTAGTCAAATAATCCAGTAACAGTCAGTAGACTGATATATTAAGAAATAATCATTAACTTCAGCCCTGTTCAAGTTGCTGATTCAAATTGCTGATTAATTAATTCGTACTAGAATTGCTGTGTAAACCTCAGACCTTCTGGCACAAATGTGAAGCATGTTTAATGCTGTTGTTCTACAGTCCCCCCCATTTGTGCTGTAGCTCTTTTCTTGAGCTACACTTGATGCTTGATAACTGTTACAAAGACCAAAATCCAGCTCACTTCCAGTTCTGCATGTACACATTTCCATAGAAATATATTCCATCAACACTCCTGAAGTAAAATATTGCTTAGTTCAGCTGAGGAAACGCCAAAACAGACAGAAATAGCATTTTTTGGATTACCTCACCAAATTTCTAATTTTTACTAGCATGCTTTATTTATTGTCTATATAATTTATGATAAATAATTACGCTTTTGCCAGCGACCCATTCTTGTGTTTGATGAGTAAACCATGGTAAAAGTAATTGCTCTGCTATATGATGGTGTTCCAAACACACAAATATACATGTGATCATATTAAAAGATGACACCACTAAATGATACCTTGGAAAATGAAATGGTCTCACTTTATTTGGATAGTCCACTATAGATCATCTACAGATGTTCAAACTATTAACAAACTATCTTCTGAAACGCTTCAGGGGTTGGGGTTAGGATTTGGGTTGAGGTTAAGGTTCAGTTTTGGATTAGAGCAGGTTTAGAGTTAAAGAAATTTATGGTCAATTTAGTAGATTGTAACTTGAAAGTAAACTAAAGATCTACAAAGCATCTCATGTAGACCATCCAAATTAACTGTTACCAGTTAAATATCTTAAAAGTAGCTTGTCTAATATTTCTCATTGTGAAATTGTTGTAAAAATACAAATGAAATTATCTGAAATGACTTAAATCAAGCAAACTGGTTGAATAATCTTACTACAGTCTTATAATGAGAAATATTAGATATGTTTATTATATTTACTTAGAAGTATTTAGTTAGAAGTGCTTTTTCTTTCAAGTTTTAGTCCGACCAGGATCTCACAACCTTTCTTGTGATGGAAATTTTTTCTCAATGTTTCTTCAAGTTACAGTCAAATTTTTTGAATATTTAATATTAAAATGACTTGCATACAAAATAAGTACCATGTTTCTACAGTTAGATATTCAGGAAAAATGAGAAAAAGAAGTAAAATAAATGCTGTCAGACTTATTTTGGTTGAATATCCACTGTGACATCATTTTCTTATCATTACAAAAATAGTGATTATTGATTATGTTGATTATATATTCACCCCTCACCACAAAAACACATAACGATTTTCACAGCTCACGACATGTTGCATAAAAGATTACAATAATTGTAAAAACACCTACATTACTTACACATCTAATATAGAAAATTTCTGGAGTGGCTAAAACTTACGCCTCCTGTCTCTGTTGTCTACAGCCCCTCCTGGTGGCCCTGAGGCGGCGGTGCAGCCTGAAAAGCAGCCTGCCCACCATCTACGAGTACACGGAGGGGCAGCCGTACTGCTACCGCATGGAGAGCTCCATCGAGGAGCCCAGCCACTACGAGGAAGAGGAGGAGGAAGAGGAGGACGAAGACGACTTGGACGACAAGCTGGACCTGGAGCAGTGGAGCATTGGAGAGCAGAAAAGTTCAGGGAGCTTCACCCTGCACTACTGCGAGAGGTGAAGCAGCCCCGTTTTTGACCTGCAGTGTTACCCAACGCTGGGAGAGAGACATAGAGAATAAATGAGACAGAGGGAGAGAGAGAGAGGGAGCGAGATTGGCTCTTTCTGCATCAACTCTCCCAAACCGCGAGCACTGTTCACCCTCTTGTCCTTCACCGTAGCTCCATGAGTTAACCCGTTCCCCATCGTGGCTTCGTGTGAACCAACACCATCACATTCACAGGGCTGTGGGCTCCACATGGGAGCTAGCGGGACAGCTAAGCTAGGCGCCTGAGCACAGCACACAGTGACAAACGCAGGCCTGAACTCACCGTTTTGGCAGATGATGCTCCTCGGCGCAGGGTGAGGGTTCATTGGAGGGGGCCAAGAGGAGTTTGAGAAGGTGCCCCACTTCTCTCGCAAAGGAACAGCAGTGGGAGATGGGAAAAAGGTGAACTGAGTGAAGAAAATCCCAGGGTGTTTCAGAAAGATTGGACTAGCTGATGCATACCGACGCTGTTTTTCCAGGTCTGAGCATCCACAGGTTTAGCTAAGGTAGGGCCGGTGATGTTGTTAAAGGCGGTGCTGGGGGGGTTTAGGGGGCTTAGGGTCAGGTTCGGCGGTGTTTTTCAGGGTCTGGTGGCTGAGGCCGTCTCTGCCGCAGCAGACCGGCCCTATCTCACCACTGTGTGCTCTGCTAATCTCCCAACAAAAGCCATGAGACCAGCTCAACAAACCGCACGGCCCACCCTCCGTCACGTGACTCGCGCAAAACTGCTAAGTCAAGACTTTTGCGTTTTTTTTCCCCCCACCTTTCCAAAACGTCCACTTGTGAATACCCACTCATCACTTGTGTCGTGTAGCCGTGAATGATAATACAAAAAAAACATAACGCTGTTGTGGTGGTCTTCTCTTTGTTGTGTGCGCCAGTGATGAACAAAGCCATCTTAGAAGACCATGGGAGCAATTCAGCGAAGGTCACTAACAGTCCCTCCTCTCCACTGTCTGTTTTCATCATTCAACACATTAAGGCTAACAGATACACTAAGAGGTCAGCAGCAGTCACTGCTGTACACTGAATATGAGTTTTTGATGAAAGTACACTTTAAGTTTTTAAGATTAGCCTGCCTTGACTTTTGGCTAACATTAGCATCAGTGGCTATAGATGGTTTAAAAGGGGACAGTAAGTGATATTTAGGGAAACAACGTTAAAACATTGTTAATTTGTCAGTTTGATCTACTTTCTGGAAGACGATCAGCTAATGTTGAGTTTATTCCCTGCTTTCTAAACCAACAATGCTAATAATAATATGCTAGCTAGCTGTATTTAGTGAAATGTTTAGTGTTTGTTGAACATTGTTTATAGATTCATAACTACACAACACAGTCTACCTAACATAACATCGACCACTTGATGTTTCTTTCTTGTTTAATTACTAAATAAAGAACAGGACTGTTAGGTATTAGCATTTCGCTCAGTTAGCCGAGACATGAAGGACCAGCCCTGCTGGAGCCTCAGTTATCCTGGCTATGAACTACTTCCTCCAGTTAAGTTGACCCTTTAAGCGCTGTAGAATGGTACTTACGTCCATGACAGTGCTGCCCACACCGTAGGGCAGTTTCACAGTTTGTCGTAATCGCTAACTATGTACTGAATGTAGTGTTAGAACGTCTTGCTAATATAAACTGTGTCCTCCTGTTTGTTTCTTTGTTTGTTTGTTTGTTTGTTTTACTATTATTGTTATTACTATTTACAGAGCTTGGGATGCTCTTCTGATCACTACAACTCTTCCTGTAGTGCTTTACTTCTTATTGTTTAAAAGGCACTTTTCCATTCTAGGATTTTGATATGCTAATCTAAACCCCCACTGGATTTTGGGAATAGGGAAGCTGCAGATGACTGCAAGGCTACTGTTTAAAATGCTATATCATCTTAAAACACCACAAAAATAGCTAACAGTCCCTCTTCTCCGCGTCTGTTTTCATCATTAGTCACTTGCAGTTGCAGAAAACAAATCCAGTTTTTAAAATTAGCCCATGAAACTTTGGCTGACATTAGCATCAGCGAGCACGGACAGCTTTAAAGGGAACAGATGTAATAAAATCACACTTTTAAATATTAAAAACATGGTAATTTGTCACTGTGTGGCCGGCTGGGTGAGGTAGGCCAGCTTAGCTGAGCTTGTTCCCCTCTTTCTAAACTGACTATGCTAATAACAGGATGCAGGCTAACCTTATCTAGTGATATATTTAATATTTGTTTACATTGCTTACAGATCTCTACCCAATGAAATAATATAGTCCATCACATAAACCTGCCACTCAATGTTTCTTTCTTTTCTAATCGCTGAATAAGGAACAGCTGAAACATGAAGGACTAGCCCTACTGGAGCTTCAGTTATCGTGGCTATATGCATTAAAGTACATTAAATCTCTAAAATAAACAAAATGTTAATTAACAGTAATTTTAATGTTGCTATACAGCTCATCCACTCTTTTTGACATTGTCCAGGTGCAGGAAATACTTCAATTTATATAGTTATTGAAATTAGCCTAGCTTGACCCATGGGTAACATTAGCATCAGTGGCTATGGCCAGTTTAACGGGGGACAGTAAGTGTTATTTTGGAGATAAAACATTAAAAACATTGGTCGTTTGTCAGTTTGCCCTACCTTCTAGACAAATACCAGTTTATAATGAGTTTATTCCTCACTTTCTAAGCTGAGACATGAAGGACCAGCCCTGCTGGAGCCTCAGTTATCCTGGCTGTATGCTAATTCCCTTAGCTGACTACATTGAGTCTTGAAAATAAACAAAAAAAATCAGCAACAGTAACTTTAGGGCTGCCGTACAGCTCGTCCACTCTGTTTGACATTGTTCAGGTGCAGGAAATGCATTGATTTTACACAGTTATTGAAATTAGCCCAGCTTGACCTTTGGCTAACGTTAGCATCAGTGGCTATGGGTGGTTTAAAGGGGGACAGTAAGTGTTATTTAGGGAAAAAACATTAAAAACATTGGTCGTTTGTCAGTTTGATCTACTTTCTAGAAAAAGACCAGTTTTGTTGAGTTTATTCCCCACTTTCTAAAACAACAATGCTAATAATAATAATATGCTAGCTAGCTGTATTTAGTGAAATGTTTAGTGTTTGTTGAACATTGTTTATAGATTCATAACTACACAACACAGTCTACCTAACATAACATCGACCACTTGATGTTTCTTTCTTGTTTAATCTCTAAATAAAGAACAGGACTGTTAGGTATTAGCAGGTCGCTCAGTTAGCCGAGACATGAAGGACCAGCCCTGCTGGAGCCTCAGTTATCCTGGCTATGAACTACTTCCTCCAGTTAAGTTGACCCTTTAAGCGCTGTAGAATGGTACTTACGTCCACGACAGTGCTGCCCACACCGTAGGGCAGTTTCACAGTTTGTCGTAATCGCTAACTATGTACTGAATGTCGTGTTAGAACATCTGGCTAATATAAACAGTTTTCCCAACTGGGTTTTTATTTACAGAGCAGGT
Source organism: Colossoma macropomum (assembly GCF_904425465.1). Classification (NCBI taxonomy): domain Eukaryota; kingdom Metazoa; phylum Chordata; class Actinopteri; order Characiformes; family Serrasalmidae; genus Colossoma; species Colossoma macropomum. The sequence goes on along the minus strand of NW_023494793.1, from coordinate 1,376,629 downwards.
TATGCAAGCTGAACACTCACTGTAGCACATCACTGTTGATTAAAGGGCCCATATCTTACACTTCTTTGCATTTGGATTTTTCTTTCCTGAGGTCCACTAATAACATTTTTTTTTCTACAAGGAAACAGTTAATAAAATTTTTACGTGACAATTTTACACTCTTCACTGCTGAAAACCTTGTCGCTCCAGTTTTTGTTGTTTTTATATTTATTTTTTTACAGAATTTGAAAATACCTGCTGTTATTTAAGACGTGTTAAAATGTCGTGATGAATGGAGCAACATAAATGCTTCAAAATGTGGTTTCATTAATTCCATTTAAAGTTAAGTCATCCTAAAAAGTTAGCATTTTTGGCAGTTTTTTGATGATATGTAAATGAGCTGTGTTGTGATTGGCTGCCTGGTATTGAGCCACATTCAGAAAGCATTCTGGACTGAAACACTCTTCCTTTATAACTTTATAACTTGCTTTTAACATGAATGGGTGGAGCTAAACTGCTGAATAGGCAGTTGTATGTAAATGAGCTGAATTTCATGACATCACAAAAACAGTCATTTTAAAACGGGCTGTTTATGCAGATTGGTTTCCATATATGGACTGTGTAGTGAAGAGTCTGTGTAACAATGTGTACATACATCAAACACGTATTTAAAACCTGAGGGAAAGTCCGTTTTCCCTGATTTGGGCCCTTTAATACGCCATTCTTCATTCCAGGTTTTTGGGACGCTCGTCTGAATCTCACTGAGCTGTTTTGGGACTAAATGAACTGCAGATTAAGGCTGTTGTTGAAGTCGCTGTTTGCTGTAAGCTGCCGTCTTTTGTGTGTTGACTGTACGCGTTTGTATAAACTGTACTGTTTAATGTCGTCTTAATGTTAATGTCATCTCTGTGTTGTTATTAATCTCATTGTTACTGTAAACAGAACTACGCCAAACACGGACTCACAGGACTGAGCAATAACCGCAGAGCGCTGCAAAAAATTATATATATTGGTGAGTGAAATCATCTTAAATCTTGTAAATATATCTAATATCCACTGCTATAATGTCATTATAATAAGATGTAATATTACAAATATATAGCATTATGTTTACCCTACTTCTAGATAGTTTCACTTCATATAATATAATTTTCTGACATATAATATTATGTATATAATATATAATATATAGTATTGAACATATTTCTTGATATTGTTGTTAGAGCCCGACAGATATATTAGTTGGCCAGTTATATCGACCGATACTGAACACAGTTGTATTGATATTGGCAATCGATGTTGCCATTAATCACCAAATTTTTAGTCGCCACATCACCAGGTTTGAACATGCGACCACAGAAAAACAAAACAAAAAACATGTAAAAGCATGTAAAAGTTATCCAAACCTTAAATTTAGCTTTAAAAAGCTTATAACACAAACCTTTTCATTATTAACTATGTGAACCAATCATAAATCAAGAAAAATAAAAGATAATCAACAGAAAACAGATCCACAAAGAATTCTGGGTAGCCCTGCCCCCAGACCTACAATATCAATATTATTTAAGTTTTTGCTGATGTGTGAAAATTCATATCAGTCATATCAGTCACTACAGCACTGTTTAACTAAAATAATTAAATTATAAAATTAAAAATAACTAAAATTATAGAATTAAAATATAAATATTAAATTATTCCGACTTATCAGCTGTGGGAATTTTTGTCCCTTTAAAATTGCTGTTGTCATTGGTCGCAGTTTTCATATCGGTCTCACCCTAATTTTTAATTAATTTAAAAATTTAAAATTTAATAAAACAAATAAAAATGTCCATAAATTAGGTTGAAAACTCTTACAGCAGTTTTGTAATGAGAAATATTAGATGTACTGACTAGATTTAAGATGTTTTCACTTATCTATCTAATTTTTTGGCAGTGTATATTTATCAGTGTATCAGTATAAATACTTTAACATCTGATACAACAAGAGAGAACAGCTGGATTAAATCTCTTGTAATGAACTTTTAACGTATTTCAGGTCGTTGTTGTTGTGGTCCTGTGTCTGAAAGACCCTTAAACAATAATAAACATATATGCGTACTGCTGTATAGTGTGATGCAGCCATCATTAAATGCACACATACTGTATAACCAGCATAGTGACGCACCTGAGACACGTGACTGACTGCCGTGTCAGCTGTTTCGTCATATGTATAACAATAACACATTATTATTGTTGTTAACGGGACAATTTTCCAAGATATTAAAGGTGAATTCCACCAATTTTTAAAAATAACTGCATAATTGAGATGTAATCAGAGCGGTTCAGAGTGGTTTGGTGTGAAACGCTCTGTTCTTACTGAGTCAGAGCTGTTCACACTGGTGGTGATAGGAACCAGACGTCCACCTCTAAAAGCTCCCTCACAGAAAGTTCCTACATGAAATGGTTATGAATTCACTGCCTGATGACTGAGACACTGTTTTATGATAGTTTAGAGAACTTAAACTCCATTCATGGTGGAGGGATACATGCAGGGCGCTGTGAGGCAAAATAGTCCCCAAAGAAAACGTATTATTTCAGATTTTCCACTATTTTCCATCATCAACATTCATATAAACTCAGAAGACTCGTGTAGGTTCACTGGTGGTTCTGGATAGTAAATAAAATGTGTATATTTGTGTTGTAGTCATGGCGACCCCTGGTTCCTATCACCACCACTGTAAAGACATCTGAACCATTTCACACCAAACCGCTCTGAATCTCTCTGTTTACACCTCACACACTGACTTATGGGGGAATTTTGAACACTTTGGTCTCTAAATGGCGGCCAGGCCTGTTTGGTCCTGTTGAATATGTGTGCATTTGTATAAAGATCTTCTCTGTGTTCTGTGTGGAGCTTCATGTATTAAACAATACTTTATAAGACTGTTACACGCCAATTGAGTAATAAAACTGCTTATAATCAATTAAGCTGCTCCTGTTTGTTGTTTTATTCTTCACTCCAGAAGATTTACAGAGTGAACGTCAATGTTGGTGAAGAAACACAATACGCAGCCTGTTTGTTTTGGAGGATTGTGTGAAAAAACAGTGTTAATATGTTTTTCGGCGTAAAAGCGTTTGTGTTTCTCTGCTGGAGCTGCTCGACCCCCTGCCGAACTCTGATTGATGTGTTTGGGGCCGGCGTGGGTGTTTTCTCTGGAGTACGAGGGAAGCAGAAAGTGGAAGGAACAGCCTGAGGAACGATCACACAAACGCAGCGAAAGAATTCATCGTTCTTCATTAAAGTAATGAGTTTTCTCCTTATCCAAACTCAAATGCTACTGTTGTTTTTAAGTATTTAACTTTCTTTTTTTACATCCAGTTTTTTTGTTAATAAATATTTTTTGTCTCCCTAATTTACTTGTATCTATTTCCACCCACTAGTTAAGACTCCCCCCATCACACGATACCAGCAGGGCTTGGAGGGCGAAGGCAAGCACAGGCTTCCTCCGAGACCCGTGAAGCTCCACCGCATCTTTTCTGATTTTTGTTGAAAGGATAAAATGGCTGTTTTTAAAATTTGTGTTGTGACTCCTGACCTAACCTAGCTTTTAATGCAGAGGAAGCCGGTCGGATTTCTCACTCATCCCGTTGTGTTTTTGTTATGTGCCGCCACAGACTGTCCGGGCGCTGCACTTACCCACTTCCAGGTTCCGCCTTTTGCGTTCCGTCAACATTACATTATAAAATAAGTATTTAGAAAATCGATTCTTGACATTTATGAATCGATTCAGAATCGTTCACGTCCACATCGCGATGCATCTAAGAATCAATTTTTCCCCCACCCATAATGTGAAGCTTGTATCAGACATGATCAGATATCTGGGCTTCTGTGTTTCAGTGTTGGTCACTCTTCCAGCAAAGTGTTCTGACACAGAGCTGCTGCCGCTGTTTTACATTCCTAACAACTAACCAGAACCTGTTTAGACTACAGTTCACATTCACAGTCAGTGACGCATCTAGAATGAAATTGGTTCCAGCCATTGTAAATCCAAGCATGATTGGTTGATTCCTCTGTCACTTCCTAATTATGTTGGTAGTTAATCTAACGTGTCAGGCCTTCAGTCCAGCTCCTGAAGTCCTAACCAATGGGAGAGCAGCTCAACATGCAGCCATCTTTAAGTCCAGACTGAAAATGTTCTGGTTTTCTTGTGCCCTTCCTTTAGCACTGCATCTTCATTACTGATTTAATTTCCTTTAATCCTTTATTTTATTTGAAATGTTATTGTCTTGTAAATTTTTAATTTTTGATTCATATGACATCTAAGATTTATCAGCCCCTTGGAGGTTTTAAAAGTTGCTAACACTCGTATTTCAAGCATTGATTTCCAGTTCAGAAGTTGGTATAATTTTAAAGTCATATTTTGTTCCGTTTCAGCTGCTCAGGCGCTCTTCCTCACTCAGAGTTCTGGAAATGACTCGAGTTTAATCGCAATAGCATTTCTATGTAAATATTTAGGCCTCTTTTATGTTTTAATTACTTTCTGCTTTCTATTAATTATGTGTTTATAACTGTTCTTGCAAAGCCTTTCTGAGGTGCTGGATCTCAGGCTGTAATAAGCTGTAATATTATCTAATGCTTTGTTTTGCTGTTTGTGTGAAGCCACTGTGTATAAAAGCTGCTATACAGATAAACTTGCGTTTTGCTTCCAACCAAATCTAACAATGAAATAAGAGCACTACTGCAATACTTACTGAGTTTAAATACAGCAAGCATGATGATTTTATTGTACAACCCCATTTCCAAAAAAGTTGGGACGCTGTGCAAAATGTTTGATACAGGATTTCAGTTGCTCATCAGTTCAGGGTCTCCTTTGTCATATTTTTCATTGCATAATTCACCAAATGTTTTCAGTGGTGACAGGTCTGGACTGCAGGCAGGTCAGTTTAGCGTCCAGACTGTTTTAATATGGAGCCATGCTGTTGTAATACATGCAGAATGTGGTTTTACATTGTCTTGCTGAAATAATCAAGGTCTTCCCTGAAAAAAGACGTTGTCTGGATGGCAGCATATGTTGCCAAAACATGTATATATTATTCAGCATTAATGGTGTCTTCACAGATGTGCACGTCACCCATGCCATGTGCACTAATGCCCCCCTATACCATCATGAATACTGGCTTTTGAACTGTGCACTGATAACAAGCTGAGTGGTCTTTAGCCCGGAGGACACAGTGTCCATGATTTCCAAAAAGAATTTCAAATGTTCATGTGTCAGACCACAGGACACTTTTCCACTTCCACTCAGTCCATTTTAAATGAGCTCAGGCCCAGAGAAGGTGGCAGCATTTCTGGGTCCTGTTTATGTACAGTTTCTTCATTTGTTTTAGAGTTTTAACTTGCATTTGGATGCACTAATAAACTGTTTTCACAGTCAGTGGTTTTCAGAAGTGTTTCTGAGCCCATGCAGTGATTTCCACTACAGAATCATGGCTGTTTTTAATGCAGTGCTGTCTGAGGGCCCAAAGATCACGGCCAGCAAATACTGGTTTTTAGCCTTGTCCCTTACATACAGAGATTTCTCCAGATTCTCTGAATCTTTTAATGATATTTTGTACCGTAGATGATGAAAAGCAGAAGTTCTTTGCTATTTTATGTTGAGAAACATTATTCTTGAATTGTTACTCTATTTGATGGTGCAGTCTTTCACAGAGTGGTGAACCCCTCCTCATCTTTACTTCTGAAAGGCTCTTTTATACCCAATCATGTTACTGACCTGTTGGCAATTAACCACCAGGTGTTTATTAGCATTACAAAACTTTACCAGCCTTTTGTTGCCCCCGTCCCAACTTTGTTGGAACATGTTTTTGGCATCAAATTCAAAATGGTCAAATATTTAAAAAAAAAACAATAAAATTTCTCAATTTTAACATTTGATGTGTTGTCTTTGTACTGTCTTCTATGAAATATAGGGTTTAAATTATTTGGAAATCATTGCATTTATTTTTTATTTGCAATTTTCACAGCGTCCCAACTTTTTTGGAAATGGGGTTGTATAAAAATGAACCAAAAACTACAGGCGTGTACATTTTTGTTTCACATTATTCATCAAGCCTTCTGTGGAGGATAACAAGGCCCTGAGCATTAGCATGTTAGCTACATTAGCCTTGTAGCTCCAGTGCTAAATCTAAAGAAGCAAACTTCACACATGGGGGATCTGGTTTAGCAGCTGCTGTGCGTCTCAGATTTAATTACCTCTCATGAAGAGGTTCACTGGTAATGAAGTTCTGCAGCAGCTTCTTCAGTTTGTTTGACCAAATAAGGCCGTTTTACTGGCCGTGTTGAGCTGAAGGGGATTAACGTTACACTGTGAGATCTGTGTTCTGTTTATCGGACAGATGAGCAAACTTGAGGTTTTGTCTGTTTCACTGATCTGCTCTGCCTCCTAATGGCAGTGCCTCTGATTCAGAGGGAGACGGTCATCACAATCACTTACACCAGAACATCTGACCACCAGAACCTTTAAAGCTGGAGTTCCACTAATTTTCCAGAATTCCTCCATAACTCAGTGTGTGAGGTGTAAAGAGAGTCATTCAGACTGGTTTGCTGTGAAATGGTTGATTGTATAGACTTTAGCCATGTTTCAATTCTTATAACTTACCCTCACTCACTTCCACTCAGCACTCGGATGTGCGTCACTCCTCCAAATGGTTCTTAAAGGGTTCTTTAGTAAAGAAAATGGTTCTTATAGAACATTCAAAGAATTCTTTGCATGATTAAAGTGTTCTTTGCATCATAAAAGGGTTCTTAAGAATGAGCTGTAGGTGCTGTATTCTATTTTCACAATGTAAAGCTTATAACAATAGAAGAACCCTTTTTGGTGCTAGATAGAACCCTTTTCAGAAAGGTTCTACATGGACTTATCTACAGCACATTCTTAATAACCCTTTAATGATGCAAAGAACCCTTTAATCATGCATGGGTTCTTTGCATCATGAAAAGGTTCATAAGAATGTGCTGTAGATGGTTCTATCTAGAACCTTGTTGAAAATAATTCTACAACGCATCAAAAAGGGGTTTTGTATTGTAAAAAGCCTGAAATCATAACAATAGAAGAACACTTTTTTGGTGCTACATAGAAACAGCTTCTCTACAGAACCATCTACAGCACATTTTCCATCAGTTTAGAACTCTTTCATGATGTGTCTCAGTCATCAGGCAGTGAATTCATAACCATTTCATGTAGTAACTTTCTGATATATTTACACACTGTTATCAGGTATAGCAACACTGCAGGACGCTGTTCAGCCAATCAGACGGCGTGTAACTGAGTGTTATATAACACTGAATCTGCATATCTGTGTGTTTGAGAGCTGGAGGTGATGAATAATCAGCTGCTGTGTGGAACCCTGCAGGAACTTCAGAGAGAACCATGGACTTTTCAGCAGAACATACAGCAAATGTCAGAACTCAGCATGAGAGACAGAGAGAGGGAGAGGGAGAGAGAAAGCAAGAGAGAGGGAGGGGGAGAGGGAGGGAATGAGAGAGGTGGAGAGAGGGAATGAGGGGGGGGTGGAGAGGGAGAGGGAGGGAATGAGAGGGAGAGGGAGGCAATGAGAGAAGGAGAGAGAGAGGGGAGGGAGAGAGAGGGAGAGGGAGGGAACGAGGGGGGAGAGAGTGAGACAGAGAGAGGGAGGGGGGAGAGAGTGAGACAGAGAGAAAGAGTGAAGGAGAGAGAGGGAGAGAGAGAGCTGAATAGGCCTGGCCCTTGGTCGTAATTCATGTTTTCATGCCTGTATGATGAGTATGGCTGTATAATGAATATGGCCGTATGATGAACATGGCTGTATGATTAGTATGGCCGTGTGATGAATATGGCCGTATGATGAATATGGCTGTATGATGAATAAGGCTGTATGATGAGTATGGCTGTATGATGAATATGGCTGTATGATGAATAAGGCTGTATGATGAGTATGGCTGTATGATGAATAAGGCTGTATGATGAGTATGGCTGTATGATGAATATGGCCGTATGATGAATATGGCTGTATGATGAGTATGGCCGTATGATGAGTATGGCCGTATGATGAATATGGCTGTATGATGAATAAGGCTGTATGATGAATATGGCTGTATGATGAGTATGGCTGTATGATGAATAAGGCTGTATGATGAGTATGGCCGTATGATGAATAAGGCTGTATGATGAATATGGCTGTATGATGAATAAGGCCGTATGATGAGTATGGCCGTATGATGAGTATGGCCGTATGATGAATATGGCCGTATGATGAATATGGCTGTATGATGAGTATGGCCGTATGATGAGTATGGCCGTATGATGAGTATGGCTGTATGATGAATATGGCTGTATGATGAATAAGGCTGTATGATGAGTATGGCTGTATGATGAATAAGGCCGTATGATTAGTATGGCCGTGTGATGAATATGGCCGTATGATGAATATGGCTGTATGATGAATATGGCCGTATGATGAGTATGGCTGTATGATGAGTATGGCCGTATGATGAGTATGGCCGTATGATGAATAAGGCTGTATGATGAATATGGCTGTATGATGAGTATGGCCGTATGATGAGTATGGCCGTATGATGAATAAGGCTGTATGATGAATAAGGCTGTATGATGAATAAGGCTGTATGATGAGTATGGCTGTATGATGAATAAGGCTGTATGATGAATATGCCTGTATGATGAGTATGGCTGTATGATGAATATGGCTGTATGATGAATATGGCTGTATGATGAATAAGGCTGTATGATGAGTATGGCTGTATGATGAATAAGGCTGTCTGATGAATATATAGTTCAGCCTTTGTTTGAGCGCGCTGCTTTAAGCCGTTTTGTATTTCCATTCTATGCTTCCCAGTGGTGCAGCGGTAACTCCTCAGGCCGCCAATCAGTACATCAGCGGTTTGAGCCTGGCTGTGAGCCACCTCAACCCCCCCATGCACAATCACCAAATTCACACCCCATCACCTCATTAAATTCACTTAAGACCCTTTTTCACTGGTTTTCCTCTCTGCACTTGGGTCCGCCTCCCTGCCGTCCCGTAACAACTTCATTGTCCATCTTATTGCTCCATTGACCATATAGTCTCGCTCTGTAGTTCTACAGTTACAGACTGTAGTCCATCTGTTTCTCTGCATACTCTGTTACCCTGTTCTTCAGTGGTCAGGACGCTGATAAAATGGACAGTAAGTGTAGAAACAAGGAGGTGGGCTTAATGAAGTCACTGATTGGTGTATTATGGATCATGTCATACTACAGATTGTGTACTGAGTTGTATTTAATCCACACATGGAGGCTTGATGGGATCAGGAATACAGTTTATTACACAACAGTGGGAAGTAAACAACAGAAAAACATCTAAAAATGATGACTTGAGTAACAGACTTCCTTAAGGACAGCAAAGATCAAAGAGCTCCATAAACAGGAATGAAGAAACACGTTTCCCCTCAGGGAGCTAAACGAGACAGTCTGGGCTTTGGTCATTACAGAGACAGAAACAGCCCAAATAGATACCAGGTGATGGAGGAAAGTTAGAGGAAACAATACTGCCCTCTGGTGGTCAACTGAGGCACTGGGACGATATAACAAGGCCTCTTACTGAATAAATGTTATATAAATTTCTATTTATTTACAGAATTTAAGCACTCAAGTACATATTAACCAACTATAGCATTATTTTTATATCAGTATTTTAATAAGTTGTTTGCCAGTGTCTTATTTACCTGTTTATGTATTTATTTATAGCTAAAATCAAAAAAGGAGATGGAAATCTACACGACTGTTAAATTTCAACTAATTAAATCTGTACATCTCAGGTTCATTCAGGTGTAGATCAGCCATAGCCACAATTTACGACAGCTAACGGTCATTTGGATGTCACAGGTGAGAAATGGTTTAGTCCTAATAATATTTATTAAAAGACATAAAATCTGAGACATATCTGTGGGAATGTGTCTCAGATTTATTAAGATGTATTAACATTAATGTGCCTTTAATTTGGCACTTCTAACTCAACTTCAGCTCATTTGTTGTGCTCTAGTAAAGGAAACACAGGCTAATGTTAGCTGATTTAGCTATGTTGGCATAATAACTCCTGTTTCAGTGCAGATTTACATTGTTGGTAATAGTTATTTTTCTTTTGGGTGTTTGTAGCGATGTGTGCTGAAATAGGAGTCAGATCCTGCTGTTAGCTTAGCCTATCACTTTAGCACTGCTGTAAGGGTAAGTAAACAAGCTGGTTCACTCAGGTAGGCAGAAAACTATTGAAGGGGAATTCCACTATGTTTTTCAAGATTTCTCCATAATTCAGTGTGTGAGATGTAAACAGAGAGATTCAGAGTGGTTTGGTGTGAAATGGTCCGATGTCTTTACAGTGGTGGTGATAGGAACCAGGGGTCGCCATGACTACAACACAGATATGGACATTTTATTTACTATCCAGAACCACCTGCCCGCATTGTGCCTTGTTCAGAAAGCAGTCAGGCCTGAAAGACTGCTAGAGTGGGCGGAGCTAAACTGCAGTAGGCTGAATAAGCAGTTATAAGCAGTAAATGCCCTGGTTCTAGTGAAAATGTCAAAATACAGATTTTATGAGCGTCCCCTGGAGTATTTACCACTTACTGAACTCACCCCACATACAGGACATATACACCGATCAGGCATAACATTATGACCACCTCCTTGTTTCTACACTCATTGTCCATCTTATCAGCTCCACTTACTATATAGGTGCACTTTGTAGTTCTACAGTTACAGACTGTAGTCCATCTGTTTCTCTGATACTTTGTTAGCCCCCTTTTACCCTGTTCTTCAGTGGTCAGGACCTCCATGGACCAGCAGCACTGCTGTGTCTGATCCACTCAGACCAGCACAACACACACTAACACACCACCACAGTTTTAATGAGGCTGTGAGTTGAAGTCTGCAGTGCTTTGGTCTGTGAGGACTGGAGCCTGACACATGTGGTCCAAGCAGAGTCTGCCTAGAGGGGGGAGACAGGACAATATCAGTCATGACAAACTGCTCTTATGTAAACCTGAGTATAACAATAATATTGAAGAATATGCATCAGAGATACTCATAGACACTAAGTGTACCCACAATCATACAGCGACCCTTTGACTTTCAGTAAATCACATAGAAGCCTATTGTTTTCAGTGTTTTGTCTCAACTTTCTTTCGCTTTGTTGTGCCCTGATTGAGTCGATGAGGCGGTGTTGAATGTAAAAATACTTTTTTTTTTTTCCGAGAAGTCTTCCCGGTTCCTCTCCAACCTGAAAAACCACATTCCGTTCAGTAGCACACCTGTGAACAGACTTCAGCCGTCTCCAGTTTCAGAAGACAAATGTCGCCGATGAAGGATTAAATAAAACCTGTGAGGATTAAAACAGTTTGGATTTCTCTTAAGAATAAACTGGATCAGAACATGGTGAGTATAAGAGGTTTAATACATTTTAGAGTGTTTATCCCGATACTGGTCAGCCTACAGTGTGTCCCTGACCCTTAACGCTCCGGGCTGCCACAGTCTCCTTTGTCTCAGGGACAGTAAGAGTGGTGTACGGTAGTAAAATCAGTTTTGAGTCACTTTTAGGATGATAAACTTGCATGTGTTAACCTTTAACCCCTTACATTACACACATATAACCTCAGAATAGCTCAGCCAGTTTGAATTGAAGTCTCTGTAGTTACTGAATAATAAGCCGTAGTATGTAATGAGCCTGAGATTTTAAAGGGTTAATGTCTGAATATGCAGTCCTAAAGTCATTTATGATTATCTTTGCATAGTATTGTTTAATACAGAAAACAATGTTCTGTTTCAAAAACATGTTGCTACTGACGCTCTCAGTAAATATGAGAACTGAACTGGCTCATTATTATATAAGCGGTGAGGAAATGTGATATGGATTTTAGCCAGTGGGCTGTGGTGGTACTGCAAGGTGGCCTTTCTTTCTGTTTTTAACCACACAAAATTATGACAATATAGACATTTAACAATGTCTTTTTAAAAATGTTAGAAATGTTGATAATTATTTGCAAAAATAAAAGAGCACATTAAGGCCCAGTTCTATTTCACCTCTCACCCCTACCCCTCAGTTATAACTATAAACAGTGTTAAAAGGGAAACAAAGGAAAACCTGCAAGATGGAGCACAAGAGACCAAAGAAAAACACATGTGAGAATTTTCTCTGTTTAAAAATTACAATAACTATCATATCTTAGTTTAATGTCGGTTCAGTATATTTTGGTCCTTTTCACAACAAGCATAAACATCACTAATAGTAGCTGATGTCTCAGTAGCTAGATAAATAAATTTCCCAATCCACCTTAAATGGTGAACATTTGACTTCAGCTTCATATCACTGAAGAATTAGGGGTGGGTGATAATAAATAATTGCCCCCCTCTTTGAAGGCATATGATGCCCTAAATGTAACTAAAGCCCAGCAGTGAGGAGCTGAACTTTACCCTCCTCTGCTGTCACTGCAGACTGGCAGGGTCGCCTACAGAGCAGCGCTGGTAGCTGTTAATGAAGTGATGCTCTTTTTATTTGAGGGTCCCATTTCAGAGGGAAGAGTTCAACCACTACCCTGTAACTCAGTTCCAACATTCGAAAACAAGGGGTAAAAATAAGAAGAGGAAGATCGAGTCTCTCTTTATGGCTCTTAACTCTATAACTGTCCATTAAATCCAGATCAGAGTTTTATAATATAACATCAAACAGGTATGGCTGTGATTATGAAGTCAGATCTGTTGTCCTGTGCTGATTGCTGCATGCAAATAAGTTCAACCTAATAACTCTTAAATATTTCTCCTAAAGCACAATGATGGATGGGCCAGAGTCACACAGCTGTGAGTGTAAAGTGAGCAGCTGGTCAAAGGAGCGACCGGCAGTGCAACCCCTGGACAATAGAAGGTAAAAATTGAATAATTTTCAATTTCATTTTTTCATCATTTTCATTTTAATCATTTAAATTGATTGAGGGATCTATATCTAGACCTGTGAGGTCTTGTGAATTGCCATCATAATGAATTGACACGATGATGATGACAAGATATATTAATGTCAACAATAAAAAGTGGTTGACAAATATTTCCACTGTTAATTGTTTGCTAATAGGTGACATCGAACCTAGAATAATTTAACAACTTCTCTAACATAAGGGTACTTGGCAGTGCTTAGTTGTGTGGTGCTAATGCATTTCATTCAGAATTCAGAGCATCTAAGAAATTGGGTTTTATTGAATACGGACCTGCTGAACAGATCATTAGAAGTTGTTAAGGCTCAAGATGCCCTGCCTGATCAGAAACACCTTCCCTCGTCCAAGATGGAGATGGTAGTAGATAAAATCTTCAATCTCGTAAAACCGCTCAGTTACAAAAGTGCTGTTTGATTCTGTCTCTCTCCATATTTTCTAGTAAAGGATCTAAACTGTCACTGGGTCAGTTCCCCTCTTGTCACTGGGGTGGAACCCTGAAGGGTCCATCTCAGTACCTTTAGTCAGGGAACATAACTGAACCATAATCCACTGAAATGATATGTTCTAAGCTGTACTGACTCCACACACCCCGTCTCGTCTCCAGGCTTTTATTTTACTGTTCTGTTTAAAACATTCGGTTATGAAAAGGTACAAACACGAACTTTTCACCTGGAGAAACTTATTTAAGGATCACAATCAGACCTTAAAACCACTGTTGGAGCTTTGAGGGAACATTTACACTGTTTGTACCTTGATGAACGAAAAACGTACCTGAACAGAACCTTTATTACTAACAGTGTAACATTAGCTATAAAAACACAGCAGCCCAGCCCACCCTGCAAACCCGTACGTCACTGCAGTGCCCCTCCCAGCATGCCCCTCCCATTTTTGATCATGTTTCAAAGTTGAGCCAGGGGTGGAGTTCGCTGAGAATAGTGGGGTGTAGTTACTCTTTAAACAGTAATTGGTAACACAGAATCCTGAGTAAACCCAGCAGTGATTATAACAGACTTGCTGCTTCTGAACAGTCACTTTGTTTGTTTCATTCCACATAAACACCTCTGTCTTTTCTCTTGAAGTAAAAATGTGGACAGGCCAGTTTCGCCCAGCTCTAAGTCTGATAAGTCCCTGGAGGTACCGTTTCACTTTAAAGAGATGAATCTCCAGGAGAACAAAAGGTAAACCTGAGCATGATTCACACTCATCAACCCAGAGATTTACATCCATAACCCTGAACACTGAGGCTCAGTGATAAATAACTATAAGATCAGTTTTATATGTGTTTAAACTTTTAGCTTACTTTTCAGTTGAGTGAGTCCTTTTAATCACTGTACTCGTGTGTTTTGGGGTCTAAACCAACATGAAAACCACAGAACTATAGAACTGTAGAAATGCAATCAGTCTGGAGGATGAAGACTCCAGTCAGAGCCGTATCACAAAAAGGCAGGATGGAAAAATCATCATCATCATCATCATCATCATCATCATCATCATATTTAACCGCTTAGTCTAGATAGAGTCGCAGTAGCAGTTGGGAGAGCAGAGAACGCCAGACGACCCTGTCCCCCGCAACGTCCTCTAGCTCATTCCGGGGGGATGCCGAGTCACTCCTAGGCCAACTCTGCTGTGCCTCTTAAACCCCCGCCGGGAGGCATCCAGGGGCATCCTCATCAGACGCCTGAACCCCCTCAACTGGCTCCTCTCAGAGTGGAGGAGTAGTGGCTCTACTCTGAGCTCCTCCTGGATGACCGAGCTCCCTGTCAGTAGAGTGTAGCCACCAAACTCATTACCGATGCTTGTATTCGTGAGCTCATTCTTTTGGTCATTACCCAAAGCTCATGACCACAGGGTGGGGATGTAGACCGACCGGTAAACGGAGAGCCTTGCCTTATGGCTCAGCTCCCTCTTCACCACTACAGTCCAGTACAGTGACCGCATTACTGTTGCCGCCTGTCCCAGCCTGCGGCCATTCCCACCATCCCTCTTCGCATCACTCGTCAACAAGACCACGAGAAACTTAAACTCCTCCACCTCCACAAGGATGGAAAAATCTGGAACGTCTGAAATATTGGAATGTCTTTTAAAAACCACTGGTGTACTGTACTGAGCAGCCTGCTAGCAGTGGTGGACGAGGTACACAAATCCTTTTATTGAGTAAAAGTACAAGTTCTCTGTTTATATTCCTACTTTAGACATCGTGCAAAAAGTACTTGCCTTTAAAAGGTACTACTACATACTACAGTGGGCACGATCTCAGTTCATCCACTATACCAGTTGAAATTCTTCCTCAGCTGTGAGTTTTGTCATCACTGTTATAGTAATAAGCCACAGATAAGCGCAGATGACATGGTGTCCAAACAGTGTAAACCACACTAAAGTTAGCTAAGCAGCTGAGTCAGTATATATTCATCAGAGCATTCCAATGTTCAAAGTAATAATCTATGGAATATTTGAAAATGAAAATATGCTATAGTTGCAGCCCTGCTCTCGACTCTCTTTAACTGTCAGTTAAATCCAGATCAGATTTCTATAATTTAATATCAGACAGGTATGACTCTGATTAACCCTCTGGGGTCTGAGGTAATTTTCTTGAAACTCCTTTAAAGGCTCATCCTCATATGTTTCATATCTAAAATGCTTCGTTATCTTCATCACTACTTTCCAAAACCGCTGCAGCAGCTTCAGCAGCTGTAAACTCTCTGCACGCCGTTTCACATGAGTCTCCGATGTGGACTGAATGAAGAATGAAGGGTTTCCGGCATGATGGTCAGTCCTTAGTGATTTCCTGAGTGTCCATTGGTCAGTTTCACACAGAATGTAGACGGACACACCAATCCACCAGTTCCACACGGTGAGAGGGAGATGGCGTGTATCTCCGCCCCTCTTCATAGGCTCATAACTCTGGATGTGAGTGTCGTATGATCTCGTGATAAAATGGAATGGAAAGCGCGACTCTACAGATTCACTGTTTGAACTGGACTTCAGAACTGTTTGAACTGGACTTCTGTGTTTGATCATCACAAAGATACAAACACAGATATAGAGACAGAGAATTTGATGTGCAGGTGCAAAAGGTTCCCTGTAATAACTCTTAATATTTCTCCTAAAGCACAATAACAGACAGACCAGAGTCACCCAGCTGTGAGTCTGAAGTGAGTGGCTGGTCAGCGAAGCGACCGGTTGAATTGAAAGGAAAGGAATCCCTGAACCATAAAAGGTAGGAATGGAAAACTTTTCAGAACAATGAACAATAAGTTTTAATGATTTCAAATTAGAGATCAATATCTAGAACTGTGAAATCACTCATATGTAAAGTCATTCGTAAAACAGTAATTGGTGACACAGAATCCTGAGTAAACCCAGCACTGATTATAACCGACTCGCTGCTTCTGAACAGTCACTTTGTTTCCTTCATTCCACATAAACACCACTGTGTTTTCTCTTGAAGTAAAAATGTGGACAGGCCAGTTTCACCCAGCTGTAAGTCTGCAGTGAGCGACAAGTCGTTGGATATGCCGCTTCACTTTAAAGACATGAACCTCCTTGAGAACAAAAGGTAAATCTGAGCAACGATTCACAGTAATCAACCCAGAGATTTACATCCGTAACAATGAACACTGAGGCCATGTGGTGTAAAATTGAGCTTTTATAGTTGTTGATGTGTTTACACTTTAGCGTCTTAAAATAACGTCACACTAATTTGCCTCTGTGTTTATGGATAAAACACTGGAACTCCAAATCTGCAGTTGTTTCTTTTCAGTCTAGTGTCATTTTAAATCACTGTGCTTGTGTGTTTTGTGCTCTAAACCAAAAACTGGGTTTTTGGGGTGAAGACCAAAAACTGCAGAGCTGTAGAAATGTGATCAGTCTGGATAATGAAGACTTCAGTCACAGCCAGTCCTGAAACATTCATTTCTCACAACCATCCAATCATGATCACTTAGCATAACTGCAGAGATCAATAATCTAAAGTACAATAAAAAATTAGGTAATAGATAATCAGAATTGAGCTCAATGTTCACTTCCCGGAACAAATCCTGTTCAGAAGAGATTTGATTTTTTGGTCAGGAGAGCAGTTATGAAAGACTCACTATCCACCCTATTTCAAGTGACCACAGTATCTTTTCCCATTTACTCCACTATATCTCCTCTGTGTCTTCACTGTATCACCTCTACTGTATCTCCACTGTATCTCTTCCTATTTTACTCAACTATATATCTTCTATCTTCACTGTATCTCCACTGTATCTTCACTGTATCTCCTCTACTGTATCTCTTCCCATTTTACTCCATTATATCTCCTCTGTGTCTTCACTGTATCTCCACTATATCTCCTCTCGTATCTCCACTGTATCTATTCCCATTTTTCTCCACTGTATCTCCTTTACTCCACTATATCACTCCCCATTTTACTCCATTTAATCTCATCTGTATCTTTACTGTATCTTCATTGTATCTCCTCCACTGTATCTTCTCTGAATCACCACTGTATCCCATCTCCTTTGTATCTCCTCCCATTTTACTGTTTCCACTGTATCTCCTCGCATTTTACTCCACTGTATCTCTTTCCATTTTACTCTATTTGCTGTATCTTTTCCCATGTTTCCACTGTATCCCCTCTGTATCTTCACTGTCTCCACTGTATCTCCTCCCATTTTATTCTATTTTTGATGTATCTCCTCTGTCTCTCCTCACACTTTACTCTGTCTCCACTGTGTCGCCTCTGTATCTCCACTGTATCTCTTTCACAGTTTTTCCACTATATTTCTTCCCATTTTACTTTGTCTCCTCTGTATCTTCACTGCATCGCCACTGTATCTCCTCTACTGTATCTCCTCCCATTTTACTCTACATGATTGGACACTTGAACAGTGAAAGGACACCTGTTTCTCTGACAGTGTTTAAGCTTATTTAACCTTGCTTCATAACATATGTGATTTAAATTAAATTAATACTTTGGATCAGTTTAATATAATGTCTCAAAAATGTCTTTTGTCTTTTAGTCTGCTGTCTGGATTTGCTTCAACTGCAGACAGCGGTATATCTATGACGATCTCTAACTGCTCACATGAAGACCCTCAAGAACACAGGCTGAGCTCTCGCTACGCTGAGGCTGGAGATGTGGCCTGTGATCTGTGTAAAGGACCAAAACGAAAAGCTTTCAAGTCTTGTATGACCTGCCTCGCCTCCTTCTGTGAGACACATGTCAGAGATCACTACACAGTAGAGGCACTGCAGAGACACCTACTGGTGGAGGTCACCAAAAACCTCAACGTACTTCAGGAGAACGCTCAGCTGAAGAAAACAATCAAGGAGGCGCGTGATGAGAACCAGACCCTGAAACGTCAGATCTTGACCCTGAAGAAGGAGAATGCAATACTGAGGTTCCCTGATTACATCTGGAAAGAGAAGTTGCCTGTAGCAGGTGAGCCGTTGAGGTAGAAATTCATTTAATCTTTTGCAGATCCAACAGATGAGGCTGTTTTGGGTGCCATAAACACAAGCAGCGTATAAACTTGGCTGGTCATATTTTCATGTTTCACCATCCACCTTGTTTTTCAAGTGACCACTGTATTTTCAAGATTATGGCTGAAATATCCAGTTGTGAAGGAAAGTGTACTAACTTAAAAAGTAATCTTGTTGTTGTTGTTGTTGTTGTGTTGTTGTGTCCCATTAAATGTCTCTGCACCTAAAAAAAATCCAGCCATATGATGAAATTCCAATGGAACATCACTGATTGCTGCTAACACACTTTCTCTTTAACTGGTTTACACAGGGGTGCACAACTGGGTGGCCGATGTCCATCACAGCTTTGAGGTTTCCCTACTCAAACACAACCATTAAACCTGCCAGTTAACAGATAAGTATAAGCAGGTGTGGTTGAGCAGGTAAATCACCAAACTGTGCCGGACACCGGCCCTCCAGGACCAGAGTTGTGCACCCCTGGGTTTACATTTTGATGAACCACCTAGTGCAGAGCAGAGCAACTAAGGGTCAGGGAAAAGACAAACTTCAAAATGAGAAAAGGGTAAGAGCAGGAAACCAAGTTGGACAAGAAATAAAATAAAAAGGGAAACAAGGAAAGTAACGGGTCAAACCCTCAATCACTGTAATCCCAGACTGACGTGCTGGATGCCACGCCACTGAAGGGATGATGGCCGTGCTAACTCTGGTAAGACTTAAAAGGGATAAGAACTCCCCAAAACTGAACTCAAAACACTCCCTTCTTTAATCTGTCCCTCACTTCTTTTTCCCTCACACAGAGATGCTGGGAATCAACTAGAGGAAAAGCAAAGAGCTTGAAACTTAAGAGAGATACCAAAATTACCGGCTGAGTCAGAGCGTCTTGCTCATGGCAGAGAGAAATCAAGACTGAGCACTGAGCAGTGTGTGAGCACCCCTTAGGTAGGGTGCCCACAGCTGCAACCGCTCAGTACTAATTACTCAGTCCTGGCTCTCTCGGAGGTGGCCTAGCAGGCTGCCTGGACGTTGTATTGTATCCCTTTCAGAGTTTCTTTGAAAAGACTTACTGTTGTTAGCATGGCTGTTAGTTGTCCACATTAGTCTGTCGACCAATTAAAGGCTGTTTTCCTGAGTCAACATTCTTTCAAGTTGTCTACGCTTCTAGGCAAAATGAAAGTACATCTAGCATGCAGCGTTCGTGAAATACTTCATCTATTTCTGTCTACTTCTAATGGATATATTGTGCCCACCTGCTCAGTAAGCCGGGGATATGTACAGAAAGCTAACAGGTGTATTCAATCCTTTACAGATGGAGTTACAAAAAAACTAAGATATACAAAGTAAATAATGATCTGTGTTTCTCTCACACATTCAGGTTTCTGTTGACAGATTGGTTACAAACGGCACCCAAGCATTCAAGCACCCCACCAATTAAGATTATATGTATTTTCATTTATTCCTTTAATTTTACCATCATCATTCACGTCAGTGATGATCTGTTCTTCTTTCTCTTTTTAGCCGATGTGGTTCTGGATCCTGCGACAGCTCACCGCTCACTCATTCTGTCTGATGATCGTAAACAAGTGCGACTGGGGGAAAAGAAAACCGTCGATCACAGGGCGCAGAGATTTGACAAGTATGAGTGCGTCCTCGCCACTGAAGGCTTCAGCTCGGGATGGCACTACTGGGAGGTGGAGGTCAACAAGGAGTTCACTATTGGGGTCACCAGAGAGTCGGCTCAGAGGAAGGGAAAGTTCACCTTCTCACCCAGTGTGGGTTACTGGTGTCTCTATCATTACAGACAGTCCTTCACAGCTCTGGAGGAGCCCAGCAGGCCCCTGCCAATCGACACTGTACCCCGGGTGATGGGGGTCTGTATCGATATGGGTGAGAAGTGGGTCACTTTTTACAACACTGAGACCAAAACTCACATTTACACATTTGAAAATATGGACTTCGCAGACGGAGAGAAGATCTATCCTGTATTCAATACCTTGGAGAAATCAGCGGACCTGAAGATTAGGGCTTTAAGAAGAGACCTGTATAGCGTACATGCTGTCTAAACATGATCAGGGTAATCACTGATCAGATTGTAGACGGCTGCTTCCCAGTTCACTGCAACCCCCAAATGTTCATTTGGACACAGTACTTTAAGATACTTTGAATAAGATTACTCTAAAAACTATGTACAGTAAACAAGCACCAAGAGTCACAGAGACTCAACAGTTCGAGTTTTTATGCTTGGTTGTGATTGGTTGTAAAAGTAAAGATAAGATTTTGTGGAATGGCATGTATTCAAACATGGCTTATTTATCACTGTTATTATTATTAAGTACCATCAGACTTCTGGCGACCAAATGGATAGTGCTTTCCAGAATGCCCTGCCTTCTGTTTGAGTCTTTAGGCTTCTTACTGATTCAAAGGCATCAATGTTTTTCCAGTCTTGCCTTTTTATTGTCCAGGCCAGTTCTGATCCTTGATTGTGGAGACACATTATTACATCTGAGAATCTTCTTAAGTTTCTTCTTGGAAGTCGCTTCTCATTCTCCAGCTTCTTGTTTGAATTTTCCCGTTCCACCTTAAATTCTGACTGAGATGCTGAATGTAAATGTGGAACCATTTAAGGTCGAACAGGGAAAATTCAAAAGAGAAGCGACTTCATCTTCGCAACAGTTTAGTGCTTGACAGTCTCTCGTTGCAGATTTAACGTTCCAGGAAACTGCGCTGCTTATTAATGCGAATAACTTTGTTATGTTGTTGTTATGTGACCTACACGTTGTTATGTGACCTACAGTCTGCACGCCAGTTCTCAGTCGTTGAGAAACAGGGCTTCCGCGCTATACTGCACACGTCTCGAAGATATTCTACTGACACAGCGACTTTATTGCAGATGAGTGGCAGCAGCGTCTCAAACAAGAGCAGTGAATGAGAGCCTTCTACATCACTTCCATTTGTTTTATTAATAAAAGATATTGGAAGTAAATTCATTATGGATCATCACAAATACTTTGCTTTAAAACTAGAGTCCTCACACAGTGAGAAAATAGAAATCCTATGTAGAAAAAAAGATGCATCGATAATAGTTTTATAATCGCATCGCAGCCCTCTGAATCGTTATCGAATTGTGAGGTGCCTAAAGACTCCCACCCCTACAATTGATGCTCTAAAACTTCTTGTGGTTTCTTCTTCTTCTTCTTCTTCATTATTATTGTCAGTCTTGTTAGTAATGTAAGTACACAATGTTGTATTTAAATTTTCCAAATAAAAAATGAAGCAGAAAAAATAGAAACCAAATTGTCTTTTAATCTGCCAGTTTTAATGTTGTGCTTTTATACATGTTTAACTGGTTGTGCTAAATCTCTTATCAGCTCTACAATCACAGAACCTGCATTCAGTGCTGTGTTACAGGAAAACAAAGGGTTTTCTGAGAACTCGTCCTAATTGACCTTCTGGGCAGATCTGGAAAATCTACATTCCATTAAAACAGGAGCAGCTCTGAGCTCTGAGCTCCACCTCCTTTGTTGCGATCAAAACACTCTAATAACAAATGGACAGTAAGAGGGATAGTCAGTAGGGGTGGGAGTTGTTGCAGGTCCACCTGATACGATATTATTAAAATACTTGTTTTGTGATATTCAAGTGTTTGTGATATGCTAAGTATTGTGAAATGGTGTACTGCAATATGTTGTGGCTCGCTGGGCGAGTGTCTTATCCTCTACAATTGTAAGGGTCCAGCCTGTGCCACTGGCGGCAGTGGTGAGGCACCACAAGTTCAGGGAACTCCAATTCCCAGAAGCCCTCAGGCTGATTAGGCCCAACCTGGCACACCTGTGGACTCCTCTACTTAAGGCCTGGCAAACAGCAGCACTTTGTCAGACCTTTGTAGAGGGGTGGCTGGTACGGTACTTAGCCCAGGTGGGTATTTAAACAGAAAGAAAAGAGGGCCGGTAAAACAAACAGAGAAATGACCCCAAAACTACTTAGAAGCCAAAAAGAAGGTTTAAACAAGAAACGGCTCCAAGCCATACAAACAGCATTTGTTCCACAAAGAGCAATCAGGTGAAACATAGAGCTGATCTTCCTCTCAGAATCACAGAGGAAGTGTCTTTTGTTTTCTGATTATCTTTTATTTCACTTTTCTATCTCAGCCTTTGTTTGAGCTCTGCTTTCAGTGTCCCCTTTGTTTACTGTTTCTCGCCAGTTTTTAGTCCCATTCATTCAAGTGTTCTTCCTGTTCTTGTCTGTGCTTCCCGGTGCAGTAACTCCTCAGATCGCCAATCAGTACATCAGCGGTTCAAGTCTGGCTCTGAGCCACCTCAACACCAATGTGCAGTCACTCAATTCACACTCCATCACCTGATTAAATTCTTTTAAGACCCTTTCTCACGGGTTTTCCTCTCTGCACTTGGGTCCACCGCCCTGCCGTCCCGTAACAACTATAACTTCATTTTGTCTTGTTCTTTTTGAAATCTTATGTAGTTGTTTCTGCTCTCTTACATTATTGTTTAATTAGCCTGGCCAGTCTGACTTTTTTCTGTTTATAGCCTTGATTGACTCTTAGTTTAGTTCCATAAACCTGCCTTTGGGCCTTTTTAATAAAACCTGCCCTGTTTATCCTGCAATCATTTCTGCTGAACTGCCTGAACTAAGCCTGAAAGCAGTCTGGACAGCTTGAGCTATGACTTAAAATAAAACACTCAGTCATCACATTTTAAAAACACAGCATTCCACAGTTTACACTGTGGGATAAAGAGTACACTGTCATGGCTAAAACTTACAAACTTCCTCACTTTTACAGCAAGAAAATTGGTTAAAATAGTTTAGATTAAAAATAGAAATCAAGAAGATTTATTTTATTTTATATCTTTTATGAGAGGCAAAATGCTATTGTGTCACTGAGGCAAAAAAGGGTCAAAAAGATTTTGAGCTTGTAATATGATATTCACAAATGTACTGTAATTTGCAGTTGTTTGAGCAGCTACATACATAAATCAATTCAAAAATGTGTAAAGATATTTAATATACAGAAAGGATTT
Organism: Colossoma macropomum; assembly: GCF_904425465.1. Lineage (NCBI taxonomy): Eukaryota > Metazoa > Chordata > Actinopteri > Characiformes > Serrasalmidae > Colossoma > Colossoma macropomum. Next base: position 1,353,163 of record NW_023494793.1, on the reverse strand, counting down.
TTGAATGTGTGAAAAAGATCGGCAAATGATTTACACTGTACCTGACCATAAAATCTCATCAAAAGTTTGAAGTTCCAAGTGTGACAGTACAACACGTCTTCATTTCTGTTTTGTATAAGCTCTTTTTACAGCTACGGATTTTTGACCCTATTTTGACGGCAAATTGATGGACCAATAGGAAAGCTTGAACTGGTCCAATCAGAAAGTGAGTCTGACTTATCCAATCACAACCATGACTGGTTGCTGTCAGTCAAAGCTTTGGTAAGCTGTCGGTACCCGCCTCTAATGGCGCTTCGACTGAGGGCATATGTGGGCATATCGGTATCCGATTCTAGCAGTATGTGTACATGTTAGGTAGCATAATAATATTGTCATGCACCCGGGCCCCGGTGACGGCTGCGAGAGCTGGCAGGAAGGCGGGGCCCGAACTCCAGGCAGATATGAAGCGGGTATGATTTATGTGTATGTAGCTGCTGCAAATTTCAATACATTTGTGAATATCATATTACAAGCTCAATCGTTTTGACTGTTTTTGACTCCGTACGTCACACAGCGTAGATGGTGCATGTGTGGGCTTAATGGGAGCCCTACTATCTTTAGATTTAAAACAAAATAATAGCAAAAATTAAGTTAAGCATGATTTTGTTGCTCTCAGCCAACTCTTTATGCAGTCTAGGCCTCGGCCTCTAAATCTGGGAAGTTCCCCATTAACCTAACTATAATCCTAATTATTAAACTTAACACCTCCTTATTTACTTTAGGTGAACTAACGCTCTAGAGCACATGAGACCTGTCACTTATTGCACCAACCACAATGAGCACAACGTTCTCAACACCGTTCACTTTTCACTCAGTCATAGCATTCACAACAATTAAAAGCACTTTTTACACTTTAATCAGCAACATTCTTTCACTTGTTACTAACATTCTCAACTCATCCTCAAACTGTATCTCTTATTGGATCTATGCTGATGTATATTGTTAATATCTCTTCACCCAATCCAGGTAAAGCCTTCTCTGGCAGGTAACTTATCTTTTATGATCTTTTGGGGTAGGCTCCGCCCCTATCGTCCCTACATGACAGGATTTGAGAGGGTCTAGATGTTCCAAGACCTGGGCCGACGACAAGGCCTGCGCCGAGGACTTTAACTTGCAAAAAATTCAATATCAAATTGTTCAATATTAAGTCATTTTTCTTCCTTCTCGTTGGTCTCTGGATTTTTTCTGGTAGAACAGAATCTACACACACTCAGGAGCACAAAGAACAGTTCTGCGCTTTAAGAACACGTCATGAATCTGACAGACTTTTTCTTAGGATCTTTCTCAAGAACACACTTAAGAACAAACTTAAGGAGATATTGGAGAACGAGGTCCAGTGTTTATATGTTCATAAACAATCACAGAAAGGGTTTATTTAACATCAAACGTTTTCAGATTTGTTTGTTTCCACATTAATATTTAATATATTGATGTATTATAAAACATTTTATTTGTAAGCAAAATGGCCCAAAGTTTAATTACACACTTGTGCAGAAAAGCTCAGCCAGTTGACACTGAAGTCCCTGTAGTTACTGAATAATAAAGCTTAGTGTGTCAAACCTGAGATTTTATGGGGTTAAATGTGTTAGTCAAGTTTTTAAAAGTTGCTAAGTTTTGCTTTTATCCAACATTAATAATTTGTTGGGTTTTCAGTTCTTTACAGAGCCTGAGAGGCACAACATGCCAAAAAAGATAAAAAAAAACAAACAAAAAAAAACCAAATACAGTTTCTGACTTTTTTTTGTAATGTTCAAAGAAAAGAAAAATAATTTACTGCTGAAAAACTGGCATTAGAAGGGATGAGCTGGAGAAGAAGGAGCACACCAGTCACACAGTGTGATGGGGTTGTCATAAATAAATAAATAAATAAATCAGTAAGTAAATAAATAAATATGGCTACGGAGGTAGAAAACCGTTTTGTCAAGGGTTATTAAATGTCATTTAAATATGTCATTAAAAATATGGCTGTAAAGGGTCAGCCTGTGCTGCCAGCTGCCAGCAGAGGGCGACAGCATCGAGGCACTGTACTCCGGGAGACTCAAAAACCTTAGAATACCAAGGGGTAATCAGTGCCAACCAGGCGCACCTGTTGGTACCAGCATTTAAGGCTGTGGCAAACAGCTCACCCTGTCACACCTTTGTAGAGGGGTTACCGGTATGGTACTCGGTGGTTGTATTTAAAAATAATAAATAAATAAAAGAGAGAAGAAAGAAGGGTAAAAAGAGAAAATAAACAGAGGAGCTAGAGGACAGAGAAGAAAAGAGAAAAGGGAGAAAGAAACATTGGGCTAATTTAAGACAAAGGAAGAAAAATCTGGTTTCATTTAAAGATTTAAGCCTTCAGAGGAGCACAGACTGAAAGCTGGTAGGTCCAGCATTAATAATTTGTGTCTCCACAGAACTGCTCAGCCTTCTTTAATGAGGCCAGAATACAGTTCAGTTACAGAAATATAGAATATAGGCCAGTTAAAAAGAGCCTGTTGCCTGTAACCAGAGGTTCAGCACCAGTTCTTTACCTGACTTGCACTTGTTAGGCACAGATTTCAAATCTAACAGCTTTACGGTGAAAATGGGACAATATAGCCTTCTTTAGCTAAATTAGCTGTTTGGCTAAAAATGTTTAGCTAGTGAGACAGAGCTGCGTTCATTCTGCAGTGTAAACTGTGTTGCTGTGTGTAGTCATGAACGCTGCTCTAACTCTTATTGTGTTTAAGAACTGTGTTTATTGATCATGTTTAGTTAACTGACCAATAGGGCTGGATGATCGATCAAAAATGTATTTTCAATTAGGAAATCCACCATGAAAACCTTCATTAAATGGGCTTTCTCTGCTCTCTGTTCAGTTCACACATCATGTGAGTGAGCTGTAGTTACATGGTTCTGCTGAACCAAAGATTACATGTAAGGTAAACCACCACATTCCTTTCTGGCTTAACTAATCATTGGTTCCCTGTTGCTATGGATACCAGTCCCGCCACCACTGATCTGAAACACACACAGATCTACAGTGACTGACCAGCTAGTTTGCTGTCCTTGTCTTGCAGTTGAGTAATCCATCGCTGCCGCTCCAGAGTGTTTGTAATCCGTAAAGCTGGAGCGCTGAGCAGAAGTAGGAAAGTTTGAGTGTTCAGATTAATCAGTAGGTCGTTTTTGAGGAGTGATGGGAAAGATTGAATAAAACATTCCCTGATTAGTAATCAATAAACTAAACATTGGATGACTAGAGAGCTTGGAGCTCTCCTAATAAGGTAATATAGGGAAGCAGACTATGGACTGTGTGCAGTAGACTCTAACGGGGGAAGAGTTGCTGGACCAGATGACCATAAGTTATACTTGGTTCACTCTTGTACGTATATGGAGAGTTGAGTGAGATGCCCTATGGAGAGCTGTGTAAGAGGGCCCTGTAAGGAGAGAACAATCTGGTAAGAGTCATTATACGCGTTTGGATTTAAAGGTTACCAAAAAAGGTGTAAGGCTTGGATATGATGGGGACTAAAATGGTACGGAATTGTGTAAAAGGGGTGGGGTGATTACCTCATCACCCCAGAGGGGAATAAAAAGGGATATTCGCATTGTGGTTGACCTGGAACCATCTTGCCATTTGAGGCTCAATAAAGCGAAGGCCTTTTCCTTCCTTCCACAAGAACTCAGCGGCTGAAGTCTTTTTCATTCCTTTTTACCTTTTTTCATTTTGGTTGATATTCTTTGATTCTTATGATTCTTTTTGAAGACTTTAGATTACAGTTATTAGGGAAATAGAATAAATAATATTAGAGTTACTTATAAATGTCCAGACCCTGGGCAAAGGAGAGCTCTTGGTTGCGACAGGAGAGCCATAGAATGTGATCATAATTTTAAAAATTCTAATGTTTGTCTTAGCAAATATCACTGAAGGCATAGCATTGTAAAACATGGAGCACAGAGTTGATCCAAAAAAGAGCTGATTTCCCTGGTTCCAGGCATTCTGGAATTCAAAATCAACTCCAGAGCTTTGAACTTGATTTTCACACAGAAATGTTCAAGTTTTCCCGAATCTGCGTAAGGGTTTCTGTCAGTGTCTAGAGTCTGTCTGAATACATGCTTCCACAATGCACGCATCAGTAATCCACCTGTATTTTACTGTAGACACAGTGGAATTCAAGGTAAAATGTAATATTTCTAACGGAAAATTGGCTTACACTGGCAAAAAATATCTTGTGAAGTGAAATGATCTTAAATCTAGTCAATATATATTTCCCATTTTGAGATGGTTGTGCACTTATTATAAAATCATCCAGCTTATTTCTAGACACTTTTTTACTTGTTTTCAGTAATTTTTATAAGTAAAATTCTCTCGCTGTACTGGCAGATTTTTTTTTTGTGGGTTTTAAGCTCATTTTACTAAAACAAGCAAAATTATCTGCCAATATAGTGAGAATTTTACTTTAAAAAATTACTTAAAACAAGAAAATTTAAGAAATAAATCTTAATTTAAGCTTACAACAATCTCAACAGGGAAAAAATAGATTTATCGACTGTGATATAACTTTAAAAGAGACGTGTTTTTATTTTTTTTGTCAGTGTACAATCAAACATTGCTAGTGTTTAAAGATCCACCCACCTGACAGAGTTGACAGAATAAGGTACAACTTGGCCAGCCCAAGTTAATAAGCTCACTGATTTGAAATACATCCTAACTGTGGTCCAGAGTCTATATATTCAACTTAACCGTACAAACTATAAATGATTGCTGTAAATTTAGTAGAAATAAATTACAATTTCACAACATACTTTCTACTTACATTAGTGTTATTCTTAAGATTTTACTGTGTGATTTACAGTGTGGTGGTTGTAAAAAGTATCCATCCCAGAATTCACTAAAATATCTACAACATATTCCAAAGATCAGGAATATTTGGTGTGCATTATTATCCAATAATACATTGCCTTAATATTGGGGGTATAACTGTTAGGTTTTAGTGTTGGATATTGAGGATGCTTGAGTGACTAAGGCTGTTTTTTTCTTTTCTCCTCAGTGAATGATGTTGGCTTTTTTTTCTGGTTCTAACCAACGTCAGCTATCATTGCCAGACTGTAGCTACATATCGCTAGGCTATCATTTGGTCATGTTATGGTACAGGTGTTTTTGGAAGTCAGTACATTTATTGAAAGTAAGTACATGGCTGGTGTGAAGGAGCATCCAAAAACAGAACAACATAGTCCAGAATTAAATTGACATTAAAGTCCTGCTTATAAAGTTGAGTCACAAGGATTTGCCGCTGTGTCAACCTCTAGATACAGTAACCCTTAAATTCACAGCTTTGAAACTGTACAAATTCACAGATACCCATATGGAGCATTTCTGAAATTCACATCTTTAACAGCAACAGCAGTTCATCACACTTTATTTCTTTACTGTGATATATTTCTCTAGTAAACTTACTAATTACTTCATACAGGATTAGAAGTTTTACTTTTTAATTTTGAAAGTTACACAGTACAGAGTCCCGCTGGTGAACATCCCATATAAATAAAAAATAATGCATGGCCTTACTAAGGCTTGGGAATGAGTATTAAATCATGGCCTGGCCACGACTTAGTAAGGTGTGGGAAAGAGATCATGCCTTACTAACTTATGGCCATGCATTAGGATCTCTTTCCCACGCCTTACTAAGGTGTGGCCATGTATTATTTTTATTTACAGAGGGTGTCACCAGCGAGGTTCCATAACACAGTTAAACAGTCTCACACAGTTAAATACACAAACACTATCAAATGCAATCAGAGAGAAGGTCTGTTGTGTTCTGTGATAAAGTGACAGAACAAAAGTCTCAGCTCAATAGTGACAGTATTGGCTGTTAGCAGGGATGGAGGAGTAGCCCGCTACTTGTTGTAGCTAACTACAATATTTTATAGCTAATAGCTGTAGCTGCTACGGTTTTATGAAATGTAGCTAACAGCAATTTCACTACAGACTTCAGTCAATCCGCCCAAAATCTGAACCACAGAACGTGGTCATTAACTGGGCTGGTGGCGTCTGTGCAGTCCTGACTGAGCTGCGGACAGCTCAAGCAAACAGGCACGCACTGATCACCCCTTACTAGTAGGCTTAGATCAGGGGTCGCAACCCAAATGTTAAGAAGAGCCATTTTGTCCTTTCAACAAAAATGAAACCACCTTCGGAGCCACAACATTTTATGTCCATTTCACCATCTTGGCTGTAAGTCTCAGTATGTCCTAATGTGCTGATACAGGCTAAAAATTAAATAAACGAAAACTCAGACTTACTTTGCTCTGCTTCAACCTTTTAGCTCAGCTGTAGCCGCTTTTCTCGCATCTCAGGAAACTTCTGTGAGTTTCTTGTAAATTGTCTCTCGATGTTTGTTTGACTTTTTACACGGCTGAAGTCGCTTCTCATTCTCCAGCTTCTTGTTTGAACTGTCCCATTCAGCTTTGAGTTGTTGCAGATTAAACGTATCAGGAAACCAGCTGAGCGCTTATAAATGCAAATAAGTCCATTAATCTCCAAATTATCAGTGTTCGTCCTAAATCTCTCTCTTTGCTGTTTCGTTATCTGTGTTGCTGTGTGACCAGCACTCTGCGCATCAGGGTGAATTAGCAGTTTTGCATTAATTCCAGTGTTTAAGACCATTTATTGTTTAAAAACAAACAAAAAAAAAGTTTGAACTGTTATAATGATTTTACAGTAAAGGAGGATTACTTTATGATATTTTTCCTTAAAATCTAGTTCTGCTGTGGAGCCGCAGCAGCTCTGTAGCAGTGGAGAGATTATTCAGGCCTGATTCACCCCAAACAGAGCCAGAGTCACTGATGAGGATTCTAAGGCTGAAGTGTCGCTGAAGTTTAAAGGACTCTAAATGTCGTGCCTGTTCAGATCATACCAATGTTTATATTGGAGCAGTTTTATTTCAGCAGTGGACAATGCTCTGCATAAAATTGTTTGGTTTGTATTCAGTTATCTTTGTTGATTTTTGTTAGGAAAAACCTGGAATGACTGACTTTGCCTTCAGTCTAAATTTTTGTTGAATATCACACCTTTGGTTGTGCAAGTTTGATTGTTTACATTTAAACTTACTTTGTGTGTGGTGTTTTTTTTTGTTTTTTTTTTTTTTTTGTATATTTGCAGCTTTTCAATTGTATGTTTGTCACATGATTAAATGCAGTGTCTTGTTCACACTGTCAGCTGGGCTTGTTTGGTGTGTCAGGTGGAGATTCACAAACATTCAGACAATCGCGCTTTGAAAGTAGCTAAAAAGTAGCCACTACTTTTTCTGGAAAAGTAGCTAAATTGTAGCAGCTACAAATTTTGGAAAAGTAGCTACAAAGTAGCTAACTACAAATTTTTCAGTAGCTATCCCAAACCTGGCTGATAGTTACTATTTTACGGCTTATATGAGGAACATTAGACACAAAATTTATAATCTCACCCAGGTTTGAACACGACCTCCTGCTCAGCAAAACAGAAAGGAAAGTCCCTGCAAACAGTGACCAAGCGTGACACAGTTTTTGATGTCAACTGGCCAGAATTAGGTTTCCTATTTCCGAGCCTTATATGGAAGCATCTCCAACACTCCAACGCTACCCGTTTTACTTAGGACACAGGTTAAAAGCTTAGCCAGCACATGATGATGTCTTTGCAATTACATTTCCATCAACGTTAGACGAGTGTATATTTAATACTTTATATTTAAAGTATTCAAATTTTGATCAGTGATATTAGGGTCACACTGACCATTAATCACCCACTACAGAGCCAGCTTTTTAACAAATCTGCAAAGAAAAAAGGATATATTGTAGTTTAGTCATACAAGCATGTGGTTTTACCCAAAGTTATACAGTGACCCTTGGACTTTCAGTAAATGCTTCTCACTCTGAAGGACAGTTTCAGTTTTCAAGGATTTCTTTCGTTTTGTTGTGCCAGTGTCAGTGATCCAGTGATGAGGCAGTGTTGCATGTAAACATACACTTTCCTATAAGGGCTTCCTGTTTTCTTCTCTGACTTCAAAAGTCACATTCAGTAGGACAAACTTCAGCCTCCTCCAGTTTCAGGAGACAAATGTGGCTGATGAAGGACTAAACCAAGCCTGTAGAGTGATTAAAACAACCAGGATTGATCATAAAGACACACTGGACCTGAACATGGTAAGAGCAATAGATAGTAACACTTTATTTTGATAGTCCACTCTAGATGCTTTGAAGATGCTCAGTCTGTCTTTGACTAACGTTCAACTAAATGTCTATTAAATGCATCTGAACTTGAAGTTGAGTGTGAAATATTTGATTAAATCAAACCCTAAACCTAATCCTAACCTTAACTTCAATACAAAACCTATACCTACTCCTAAACCTAAACCTTGACCTTGTTGAAAATCTACTATCACCAGAAGATTTGTTACTTGTTAAAGTATCTGTAGAGGACCATGAAATAAAGCATGACAGTAGATTTAATATCTGTTACCTTTAGAGTGTTTATCGTTAGATAGTGGTTGGTCTAGTGTGTCTCTGCTTCTCAATGCTCCAAAGCAACAACAAGGTCTTCGTCTCAGCGATGACAATAGTGGTGTACGGTAGTAAAATCTCTTTAAGGATGCTTTTAAGATGATAAAATTGCATGTGTAAATATTTTAATGTATGTAAATATGCAGTCATAAAATTATTAATGTGCCATGCATGCATATCTTTTCATAGCAATGCTTTAATACAGAAAGCATTGAAACCCCCTGTTTCAAAAATAGTTTGTTTTGCCACAGATTCCTTCAGTAAATTATAAGTGACTTGAGATTTCATGTAAGTGGTGAGGGTGTTGACTGTTAACTGCAAAAATTAATTGCAATATAAACATTATATTTAGTTAAATCGTATATATTACAAATATTGTTGTGATGATTTATTTTTTGCAAATAATTATCATTTATATTGTTCTGGCAAAATACCTGCTAGTTCTCTGTATATACTCAGGGCAAATGATTCACGATCATGTGGACATTTTTCCATCATGGATTAATGGCCCAAGGCTTGGCCCTTTGCAAGTGAAGCGGTCACCATATCTCAGACTAGAAAAACAAGAAAATCCAGCATAAACCAAAAACAGAGAAAATGCAGCAGTGAGCACTTAGCGCTGGGCTTCCCATGAGCGGGAAATGAAAACGTGTAATGACCGCTCTCTGCTTTGCGCTCAGAAGTCTAGTCAAATAAAGCTTTGAAGCCAAATAATTTGCGCTGTCAGCTGAAGACTAAATACAATCAGTATTTATTTAAACCTATTTGACAGCGGCTGCCAAACATCAGCAATCTCAATAAGCGAGTCAGAAAAACGGTCAGATCTAGGTTTGCCAACAGCAATCTGTGTGCTAAGTTGCTGTTAAGTGGTGCATCACATTAAATGCAGTCTCTCCCAGTTGAGATGATCTTAATGCTACGAAGCTTATGAAACTGGGCCCTTGTCGGTTAAATGTTCTTGTGGGCCTCTTTGCGGTCATTTTTGTGGGCTGTAAGGTGAAAAAGGTTAGGAACCCCTGGCATTAGTGATTAAACATTAAACATTAGCTAGAATTGACAAGATAGGAAAAGTGTGACATTGATAAATAAAAGTCTCAGTAAAAGTAGTTTCAAATTATTCTATCCACTGTTTTCTAGACTTTAGGAAACTTTTTCCCAACTCACTCTAGAATCACATCATTTTCAGGATTCCATAGAGTAGGGGTATCAGAATTTTAGCTGAAAAAATATAGCAAAACAGTAATGTGAACAAAATAAATGACACTTTCACTTCAGAAAGGTTTTGAAAAATCTTTATCTCCATTTATGACTCCCAACTCTCTTTAACTCTGCCCATTAAATCCAGAGCAGAATTCTATAATGTAATATCATATGTTTATCAGATGTGCTGTATTGTATTGTCCTGTATTGTTTACTGCATGCAAATAAGTTATTGTCGTTAGTTATAAACACCGGACAGAGCTTTGGTCCGTCCCATTCAGTTTACGAAATTCAAAGCCTGATTAAACTGCAAGGAACAATGAAAGGTTCCCCATAATAACTCTTAAATATTTCTCCTACAGCTCAATATTGGACCGACAATGGTCGCCCTGCTGTGAGTGTGAAGCGAGTGGCTGGTTAGGTGACTGAACTTAAAGGAATGGCACCCCTGAACAATAAAAGGTAGGAACAGAAAAAAATACATTTTATGATTTAAATTTATTGGAGGATCTCTAAGAAGAAGAGGTCAAGCATACATAGTCACTCTTAAAATAGTCATTGGTGACACACAATCCTGTTTAAACCCAGCAGTAATAACAGACTTGCTGCTTCTGAACAGTCCCTTTGTTTCTTTTATTTCACAAACACTGTTTTCTGTTGAAGTAAAAAGGTGCACAGGCCAGTTTCGCCCAGCTGTACGTCTGTGCAGAGTGATGACTCCATGGAGATACTGAATAACTTTAAAGAAAGGAAACACCTGGAGAACAAAAGGTAAACCTCAGCACTCTTAATGATTCGCATGTATTATTCTCATGAATTTACATCCATAACATTGAACACAAACACAAGGCCATGTGATTTTCTAGATATGTATATGTTTATACTTGTAACATCTGAGAATAAACATCACTCTATTTTTTGCCCTTATGTTTGTGGAGAGCATACTGGACTGTCACAAGCGAAGCGGAAGAAACGGACTCGATCTCCCAGAATCCCAGACTTCAGTCAGAGCCACATCACAGAAACACAGGATGGAAAAATCGAGTATTGAAATGTCTGTAAAAACACACTGGTGTGCTGTGCTGAGCAGCCTGCGAAGTACAAAGTACCCAAATCCTGTTATTGAGAAACTCTCCTATTAAAAGTCAAATGTTTTTATATTTTTATTGAGCTATAGGAGAATCTGAGAACAATCGTTTGACCACTTGTCCAAACCAAGCAGCACAAACCTCCAGGAGCCGTATTACAGAACCATCTTAACTCTCAAATCTCATCAGTTTAGTCTCCATGATGACTTCAGTACAGACTGAATTCAGGACAGTATCTATTCCAGTTCCTAACAGTCTAACATCTAACAGTTCCTATCTTCATAATCTCATCATGAACTCCAGATAAGAAAACAGCATCACACAAACATCCTAACTAGACTGAACCTCCTAAATCCTGTCCTAACTTTAGGATGAACCCCAACAGGGTCCTCACTTCTGTTTAAGGTCCGTTTCTATGGTTTTTAGGCAGCTGTGTCAGCCGCATAGTTCACTACCAGCATAATGAGCTCCATTTATTCTACTGTAAAACGCTGCTTTCACTGTGAGATGATTTTCTTTTCTAACTCTGCGTTTTAAAGATCTCAGACGCTGCAGACTCGATCTCCACCGCCCCTCTGATCACCTTCGTGTGTTAATGTTGATGATGAAATATTACAGTGATGGTGGTGAATAATGAGGAGGCGGAGCTGAACGTGTGTCTGTTTATTAGGAGGAGTAACGTTAGCGCGCTCGGCTAAAGCGTTTGGGAAATGGAGACTGAAACTTTTTTTTGCAGTCGTTTAGTTGTTGCTTCTATATAAGCCAGAAGGATAGAAAAGAAATTACTAAAAATCTATGCAGATAGCTCACACCCAGCACAGATCATATTTGAGTGTTTAACTGTTCATAATTAACATCTCACATTGATCTCTTTACCTAGACAATGAATACACTTCAGAGAACACCAGGATGTCAGTGTGGCTCACATAACTTAAGCTAACATTTAACCCTGATTAATCCCATCGAACATCAATATGTAGCTATTAATTGTTACTCACTTTTGCAGTCACGGTGATGTTTGATGGTGTGGTGGAGGGTGCAGGAGACAGAATATTGCTGACTCTTCCACAGACCAAATAACATGAATTATATGATTACATAGTGGTTTGTATGCCTTCATCTCCTGTGATGCTGTATTTTATGTAATTACAGATGTCTGAATATGCTATTGCAGGTAATAACGCACAATTGGGAATCAAAGATAGCTTATTGATTTTGATAGGTGTGAACACCTCCGATCAAACTGAATTTTTCTTGATATCTTGATTTGGAAGCCCAGCCTCACATCCCCATCCTTGGGCAGAGTGAGCAAGTTAGCGGTTCTTTATTATCATGTAAGCCATTATAGTTACCATAAACCTGTCACTGAATAATGTCTTTTGAGGTTCCTCCCAGAGTTGTTGATTGATGGATTGATTGCTCTAATATTAAGTATGATTCATCCAATAATATCAAAGGAAACCAAGGGAAGTAAAAACAGGTATGATTAGACTCCACACCAGCACTGACTGCTCATACATATTATACTGAAGGAATGTCAACAGTATGGCTGCGGGACGCTTCTCCTGGGTTTTGCAAATAAGATCAACAATGTTGCTTCATTACAAATGGTGAAAAATTAAATCAATGTTATGGATCAGTTTACCATAATATAGTCAATGTCTTTTGTCTTTTAGTCTGCTGTCTGGATTTGCTTCAACTATACTGAGAAGTATATCTATGAAGACTGACCGGTCACATGAACCTTTACAAGAACACAGGCTGAGCCCTCGCTACGCTGAGGCTGGAGACGTGGCCTGTGATCTGTGTAAAGGAAGGAAGTTAAGAGCGTACAAGTCCTGTATGACCTGCCTCGCCTCCTTCTGCAAGAAACACATCAGGGATCACTACACAGTGGAGGCATTGCAGAGACACCTACTGGTGGAGGTCAGCAAAATCCCCAGTATACACCAGAAGAATGCTCAGCTGAAGAAAATAATCAAGGAGGAATGGGATGAAAACCAGATACTGGAGCATGAGATCCAGACCCTGGGGAAAGAGAATGCTGCACTGAGGGTCTGGAAAGGGGAGACACCTGTAGCAGGTGAGTCTGGTGTAGGCTATAAATAATATCCTCTAACTAAAGCATTTCTCTCATGTGGGTTCAACTTTCTGGTAACAGATCAATTACATAATCATTCATCTCAACAACAAAGATGACAACTTAACATTGGTACTTCACTGTAAATGAACATCATGAGGTGTACATATAAGGTGCATAGCACTACTGAATACTACGACAGGTTGTTTCTTCAGTGCGTTCAGGGCAGTGAAATCCCACATCACGTCACATCCTGTTTATCTTTCTCTTTCTAGCTGATATGGTGCTGGGTCCTGATACAGCTCACCGGTCACTCCTTCTGTCTATCGACGGCAAACGAGTGCAACCCATCAATCACAGGGCATACAGACTTGACAAGTACAAGTGCATCCTGACCACAGAAGGCTTCAGCTCTGGACGGCACTACTGGGAGGTGCAGGTCAACAGAGAGTTCACTACTGGGGTCACCAGAGAGTCGGCTGAGAGGAAAGGGAGGTTCAGCTTCTCTCCTGCTCGTGGTTACTGGTGTCTCTATCACTTCAGACAGTCCTTCACAGCTCTGGAGGAGCCCAGCAGGCGCCTGCCACTCAACTCTGTGCCCCGGGTGCTGGGGGTCTGTGTTGATGTGGATGAGAAGTGGGTCATTTTTTTTAACCTTGAGACCAAAGAACACATTTACACTTTCAAGCATATGAACTTTGCAGACGGAGAGAAGATCTACCCTGTATTCACCACCATGGAATAATCAGTGGATCTGAAGATTAAGACTGTGAGATAACTGGACTCTTGCTGGATTATTGCTGTCCAAACATTGGGTAATCACTGATCAGATTATATATGGTTTAAATGTCCTTGGCAGCAGTTCTCAACCTTTCTAAGCTGCAACCCTCTAAATGTCAGGTTGGACACACTACTTTCAAGACACTTAAAATGTGCCCAGCAGGCACTTAACATTGTCACAATTCTGAAGTATTGTCTCCACACTGACGGAGTTGGGTGAGCGTTGCTATACCATAGGATTGGTGGCTTTGAAGTGTTGGTACATCAATATGATTTCAATGTCTAATGTTCTGTAACATCAGGAATTTTGAACTTGATTTTATTATTGGTATAACAACTCATTTAAATACTTGTATAACACTGAATTGTAAACATTTTCAAAATTGATATCAACTCATTTCAACACTTGGTATAACAATTGTGAACTATTTTTAAAAACTGGTGTATTAACTTCATTTCACACTTTGACATACTGTTTTTAAAAAGTAATTTGTATGTAACATGTTATATGTAAACCACCAAAATATAAATAAATAAATAATACACACAGTATATTGTGACAATTTAATTAGTTTTTTTTTCATAAAATATATGTAAATTGTTTTGATACATATTTTACTATTTATAAGTACAAATAATTAAGATTCTACATGCTTAAAAATATTTAGTTGGTGAACAGGTTTAAGTCAAATCCAAAAAAGACAAAAGACAGAAGCACAAACATAACAAAGGCAACCAGATCCAAAAAAGAGAAAAGGCAGACAGGCAAAGTCAGAAAATCCAGAAACAAGATTGAATACACAAGAAGGCACAACAACAATCAGAAAATGCTCAGTAGTTCTACTAGGAAAACAATACGCCGTTAAGACTTTGTTTCTCCAAAATGGTAACTTTACAGGAAAAGGAAAAAACATACTTTACTTTTAATGTAAGTCAATGGAATCAGACTTTATTCCAAGTCATTTTGGCCTGTTTCTTTTGGTCCATTCATCATGAAATTCACACACAAAGGACAATAGCTGTTTTCAAATTGTCAAAAATAAAAATAGAGATACAAGGTTGTCTTCCGCCAACAGTGAATACCTTGCAAAGCAACTAGCCTAAAGCCTGGGCTTAAAAACTAAACCAAGACTGGTCACAGGATAAACAGAGCAGTGCAACAGATCAGAATTCAGGTGATTGTGAGCGGTGATTGAATTACGGAAGTCCAACATCAGGTATCTGGAGTTCTTGTGTGACCTGGAGTCGGAGGGTCGCGTGACAGTACCCCCGACGACAACCAGGGAGTGGACTGTGGGAAAGCCTCCTTGGGCGAACCCAAGAAAGAGAAGCAGACTTGTCCAGGTGCGGACTGTCGAAGTCTGTGATCAGTCCAGGGTCTACGATATCCCCAGCAGGCACCCAGCACTGCTCCTCAGGGCCATATCCTCCCCTGTCGACCAGGTGCTGCCACTGACCTGTTTTGGAGTCCAGCACCAATGTACAGCATAGACTGACCATCAACCTCCTCTGGAGTTGGGGGTGCATTAGCGGGCGTAGGCTTGCCCAAAGGACCTGGGACAACAGGTTTGAGCAGGAAAACATGAAATGAACAAGAGACATGATAACGAGAGGGCAAATCAAGTTTATCATTAATGTCATTCATTTTCTCATGTTGAACTGAATGTATTTCGGAGTTAACTTTTCACTTCCCTCAGCAAACTGAAAGTCCTGAGTCGACAGCCAAACCTGATGTCCAGGCTGGTAGGTGGGAGTATCACCACGGTGACCATCAGCCTGCTGTTTATTATGTCAGAGGGCTGCCTCTATTCTCTGTTATGTCTCTTCCCAGACTTTCACTGCGTCGCATCCACTCATGCACCACGGGAATATTAGAAGAGAGACCAGTCCATGGACCAACAGGCGGTTGAAATCTGAGAACACACTGGAAGGGAGTAAAACCAGTAGCAGAGCTTATAAGAGAATTTTGTTCAATCTTTGCCCAAACCAAGTAGCGAGTACAGTCGTTAGGGTTGTTGTGACAAAAGATTCACATTACCAGGCTGAAGTGGCACAAATCAGATTTTTTGCCCTAATGTGACTCAGATCTGATGTTTTCAGGGCTGTGTGGAGACAAATCTGATCTCTTCAAATCAGACCTGAGCCACTTTCATATGTGGTCATAGATCAGATACGTATCTGGTTTGTGGTCATGTGACCTTAATGTGACGCTCAGATCGGAATTCATGTGCTTTTTTTCCACTGCACCATCATTCAGCGTTACCATGGCAGCAGCGCCGAACAGAAGTTAAAGCCTGTAAACGGTGGAAAAGCAGCTCATCTCACCTTTTTCTCCTTCGTCTCGCTCTAATAATGAAGCTGAGAGCTGATCAGAGTTAATTATCTTCTCAGCGAAGCTCGTTCTGCTCGTTAGTTTGTGCTGATGATGAACGTGATTCATTCACCTGACGTTACTGAGTAGGATGAGCTCATGAGGGTCATTTCAGGATGCCGATTCATCACATTAATGACAGATCTGAATCACTTATCTAAATGAGTGTGAACCATCGTGACCGAGAGAGAGATTTGAGCAAAAAATCTGATTTGAGCAACGAGGCAGTAATGTGAGCTTAAAAACGTTGCTAATTCTTGGTTCACACTGTCCATTAGATTGTGGCTGATAACCAAAAGTCGAGCTAACCGTATTAACTTCACCTCCTTCCATCTCAGGCAAGAAACATCACAGATGAAGGATCAAATGAAACCAACAGCAGTTGTGACGGTTTGGAATGATTATGAGACCATGCTGGAAGAACGGACACACAGTAAGAATGACAGATCTAATATTTATTAAATCTGTAATGGCTAATACAGGCTTCCCACAGCTCCTTCAAAGTGTTATAAGGTCTTAAAGTAGGTTTAAGGTCACAAAATGTCTGATTGTTATTTTTTTCTATAAGAGGTGTTAAATTTAAGGAAGTCCAATCTCAGCAGATTTTAATGGATCACTGAAAGCTGGTAACTGGATGAGCTCAGTCCAGTTTCGATCCTTTGTTTCTCCACCGTTGCAGAGATGCCATAATCGGACATTATTCACAACCTACTGCAGCGAGGAGTGTTTTCAGAATATAGCTAAATTATCTAAATTTCTGCAGTGTTGGACTATTTTAAACAGGAAGCTTAAACTGTATAATATCTGCTGCTCCAGGGTTTTCACTGTGTTTAAAACAGCCACATACATCTAACATGGCTGTGTAAAATGAGCGCACAGCTATGCACTAAAATGTGCTGTGTTAAATAACACACACACACATTTTCTAAACCACTTATCCTTCTGGGTCATGGGAGCCCATACCAGCAGTTATTGGGCAGAAGGCAGGACACACCCTGGACAGGTCGCAGTCAGCCATATACATTCACACACTCACACCTAGGGGAGAACACAACTCCACACACAAAGGACCCTAGTTCCCCAGCTGGGAGTCGAACCCAGGCCATTCTTGCTGTAAGGTGACAGCACTACCCACCGCTCCACTGTGGATCATAGCCCATGGTCAGCAGAATCTCAGGGGTGAGCGAGCATTTTACCTGCCATTTTGTCAAACTCAGCAACAGAGCCAATTAAAATCTCATTTCAGCAGCTTTTCCAAAAACTCCAGGGGTTAATCATTGCGCCATGGTCTCTTTCTCAGGACGTTGGTGAAGGCGGAGTCAAGTTGGAGCAGGATCGCCAGTGTTAATGCTGGGTTGCACCAAGTTCTTTTTTGTACAGTCTTCCTCCATAGCTGTGAAGTTGTCACTGTAATCGTGCAGGAGATCCCACAGCTGCTGCTTCTGCTCCTCCACTCTGCTGCTACAGAACTTCAACCACCAGAACGGAGACGGCGAAAGGGGGCAGACATAACGCTTGGCACTCTTATGCACAGAGCACTGTCGTTGGTTCCTTTCGCCATTGAGTTTGCAGATCCACTGCTCAATGTCTTCTAATTTGGTGGCGATACCCCACTTCTGACACCAATGTGGCATTGGCAGTGACAAAAGACTAGAGGACGCTATTATTTCTGCTCAAGAAAATGCTCTTTTACTGAACAAAGCAGAAAAGGCCACTGAAAGTTGATATATTGTTTTATATTTTGTTCTATACTGCTTTATCTATTGGTTTGTGGCACGTTGTGTTTAAGAAAAGTGTATCATAAACTGAATTTTATTATTATTTTGATTTTTGTTTTCTGTGAAAACACAAATGGTAGTATGACTCTGTATATGCAGATACTCAATGTTTAAGGACTTGGATCAAAAAAAAAAGAAGCACAACATACCTAATTAAAACTGAGTGAACTGTGCATAGAGATTGGTCTGACATATGATATGGTACCAACATCCAGGGAACGCATGGAGCAATGAAAAGTTCCACATAACTCTTAATTTTTTTCTCTTACAGTACAGTGGTAGAAAAGCCAGAGTCACCCAGCTGTGCATCTGAGGGGAGTGACTGCTTCATGGAGAGGTTAACTGTTCTTGACAGAATGGAGCCCCTGGACAATAGAAGGCGAGTAATTTTCAATTCTGTTATTGTAGACTGCTTTGTACTTAAATGCTGATTAATTTTTTTCCTTTAATGTGATATTTTTTTTAGTGCTGTTGTTACATTAGATAGTTACTTTAGATTTTTTAAAGAATATGATCTATCAATGCTGAAAATTCATAGATTGTTCTGGTGAAACAGATCAATAATAAACATCTAATCATCTAACAATAAAGGCAATTTACATTCATAAATTCATGAACAGTGGCTTTAGCCCTGTTCACACCTGGTATTTACATCTATCTTGCATGTATCCCATTTACACCTGTACTTAGCGCTGTTCACCATCCTTTAGATCACCCAGGACGCATATTGACCCATTTAAGGCCCATACTGGAATTTCCTTCACTACAGAGGTTCTTAGAGCTTCACAAAAAATGAAAGCTAAATCTGAATCAGTCACGGTTTGGCTACGGTGTCCAACCTTATTATTGTGCTTTTTTAGTCATTGGGGGCAGTCGTGGGCTGGAGGTTTGTGGAGCCTTGTGATCGAAAGGTCACTGGTTTGATCCCTTGACGTGACTGAAGTGCCGTTAAGCAAGACACAGAACCCCCAAAAGCTTCCTGGGTGCCGGGGATAGGGCTGCACACCGCTACAGGCAAGTGTGCTCACTGCCCCGTAGTGTGTGTGTTCACCAGTGTTTATGTGGTGTTTCACTGCACAGATGAGTTAAATGCAGAGGTGAAATTGTGGGACTAATAAGGGTCACTTATACTATAATATACACAAATACACAGTTGGCTGTAAGTCCTTTTTTGTGAATGCATCTCCAGAGCAACACCACTAAGATCATGAAAGAAGATTACACTCTTTATAACTGATCCATGTTAATGTGAAAAATAACCACTCAGCAAAACTTCATTCAGTTCATCAGCATTAAAAGAATGTTTTATTCTTTTAAACTACATTGGCTGTTTTTATAGACTTTTACTTAATGCATTTTATTGCTTTAATAATGTTGTGTTAAATTAATATAATCCAACAGTTTAATCTTTTAATGTGATATCTTGCAGGATTCAATAACCTACATACAGCATTTCACCAACAGTGTAATAAGTTACGTGAAGAAATTTTAAACTTCAGCCAAACTACACGTAAGAACAATAAGGTGAAGAACATTATCATGGAGGTGCAAAAAGAGATCCTGGATATGAGGGAGAAGGACCTGGACCTGAGGGAGAAGAACATGTACCAAATGAAAGAGTCTGCCTGAGAAACCTGACCTAAAGAAAGTGACAGCTGCACTGAAACAAAAGATCTGAGATCAAATACTCCCTCATCCCACCTATAAAGACAAGACACCATTAGAAGGTGAGTGACAAAAAGAAAAATATCTAGCGCAGATTCAAGGGACAGGCTATGAATACAAACAATACTAAAACAGAAAGTCTATAATATTTTGATATTTCACTGTAACATAAAATCCTATCATTTCTTTTTAGCAGCATTTTCTGAAGATGAGAAACAACTGGAGCACATACCAGCCCTCACAGCCAAGAGACAGTGCTGCCAGGTGTTCAAGCCCATCCCTGACTTGCCCACCAGGACTAAGTTCCACGATCGTTTGTTATCTGCCACACATGTGAGCTTAAAATAACTGATGAATGAAAAGACCTTCATTTAAACAGCCCATAATCTACATTATACACTATATTGCCAAAAGTATTCGCTCGTCTGCCTTCACACAAATATAAACTTGAGTGAGATCCCATTCTTAAGCCATAGGGTCTAATTTGATGGCGGCCCACCCTTTGCAGCTATAACAGCTTCAGCTCTTCTGGGAAGGCTTTCCACAAGGCTTTCCACTCGTCCATCGGATTGCCAGACGGAGAACTGTGATTGGTCACTCCAGAGAACACTGAGTTCTAGAGTCCAGTGGCGGCGCTTTACACCACTGCATTCGACGCTTTGCATTGCGCTTGGTGATGTAAGGCTTCGATGCAGCTGCTCAGCCATGGAAACCCATTCCATGAAGCTCTCTACGCTGTTCTTGAGCTGATCTGAAGGCCACATGAAGTTTAGAGGTCTGTAGTGATTGACTCAAAGTTGGTGACCTCTGCGCACTATGAGCCTCAGCATCCGCTGAACCTGCTCTGTCATTTTACGTGGCCAACCACTTCGTGGCTGAGTTGCTGTCGTTCCCAATCGCTTCCACTTTGTTATAATACCGCTGACAGTTGACTGTGGAATATTTAGTACTGAGGAAATTTCACGACTGGACTTGTTTCACAGGTGGCATCCTATCATGGTACCACGCTGGAGTCCACTGAGCTCCTGAGAGCGACCCATTCTTTCACTAATGTCTGTAGAAGCAGTCTGCAGGCCTGGGTGCTCGGTTTTATACACTTGTGGCCATGGAAGTGATTGGAACACCTAAATTCAATGATTTGGATGGGTGAGTGAACACTATTGGAAATATAGGGTATCTTGAATTTATTTTTCCTTAAGGTCCACTTATAACCTTTGTGGTTTTTGTGCACCATAAACACACACACACACACACACACACACACACACACACATCCTCTAAGCTGCTTATCCTTCTGGGTTGTGGGGTGAGCTGGAGCCTATCCCAGCAGTCATTGGGCGGAAGGCAAGATACACCCTGGACAGGTCACCAGTCTGTTACGACCCCACAAGAAAGCCTAGGGGATAATGGGGTCAGTAACATATGGTTTAAATGTGATGGTTGCAGCACGAACCAGGAAGGAGCAGGACACAAATAAGAGAGCTTCTTTTCTTGTTTATTACACGCCAGGGGTAGAAGACAAAGCACACTCAGACTATGACTCGACTGAGACCTCCAGTACTATATATAATATTTACAAAAAACAAAATGTAAATATGCTTGCTGTCAAAAAGAGCGGGATTCTGGACCCGGACGGCGCTAAAGGAAAGAAATTAACAAAACAAACAAAACAAAACAAAAAAAAACTACCCTAGCTCTTTAATTCAAATCCTCACCTAGTAGACAACCCTATCTACTCTAGTCTTCCCTACGGCATAACACAAATACATGAGTTGGCGCCCGCCCCTTTCCTAAGGTGTCTATACAATGGGCAGCTACGTGATGTAAAATGTATGAGCGCGCCCATCTAACCTGTCCAGAACCCCAAGAAAGCAAAGCAGCGTATGAGAGAGAGAAAGGGAGAGAGAGAGAGAGAGCATAGACAACCATTAACAGCAAGGCTAGCGTGATTAACAGTGCGAGGCACGAAAATTCAAGCTAAAATGAACCGAACAAACACACAGACAAAGCTATCGCAGACATACACAAAACTGCACGAGCAGAAAGAACAGAAAGCTTTTGTGTCTGCGACAGCAACTACAACTAGGAGCACGCCTAAACAGCTTGGCGCACGGGGTAACGCCAGCCTCTTCACGAGCTTTGCCGGGCTGCTTTTAAAGTTCAAGTCCCTCCTCCAGGGCCGGAACTCTGCATGATGATTTGCCGTCAAGTGGTATACGTCAAGCCCCTAACGACGACCGACACCGCAGCCAACCTGTAGCAGAGATAGGGAGCGGACAAGCGAGAGAGAGAGAGAAACATACCGGCCAGACACCCCTTATCCAGGCTGGACACGTAACAAGTCCATCTGAAGGCAAACAGACAGACAGACAGACAGACAGACAGACAGACAGACAGACAGACATATACATTCAACACCATAAACAGTCACAATTGATTTCTTCATTTTCAAACCTCTCTATCAGTTACAATTAGACTGAGTGTTTCAAATACTGCACCTTTAAGACTGATATGTAAATGAGCTCTGTTCTGATTTTCCTGTATTGTGCCTCAACCAAAAAGCAGTCCAGGCTGAAACACTCCTTATAACTTCAGGGTGAATGGGCGGGGCTAAACGTCTCTATGCTGAATAGGCAGATATAGGTCACCTCCATCACTTAGTGTGACGCTAGTCAGCACAGGCATCTGTTAGCTGTCATAACAGATCTGGCGGTTGGTGCTTTCTTCCGAACGCGTTCGGCTGTCCAAAGTCGTTGCTTAGCAACAGCGTCTCAGCAGAGTGATACAGTGTTGGTGAAAAAAACGTGATGTTATGGTGGAATAACAGCACAGTTAGAACGACTGTCAACCAATCAGCTTGCGTGGCTGAACTGACTGTAGTATCTTTTCCAGAGGACTTTTGTCTCGTCTCACTAAACTGTTTATCCTCGGGGATAATTATCTTATTTGATGTTATTTTATTAAAACTGCAATGCTGGAATATAAATCGGTTCACAATAACAGGTTTGAAATTTGTTTAGCCCTACCTTTCCAGGGAAAAATATCTGTCTTTTGGGCTGCTACTCGCTACGGCATATGTGCCCTCTGAGCAGCTACTCGACTCCAGCCTTTCCATCATTGGCCTTTAGGAAGAAAATGCAAGAGTGCATGCATGGAACATGGAACATTTCATTGCATTTCAATCATAATTGAATTTACTGTATTATAAAGTGCTGCTCTGTAAAATGAAGTGTCTCACCCTTCTTCTTCAGGTAGACCTAGAGACTGACAGACGTGTGTTTCAGTTCCACTCTGTACTTTACTCTCCAGTTACAGCCACAACCTTCTGAACTTTCCCCTCTCCTACTTCTTTCCTAGTCTCCTTTCTAGGCTTCTGGGAAATGTAGTTTCCCATGTATGCTTACATAACATAAGATCTTCCCTTCTATTCAAAAGAAAAAAGTTTAACTTACAGAAACATAAACCGCTGCTGGTAATTACTCTAATCACTATGATTGGGGAAAAACAAACAAAATGTTCAAAAACATCTTTTGGAGCAGTAGATCTGTTGCAGTCCTTCTTTATTTTATTTATTAGTTGATTTATTAGTCTATTATTAATTTATTACCAATTCACAATTTCACCGCAGTGCTTTGCCGTTGTCAGTCATGATCTTATATGAGTGAGGAACCACCAACTGTTCTACTCTGCCAAGTCCCAGCAGTGTGACCTCTGAGCCTCACTGACTCCCCTGGGTTAAAGTTCGAGAGTCTCTTCTTCTCTTCTGTCCTGCAGTCTGTTCTCTTTGGCCTTTCGTGCCTCTTTGCTCCTCTTCACTGGAGTTGAGAGTGGAGTGGTTTGGTGAGTAGATCCTCGTGAATGGGTATCAGCATCTGGGCTGGCGACTGGCCATTCTCCGTTGGTGCACTTCTGTAGGTCATGAGACTTTCAGTAACATAAGTACCCCTTGCCTTCATGGGCTTTTTTCATCAGTCCTTTAATGAGCTTCACTGAACTTTCAGCTACACCATCTGAATTGGGAAATTTGGGACGAGAGGTGTTGTGCTATAAACTTTAGAGAACTGTTGGAACTCATATCTGGAAAATTGAGGACTGCTGTTTGCAAAGACAATACATTGAACTCCATGTCCAGCGAATTTAGCACTCATGAAGCTAAGACTGCTTTGCTGTTTGGGACCCCCCGCAGACAAAGCGTGACTGTCGGCTTGCTGAGGAGGACTGCAGGTAAAATATGCTGTTTCAAACACTCCACCATTATACCAGTTTCCAAGAAAGCAACCATCACAGGATAGAATGACTACAGACCCGTTGCTTTGTCCCCTGTAGTCATGAAATCCTTTGAGAGACTGGTGCTTTCCCATCACAGATCCTCTGGTAGACGCCCTGCAGTTTGCATAACGGGCAAACAAGTCAGTGGACGACGCAGTGAACATGAGACTCCAGCTTATTCTCAAACAGCTTGAACACCCAGGAACGTAAGCAAGAGTTCCGTTATTGGACTTCAGCTCAGCCTTTAATACGATCATCCCAGGACAACTACACAACAAACTACTCCAACTCAGTGTGCCAACCGCCACCTGCCAGTGGATCACCAACTTCCTCACTGGCAGAGAGCAGCAAGTGAGGTTGGAAAAGTTCACCACAAACACCCAGATCATCAGTACAGGCGCTCCACAGGATGGTGTACTCTCACCATTGCTCTTCTCAGTGTATACAAATGACTGTACCTCCACAGACCCTTCAGTCAAAATCTGGAACTGCGTGCCTCCAGAACCAGGAAGCGTGCAGAGAAGATCTCCACTGACTCGTCCCACCCCGGACACCACCTGTTCCAGCTCCTTCCCTCAGGCCGGCGCTTCAGCCAGATGAGGATCAGGACATCCAGGCAACAGAGGAGCTTCTTCCCACAAGCCATCACTCTCTTGAACAGTTAATTATTATTACAACATCATCCTCGTTCTTTGGTTTTTCCATGTTCTCGATTTCAGATGTTTTTTCTGGGATCCGGCTTTGAACCATTTTCTGAGACAACCAGTGGGATCCAATCAGGAGGCAGCTGTCTAAGTAGGCAGCGTTTTAAGGCAGCATCACAGCGAAGTCAATCCCACAATGCTGTTCGCTGGACGAGAGTTCCATCGACTGAGTTCACAAATGTAAGTCATTTCCTTACTTCTGTCTTGAATGTTTTGATTGTTGTATTTGTATAAAAGTATTTAACGTGTTTGTAGATCTCTAGAAATGGATTCTGTGGTGAAAGTTTGGCAGTTTGCTTGTCTAACACAACGTTGTGCAACGGTGTGTTTGTAACTCGTTCGGTGAAGCTAATTCTAGTTAGCTTAGCTAGTGGGCTAGCTGTGTAAACATGCTGGCTCATCAAAACAAGACAGAGCCCAGTTTAAAATACTGGCTGTTCACTGTTTAGGCATTTTTAGTATGGAAATAATTATCAATTAGATTCTACAGTAAGGGATTTTTTTCTGTTCTCAGAGACTAACGTTACAGTGGCGGAGAGGCGCTGGCTGAGGAATAGAAGCTGTAATGGGAACCAGCACAACACACTGAGGTTCTCCCTGAACAAAGAAAAATACTTTAACTTACTGGACGATGTAGAAGTTCAGAAATAAAATGTTTTATACCACAAATGCTTATTTTTGCTGCTTATTTTTGCTGCTCCACTCCACTTTTGTCTGGTATTGCTGTGCTTATCACAGATTGTATGAAATTATATTTTGTGCATTTTGTACAGAATAATATGTAGTTTTTATCAGTAGTGTGTTATAAACAAAGCAGGTTCATTAAGGTGGATGAGGACTGTGAATGAAATTGAAATTCATAAACTCAGTCAGGATTATCTGTATCTATCTGGGCTGCTGTTTCGAGTATATAACGACAGATACAATTTCTTAAATTAGCCGGTTCTTCATACACACATTTCCACAACAGTGTCAATGCAGGAAAACAGCCGCTCCAGATGCAGAGCCAACCTTTTGCACTGAGATGGTCCACCTTTACAGTCAGAGGTGAGTGTGAACTAACCAGAGACTGAGAGTAAACAGAAAACGTGTACAGCGCAGTTAAAATTATGATATATGACGGTTCTGTAGACTGTCCCAAATGCAATGCCTACTAAGGTTCCTTTTCAGTTAAAATGCTGCCCAAAGAGAGAGCTGCCTTTGAAGGCAGTGACTAGATAGGCAGTTAGGAGTGACTAATTAGGAGATATTTATAAGAAGATCGGATATAAGAATCCACTTGCACAAAGAAATAGAAAGTCAAAGTGAAAAAAAACAAAAAGGGAAACTTAACAAACTAAGCTGCTGGTGTCAGAGTCCAGACCTCAGCTCTAAGGGCTGGAGCACTCCCAGCCACCAGGGGGAGACAATTTACACACACACACACACACACACACACACACACACGCACACACACACAATATTATTTTATATATATATATATATATATATATATATATATATATATATATAATATATATTATATATATATATATATAAACACATAACGGCAACTGCACATTTCTATTGTGGTCCAGACGACTCATAGGTTTATTGATTATTCATAGTAATTGTCACCAATACTAATAATAATATTAACCACATAACTTCAGCTCATGTTAAACTAGCTGGCTAAGTTGTCCGGCTATCTTAGCCTAGCATAGTTAACACAGTATGGAAGATTAACACTGACTGTAAGAGCTGTGACTTTTCTGATAAGTGTGTGAAGCTAAACTCAGATAATATGAAGAGTAATGGTCTTTATTTAGCTAAGTAATCCTAAATTAATGTGTTATTATATATCTTGTCTAGTAAGTAGCTGTTAGCCATGCAGTTAGATTTGGTGAATCAACATTCAGTCACACCTACAATTAGGGCCGAATGATTTGGGTAAATTATATGAAACTTATCATATAAGTTTCAATTATGGGCGGCACGGTGGTGGTGCAGTGTTTAGCACTGTCGCCTCACAGCAAGAAGGGCCTGGGTTCGATTCCCGGCTGGGTGACCAGGGTCATTTCTGTGTGGAGTTTACATGTTCTCCCCGTGTCTGCGTGGGTTTCCTCCGGGTGACTGTGTCTGTCTGTCTGCCCTGTGATGGACTGGTGACCTGTCCAGGGTGTATTCTGCCTTCTGCCCAATGACAGCTGGGATAGGCTCCGGCACCCCACCGCGACCCAGAAGGATAAGCGGTTTAGATGGGGTGTGTGTGTGTATTGTGATTATGAATTAAATGTGATTGTTTCTATAAATTGAGTTTCAAGCCCTTTTTCTCTTAGAAGAACAGCTCGTCTGTTTATTGGACGAGTGCTGAGTGTAGAGTGCTCTACTGCCAGTTCACCAGCTATTAGGCCGAATTTCTCCATTTAGAACTGTTTAAAACAATAATGAATAATATAGGATAGTCATGCTTAAAGAATGAAGCTCATTGCAGGTAGCTTTCACTGCCTGCTGCTCTTCTTTTATGTTCATCTCTATTAATTAAACGACAGCAAAGGTAATTAATTACCTTGCTGTGCACTGTTTTGTCTTTTTGACCACAATCACTGCACTTTGGGCCCAACACAACCCTGATATAGCAATAGCGGCTATGAGGATCATCCTCCTGGTCTGTTTAAAGACTTGCAGTCTGTACTTTCTAGTGAATGTTGGAGTTCTCAGGGTGAGACACTGTATGCTCAGTCTGGATAAATAGTTGTGGTTTGTTATAAAGTGATGATGAGCTCTGTGGAAGCTGCAGCAGAAGAAAAACATGTTCATTGCTCTCGTTCTTTAAGAAGGTTCTTACTGCTTTTAACTGGTCTCTATTTTTCAAAAAACAAATTACGACTTTCCCACCAGGAGGCGCCACATGAACATCCTTCAAAGTTGAGTGTGAAATGTACATCACAAATTACAAAATGAAAGTAATGAAATAACAATGCACACATATAAATAATAGTAATGCTGAATCAAAATTAGTATGTACAATTAGCCCCTATTTTATTTGATACATTTTTGTTCATAACAAAGCCACAAACTGATAGATGCTCCAAGCTGATAATTTGGTTTCAGAATGCAATAAATGCCATTTTCATCCAACAGTGTCATAGTCTCATAACCTTTTAAGTGCTGCTGTTAGGTAAACATACATATAAGACCACTCCCTACTTTATGCTCTGAGCAGGTCCTGAAAATCCACATTCCATTAAAACAGAAACCACTCTGAGCTCTAAACTCCACCTCCCTGTCGCTGTGAAAGGATTAGCTGTAGTGATCAAAGCAACTTGGATCGATTATAAGAACGGTAAGAATGACAGATCTGATATTTATTATATCTGTAATGTGTTTTATCAGACATTGTTCGGTCAGGAAGGTCTGAAGTTTGTACCTGTATCTGCCACTGTGCTGTAACTAAACATAAAACAGTCTGATTAACTCTCCATTAAAGACTCCTGTGTACAGAGCATGGTTGAAATGCAGCAATGCTCCATGTAATAACTCTCAAATATTTCTCCTAAAGCACAATGACTGACCGGCCAGAGTCACCCAGCTGTAAGTCCACAGTGAGCAGCCGGTCACATGAGCTACCTATTAACTTTAAAGAAATGGAACCCCTGGACAATAAAAGGTAGAACTGAGCCATGTTCAAACCTGTTACTGTGAACCAGTTTGCATTTCAACATTGCCTTTTTAATAAAATTAGGTTTTTCTAAACTCATTTTAATTATTTAAAGGAATTGAGATCTACAGGTGGCTGACAGATAAAATGAAACCCCGCATAAAGTGTCTTTGTAAGGTGTTGAGCCACCACAAGCCGTTCCTCCGAAAGATATTCCCTAAGTTGGTGTTTTAAATGGTGGTGGAGAGAAAGAGTCATAAAAACAGTAAGCAGTGATTAGTGATTCTGTTTGGTCTGTATTAAACTGAAAACAATACAAAATCACAATGTTTTATTATTTTGTTCTCTTTAGCAAAACTTAATAATTTAGGGACAGAAGACATGAACTGATCCAGTTTTGAAAGTGATTTATTTTTTTTTTTGCTATTATGTCTTCACACTGCAAATAAATGCTGTATTTTCAATTATACAACAGTATAACAGGCCACACAAGCTGATTGGTTGAGAGTCGTTCTAACTGTGCTGTTATTTCACAATAACGTCACAGGTTTTTCACCAACACTATCACTCCACTGAGATGCTGTTGCTAAGCAACGACTTTGACAGCTGTAGGAGACGCTCAAGACATTTGAACGTTTTTACTTTTTACTTTGCCACAAACAGAAAATGGACACTTTTAAGATCACATTTGACCGACAGCCGATTTGGTCAGACTCTGAAGATGAGACAACACTAAATTCCCAAACTGTCATCACCACTGAGCAGCTTTTCAGTCGGCAGCTGTGACAGAACAACAGCTGAACAACCTGGAATCAGCCAGAAATGAACCCAACACCATTCGCCAAACGTGTAGTCTGATCTTCAGAGTCTGACCAAATTGGACTGAGCCATAAAACTGACTCAATAAAACACAAAAAAGCTGCTCAGTGGTGATGACCGTTTGGGAATTTAGTGTAAGGAGCTGGAGAACGAACTGCCGGCTGTGCAGCGAGTGGGCGGAGCTCGTTACTCTGACATAGCAACGAGCTGCTCGTTAAGGAGCTATAATTTGGTGAAGGAACTGCGAACATTAAAACATACTAAACGCCGCGTTCACGGCCCAGTTTATTAATTTATTACTGTATTTATTTAACTGTTGTATTAAAGCAGTAGAACACTCGAGGAGTGTGTTATCGCCAATAACATCACGGCTGTGATGATCTACGGCGACCAAATCACAGCCGTGATGTTATTCTGCGATACACACTCCCTCTGTGTTCTACTGCTTAAGTGAAATTAGTTGTAGGAATATTATATTATTTTTAAACTATTACCCTATATTATATATTATTACTAAACTATTTTTCTTATTTCTAGATATTTTTACTTTAGGTCATTTTATCAAACAAATTTATATCTCACTACATTGACACTTTTGCTGATTTCAAGCACATTAAGAACAAGCAAAGTTAGCAGCCAATATAGTGAGAAATTTTATTTAATAAAATAATTTAGCTTACTTACTAAAATTCTTATAATAAGGTTAGAACAGTATCAACATGAGAAACATTATATATCAATATTAGACAAATTGACTAGATTTAAGATAATTTCACTTGACAAGATATTTTTTGCAGTGCAATTGTGCAACTGTATAAGGCCTTCAATGGGACACAAGACTGGACTGTGGGCACCCACATGTGCAGAATGTTTTCTTGGTGTGTCATGTTGAAATAAACATGGACGTCCCTGAAAAAGACGGTGTCTAAAAGGCAGCACATGTTGCTCCAAAATGTGTTTAGTCTTAATGACGCTTTCACCGAAGTGCAGGTTACCCACTAACACCCCCCATGATTTAGAACTACACTGGTAACAATCTGGATGTTCCTTTAATTCTTCAGCCTGGAGAACACAATGTCCATTTTTTTGGAACATTGTTGCAGGGATCAATTTCAGAATGAGTGTATTTACAAAAACAATAAAGTTGATCGGATAAAACATTACACATCTGGTTTTGGCACTGTTTTTGTTTAAATACAGATCAAAATAGATTTATAAATCACTCCTTTCTGTTTCTGTGCATTTTTCCATACTGTCATATTGTTTGTAACTAGCAAAGATACTTTCTCTAGGGAGACAACAAAGCACTTTTTGTAAGTCGGTATATTGTTTTTTTTTTCCTGTAATTTGTCAGCTACCTGTACATCCCTGAGCACTAACAGTTAGGTCATGTGTGCATGAGAGTCACTCTTGAAATAGCTATTGCAGCCTGCCACTGGTTCTAAACAGTCATTTTGTTTGTTTCACTTGTCACTGTTTTTAATGAAGCAGAAAGGTGGACAGACCAAAGTCATCCAGCTGCAAGTCGAAAGTGATTGGCTCGTCAGTGGAGCGACTTATTGACTTTAAAGGAATTAAACCTCTGGATGATACAAGGTAGAACTGAACACTTTCAATTCTGTACACTCTCAGAAAGGTGCTAAACTGTCACTGGGGCAGTTCCCCTATTGTCACTGGGGTGGAACCCTCAAGGCTCCATCTCAGTACCTTTAGTCAGGGAACATAACTGAACCATAATCCACTGAAATGATATGTTCTAAGCTGTACTGACTCCACACACCCCGTCTCGTCTCCAGGCTTTTATTTTACTGTTCTGTTTAAAACATTCAGTTATGAAAAGGTACAAATACGAACTTTTCACCTGGAAAAACTTATTTAAGGTTCACGATCAGACCTTAAAACCACTGTTGGAGCTTTGAGGGAACATTTATACTGTTTGTACCTTGATGAACGAAAAATGTACCTGAACAGAACCTTTATTTCTAACAGCGTAATTGTGACTTGATTTTCATTAAAAAAAATAAAATAGTGAAATTAATTGTGAGAAAGTCTATCAGAGAACAGAGATCTACAGGCTGATTTAATAATGTACAAATGTACAGGTATAAAGCACTTTAAATACACATATAGCTGCACCCTATCATCATAGTATTACATTATAAACACACAATATTTTGACATTTGCCACGGGCCGTGCTGCTGAGGGGAGCTTGGGGGGGGTGTGGCTCTCGGGAGGCACCACACTCCTGGTTAAAGAGGTTGTTGTTGTTGTGTCTGAGCTTTGGGCTTTGTAATGTAACCAGTTGTTAGAAGTGTCTACCATTCTCATGTGTCGTGTCCTCCCACGTTACCCCTTCCCTGTGTTGTGTTTGGGAGTGCTGGTCAGAACATTTCTAGTCTTGGTAAAGACTCGCTGCTGGAGTACATTTATAAAGTGCATTTGCCCATATGTGCAGTGTTTTCCCATTCTTCTTCTCTGCCAGTATTACAATATCATTAGCTTTTTTAGAGTGTGATCATAACCTCACATAACACACCTTGCACTGCAACTAAAACCAGGATATGAGTTACATGGGTAGGACAGTACAGTCTCTCTACAGCCTATTTTACAAAAACTTTAAAAATTGCCACATTAACATTGATTCCAGCCAGTCAAACAGAGCAAAATGGGCATGTATGGACTTTGGTACAGCAAAGCTGACTTTTTTTGCCTTTGTTTGGTTGGCCTGTGTGTTCACCTATGTAGGTCAGTCATTGTAAATATGCTTGTCTGTGGATTTGAGTGCAACTTTGAGAAATCAGTCAGTGAGATCTGCTCACACTGCAAGATAAATGAGCGAACTCCAGTGAACACTAAGGCAAATGATTAGCTGAACACATTAATATTAGGACCAACCTTTAAATTTAGAAGGCTACAACCAAATCAGGCTTAAAATGGGCTAAAATCACACTTTAGGAATAACACGCCCTGTAATTATGCAGAATGACTCACAGTGACGGTCACTGCTCGAAAAGAAAAGATGCACGACGATCTTTCATCTGGGCAAACTTGTCAAAACCTTTTCTCTCAAGCTCCATCAATCCATGAATGAATTCAAGTGATACCATAGCAAGAGCAGGTAAGGAAAGCAGAAGAGTTTTTAGCGACACTCAGTTAGCCATGGTTTTCTCTTGAACCTCTCTGGACTGAACAAGCAGATTTTGTCCTTTCCAGACTGAATGATGTTGAAATCTTCTGGCTGGTGTGTCCCAAATGTTTAATCTCTAATTTCTGCTCTAATGGCTGGTACCAAATGTAACTTTTATTGTATTCTTGACTTGACTCATTATATTGCTATTATGAGTGGCTACCACAGTGGCTAGCTGCGTGGTAACACCCATTTTGTAAGTGACATTTACTTAACATTTGGATGTATGTAAATGTATTGTTTTTTTATTGGCTGCTTTCAGCATGGGGCCAATGTGATTGGGCCCCACGGCTGGTTATTGAAAGTGTGTTGATCATGCGTAGACTTTAAGTGCTCACTTGGTTAGACGAGTGCTGACAGGGCCCCACCGGTAGATATGTGGAATGTACCGGACAGCCCTACCACCGTCATATGTAATAAACATGCAACAATGTTAGTTATAAAGAAAAAAAAAGTATTAGTTGTTATACTGAATTATTGATCATGTTGTGCACTGCTCCACCGCGACATTTAGTTGGAGGTGCTGAAATTTTAAGCAGTGTGATGTGACCAATGACATCATGCAATATGATTTACCATTTTTCATTTGATTTTTTTTTTTTTAATTTACATGAACTGAGCATGTCAGAGTGCTACATTGAGGGTTAAAACAATATTAGACTCCACATTACAGGTGGAGACATGCATGCTAACAAAATGGAGGAAAGCAAGTTGACATTTGTGGTAATAAAACCTATATGCTAATTTGTGCTGTTTGACTGAATAGAATATTGAGGTATAAACATTAAGTGTTTTTTTATTTTTCTATTAATCAGGCTGTAGAGAGACCATACTGTCCTACCATGAACATCACTGGCTGCTTTTAGCTTCAGTTCTCAGTGCTGCTTGGTTTCTCAGCATGTTTATTTAGTACTCGGTTTGCAGGGTTTTCTTTTGAATTAAACAGCTTTATTGATAATTGTCTGTAGACAGAGCATCTGTAGAGGCTGCGTTTCACGGAAGCGTGAGCTCCTCAGATGCGTTAGCCTCAGATGTGATTCCTGCTGTCGCTGTGCTGCTGCTGAAATTGACAGATGAGGATCAAAACTATGAAACCTACTTTACTTACAGCTGTACAGAAGAGCTTTTCTGATGGGGAACAAAACCCGCTCTTCTCCACTGCAGCGCTGCTCGATCAGAGATCACTAATGTAGCACAGCAAGCTAACACACTTCATTAACAAATCAGATAGATTTAATGATTTGACTGTGAAGGTATATTACACTCAATTACACTAACAGATACTTCATTTTATTCAGCATTGGCGAGTTCCAAAAAACATATGTACTTGTACTCATTATTGATGCAATCCTAGCATATTCTACACTACACATGGATGAATCCATGAATCCATGTTCCAAGCACTTTGCACTATCCATTTATTTCTGCAGTCTCAACTTCAGCATACGTATGATAATAAAGCCTAACCTACCCACATATGGCAAGGTTTTTTGAGTCACCTAAAATGTATTATTATGCTGTACAGGTCAGAATCACCTTCCATGATGAGTTTGTGCACTGACACGTCTGCCAGTATAAGTGGGACAAAACATGAGGACGACATAAGGTAATTCACCACATATACCCTCTATGGAGGAAGACAGCTTTGTAACTGGAACCAAAAGAAATAGCCCAGTTCTTTCTGCACTGATGGTGATGAGATGCCAGTGTCTTTCTGATTGCATCTAAGCATTCCATAACTTTGTTTAACAGTTTCAGTAATGTTTTAAAATCATATCTAATTTTTTCTCTCATTTTAGTGTGGCATCTGTACCATCAGCTGCAGACAGTGGTGTAGTTGTGAAGACTGGCCGGTCACGTGAAATAGCTAAGAAGTTTGATCGTCATGAACACAGACCATTCTCTCGCTATGCTGAAGCTGGAGATGTGGCCTGTGATTTGTGTCAAGAAAGAAAGTTAAAAGCATACAAGTCCTGTATGACCTGCCGTGCCTCCTTCTGCGAGAGACACGTCATGGATCACTACAAAATACCTGCACTGCAGAGCCACGTATTGGTGGAGGTCACGAAAAACCTCAGTATAATTCTGGAGGATGCTCAGCAGATGAAAATCAAGGAGATGCAGGAGAAAAACCAGGCTCTAATGCAAGAAAACCTGGCCTTGAAGGATGAGAACTCAGGTCTGAAGGAAGAGAACAAAAGACTGAAGCAAAAGATCTGTGAACTGAGACTTCCAGATTACATCTGCAAAGGGAAGACACCCCTAGCAGGTGAGTGTCTGGAAGAAATTATCATTTTATCTTCATTATCCAAGAGTTAAGTCTATGCAGGGCAGAGAGACTCAGGTTCCGCAGTGCGGTTTTCCCAGTGAATTCTGGGCCAGTCCACATCAGTCACATTGTTTTTCTTTTCTTTTCTCAGCTAACGTGGTGTGGGATCCTGCCTCAGCTCACTATGCACTCATTCTATCTGATGATCTTCTCAACGCTCAGAAATTTGACAAATGGGAGTGCATCCTCGCCACAGAAGGTTTCAGCTCTGGACGGCACTACTGGGAGGTGAAGGTCAACAGTGAGTTCATCATTGGGGTCACCAGTCAGGCTGCTCAGTGGAAAGGGAAGTTCATCTTCTATCCCAGTAAAGGCTTCTGGTGTCTCTGTCACTACAGACAGTCCTTCACAGCTCTGGACGAGCTCACCAAGTGCCTGCGAACTGAAACCCTACCCTGGGTGTTGGGGGTCTGTGTCGATGTGGATGAGAAGTGGGTCACTTTTTACAACACTGAGACTAAAGCTCACATTTACACATTCAGACCCATGAGCTTTGCAGACCAAGAGCAGATATATCCCATATTCAGCACTTTGGTGAAACAAGAAATGGCTTAAACCAGGGGTGGCAAACTGCAGTCCTAAAAAGGCCAGCATACAGCATAGTTTAGTGATTTTCCTGCTCTTAACCTAACTAACCTGACGAACTGAATCAGGCCTTCAAAAATTATAATTTAAGAAATTCCATTAGCCTAACCATGTATTGTTCCTGAAGTCACTGTGAACTGTGAGCCTGCATTTAGCTGACAATACAGTCTATGTTAAGGTCCTTGATTTCACTGCCAGTCCTAATGTGTAATGCAAGTGTACATCCAGGGCTGGGATGTAATGGAATACACGCATTAGGAATACATATTCAGTGTACAGAATTTAAGTATCTTTTCAATCCGGGTCATATTTTGTAATGACAGTATTCAGAATACAGTTACTTTACATTTTTAGGAGAATACTTTTAGAATACTTGCCTACTAAATAAAAAAAAATGTATATTAGCACACAGCATGTAAAGACAGAAGTAAGCTTCTTTACAAATGCTAAGGTTCCTGTTAAAGCCTTCCAAGTGCATGTTAGATAATATAAATGTATCCAATCTGCATTATGCAAATGCCAGTCAGAGCTTTTGGAGCAATGCGCATAGGTTACTAAGATAGCTCTTCTCAATATTACATCTCTTACAACAAACCTTTTTGATTGATTATTTTATTACAGCCCATGCGCTTGATTTTAATGCTTTTAACAGAAACACGGTTATAGGAAAGTAGTACTGAAACCGTATTAACTGTGTAGCTGCTGTATTTGATGATTCTTTCCAATGCAAGCAGTTATCATTGGGTGATTTCACATCCTTTGAGTATCTTTGTGTGGTTCAAAAAAGGGGTATCAAGAATACTACTAATACTTGTCCACAGGCCTCCAAACTACACTGCCAAGTTTATTGACGAATTTACAGATAATGTCTTATTTCCACCGACTTTGATCATTTTGTTATTGCTGGAGATTTTAACCAGCATATCGACAATCCAAATGACAATTATGCCAACAAAGGTGTGACACCTGTGGACAGCAGTATAACAGAGCCAACGGAGCCCCTCACTATAGGGGTTCAGACTTCATCATGTACCATTTCTCCTGGTTTACACTGCACATGCACTCTTCCAGTTCTGGAGAACATGGTGAACGATGACTCAGACTACATCACTTTATTTCACATCTCTGTTGATGATCAGTGCTGATCACTTTCCTGCTCATTCTTGCTGATGTTCTGATCAGGTCCCAATAACCTGAGGAACATCTGCTCTTACCTATATTCTTGTTAATACATGAGCATTATGCTCACTGAATGTACACTTTCCACCACAGTTCCCAGCCCTGTATATTGATGTCTTTCCCAAAGATCTGAATGCAGAATCACTAGTCACTGCTCCTATTGAACCACTGGCCAGTTAAAGCTCCTGCCATTCATACCCCAATAATGAACCCTCATTCGAAGTCACTTAGATTTTTATTCTTTTGATTTTCTTGGTTGTCTGGGCCTTTTATACATGCCATAGAGAGTGTTACTATTGCTTAATTGCTTATTGTACCATGCAGTGTTTTTGTTTGGTAGCATCTGCACCTCACTATGTTTCTTCACTCATTTATTTAAGCTTTTCCTTTAATTGGTCACTTTTCTGCGTATTATATATGACTAGTAAGTCAAATGTTTTTTCTTGTGGACATGACACTCTTGAAATCCTGCTTGCAGTTCACTTAGCAACATTTCTAGAAAATGTAGAAAGCAAGTTGGCATTTCCATTTGGCTTAGATGAGCCCAGGGCCGTAACTAGGATCAGAGTTTTAGTGAGGTCCGTTTCGCCAAAATGTTACCTACATCTCAGAGTGAATAAAATAACTGTCAAATATGAGAATTACACCAACTGTACATTTCTCCACCTTTTCCTTTCATTTGTTCCTTCCCCATCCTTCCATGAACTGATATTACTGTTCCATAAACTGATTTGACTCCTATCCTGTTTGTGTATTTAATTAATAATTTAAATTCTCTCTCTCTCTCTCTCTCTCTCTCTAGCAGGAAAGGTAGCTACTCAGAGTTAAGACAAAATACAGTCTGTTGTACTTGCTGAATTCTAGAACCCTACAATTGTATTTTGGGTCAATTATAATAGAAATGATAAAGTATTCGCCTTTCACAGTCACACATGCCATATGTTGTTATTTTCGGGAGACCCTGGGCTGATCAAATATGCCATTGTTTGACATGTAAATGCTAATATTATGTAATATCTTTATTAATCTGGGTCATTTATCAAAAATGTACCTAGCGCCTGCAAAATGTAGCATTTTTGTGCATATAGAGATTTTAAACAAGTGCAGTTGTAGTTATCCTTTCAGAAATTGTTAGTATGGAGCGTGTGAGCTGAAAGTGCAAGAATTTTGATGGTGACTCGTTCTATTAGTTATTATTAGTAAAAATAAACAATTAGCATAAGGCAGACATGTTTTTTTATTGATTTTCTGTCCTCTTGGATTCATGCCAAGTCCTAAAACTCTGAGACAGGGCTAAATAGTATTCATTTTATAAATCCTATTTGTCATACTTGTTATTTATCTGTCAAAATGTGTTTTAGGGCCTGTTTGTGTGATTTTGAGGGAAAAAAGTGTACTCATTGTGTTTAATGGGACACTGCAGTTTTATCGTACCCCATGGCTAAAATCTCCACAGAGTCACTCTGAACACACAGGGTAAGTCCTGATGGTCAGCATGGTGTGTGAAGTGCGTTGCTGTTTTTAATACATGATACTATACCATCACCAAGATACAACTTTAATTTCTCATCTATTCACTAATCTAGCCTACTATGGAGACTGTAGCCTAAATTGTGCAGCTACTGGAACTAGACTAAAGCATGTTGATTTAGCCAGCAACACTTTGAGTGCTCCAAATAAAAGAAATTAAATGTTATATAATAAAGAGTGAAAAAGAATAATGAGTTGTTGATGTTATATTAGCATATAGCATGTGTGCTGCATGCCTGATCATCTAAAGTCTGTTACTCTGGTACTCAGGGCAGCATAGCGACTTGTACAGAGATGAACAGAGTGGGCAGTTCAGTCTATGGCCGAACCACAGCTGTTCTGAGGGCAGCCGAGAACCTCTCAATGCTTACTGTGTAGTTTCATCACATCACACAGTACATTGAATCTCATTAAACCCTTCTGAAACTTCCTAGGATCTCGGTGTCCTAACATTAGTCACGAACGCTAGCCAAGTTACTGAAGCAATTGCAGATAGTAACTGTCGCTAAGCAGTGATTGGAGGGTTTAGAAAATAAAGGCAGGCTTTGATTGGCCATAATACAGTGACAGCGCTCACAGAAAACAAACTTCATCCCAGAAATGCAGCATAATAAATATTCTATCCCGATTTCATTGGGTGGCCTGAATACCGTGGCTGCGCCGCTGAGTAGACCGTATTATCATAATGACACTGTTTGTACATTTTCTCATGAATGGAGTGAAAAAACTCCTCAACTACAGAGGTCTGGACCTCTGTGTCCTCATAGCTAATTATGGCCATGGATGAGCCCTAAGATATGAGAGCCTAACTGCCTCGGGGGAGTAGGTCGTGACATCAACAGATATCAGCACGTAGCAGGCAGCATTCAGCTTAGACAAACATTCCTAAAACTGTCTGTATTTAAAAGACTGATGAAATTAATACAACTCACAGTGCCACTTAACTGCTATAGAACTTGCTGGTGCATCATGCAGTGTATAGTAACCAAATGAGAGTGGCCACCTTTATCCATCTCTCTGATGTGTACAATGAGTCCAATTGGAGAAACAACCCAGAGCCACATCAGATGCCACACTTAGCTTAGCCCAGTGGAGGCATAAAATGACCTCTCCTTTGTCCTCTCTTTATTTTGTTCCCTTTGTTGATTTGTGGTGCAGCTAGATCCTCTGTGACTCCAAACTTTGCAAACGATGCAAATTGTCCTATTTCTTCAACCTTTTATGTAATAGTGGGTGTGGACGGCCTCACAGCTCTGAACAAGTTTGTATTCTCTGGACACGTCGTTAACAACAGTAGTCAGCCAAGAACAATGTCCTGTAGCAATACTGTCTAATACACTGCTGTGTACCTAGCATATTTTGTTGGCTATTATACTATAAATATACTGTGTAGCTTTACAAGCTTTGATATTATGGATATATACAGATATAATTACTTTAAATCAGAACCACACTTTTTCACCAATATGAGGGATATGTCTTGGTGAATGCAAACAAATGAAATAAAAAAATAAATAAATACCATAAATAGAATAAAGAATAATAAAGAGCCAAGTGAAAGGATGGCTCTTTATTCTTTGAATGTACATATGGAGATATGAATATATACATATGAGAAGACATGTACTATTTACAGAATATTACAGAATGATATGAACATATGTAAAAATGATAGTCATATGCAAACGCTTGAACAACCCTGATCAAATTGTTATTGTTATTAAAATAGTATGAGTAGATGACTAAAATAGTATAGAGAAATACTTC
Source organism: Colossoma macropomum (assembly GCF_904425465.1). NCBI lineage: Eukaryota > Metazoa > Chordata > Actinopteri > Characiformes > Serrasalmidae > Colossoma > Colossoma macropomum. Next base: position 1,313,653 of record NW_023494793.1, on the reverse strand, counting down.
TGCAAGTTTCAATACACAATTACTGTTTGTTTGCTCGATTTAACATATTGGGAAATAACTTATTTTTGTCTGTGCAAAACCAACAAAATGTTTTTGAGCAGGGTGTTCAAACTTATGTACATGATCTGTATTAATGGGAAATTTTGAATAAGTACACCCTTAATCAAATAGAATAGACATTTAATCAAATAGTTAAGCATTGGCTAAAAGGGAATATTAATGTCTCACAAAAGAGGAAATGTAGGACGCATTGGGCCATAGTCTGCCTGTTCGAGGGCTTCCCAAAAGCAGGTGAACTTGGATGACCTTACTTGCAGGTGCACTCTCAGTGAACTCATGTGAGTCCATCTGATATTCAGTAGGGCCTTGTAGGATCAGATAAACTGGCTGAAACCAGCTTTTTAAAAAAAAAAAACCCAAGGAGAACACAATGAACTTATATAGTGATGTGCAAATCTTTAAAACCCTGAACAATTTTCAATGAAATACAAAGACAACATATCAAATGTTGATTTTTTTTATGCCCATTTTAAATTTTGATGCCAACAACATGTTCCAAAAAAGTTGGGACGGGAGCAACAAAAGGCTGGCAAAGTTGTGTAATGCTAAAAACAACAACAACAACAACAACAACAACAACAACCCCACACACAACAACTGGTGGTTAATTGGCAACGGGTCAGTAACATGATTGGGTATAAAGACCATCTCAGAGAGGCGGAGCCTTTCAGAAGTAAAGATGAGGAGGGGTTCACCACTCTGTGAAAGACTGCACCATCAAATAGTGCAACAATTCAAGAATAACGTTTCTCAACATAAAATAGCAAAGAACTTTTGTTTTTCATCATCTACGGTACATAATATCATTAAAAGATTCAGAGAATCTGGAGAAATCTCTGTATGTGAGGGACAAGGCCAGCAAATACTGGTTTTTGGCCACGATCTTTGGGCCCTCAGATGGCACTGCATTAAAAACAGACATGATTCTGCAGTGGAAATCACTGCATGGGCTCAGAAACACTTCTGAAAACCACTGTCTGTGAAAACAGTTCATCACTGCATCACAAATGCTAGTTAAAACTCTAAAACACGAAGAAACCAAATATAAAACAGGATCCAGAAACACTGCCACCTTCTTTGGGCCTGAGCTCATTTAAAATGGACTAAAGCGAAGTAGAAAGCGTCCCGTTTATGATTATGAAATGAAAAATACGACAAAGAAACTGTTGAGCAGCTGAAATCCTGTGTTAAGCAAACATGAGAAAACATTTCACTTTCTAAACTACAGCAGTGTCTCCTAACACTTACAGCAGTTCCCAAACACTTACAGAGTGCTGTTAAAGAAGAGGGGATGAAACACAGTGGTAAACAGGCCCCCGTCCCAACTTTTTTGGAACGTGTTGGCATCAAATTCAAAATGGGCACATTTTTAAAAAAAATTCTCTGTTTCAACATTTGATGTGTTGTCTTTGTACTATTTTCCTTTAAAATATGGTTTACATAACTTGCACATAATTGCATTCGCTTTTTATTTACATTCTGCACAGCATCCCAACTTTTTCTGGAAATGAGGTTGTAAATGTTTAGCAACATAAATAGGACAGAGGTGAGGATCCCCCAAATGGGGTTGTATAATTGTATGTTTTGGCATTTTAAGGTTATTAGTCTGGGCTGAGTTTCTCAAAAGCATTTTAGAACAAAGATGCTTCTGGGAAACTGGGCCCTGGTTAGTTTGTCTTTTCTGGTTGTATTTTTATTTCTCTGGCTCAAGGCCTGTGTATATTGGCCTGTCATTTTTCAAGACTTTCATCATCCTGTTTTTGGAGACACATGTAGTGTCTTTTCCTGGAGACTGAGGCTGAGAAAGAACAGTAAAATAATATAAATAAGAGAATCAGAAAACAAAAGACACTTCCTCTGTGATGAGAGGAAGAGCAGCTCTATGTTTCACCTGTTTGCTCTTTGTGGAACAAACACTGTTTGTATGATTTGGAACCGTTCCTTGTTTAAGCCTTCTTTTTGGCTTTTGAGTAGTTTTGGGGTCATTTCTCTCTTTTGTTTTTCCAGCCCTCATTTCTTTTCTTTCTGTTTAAATACCCACCTGGGCTAAGTACCATACCGGTCACCCCTCTACAAAGGCGTGACAAAGAGCTGCTGTTTGCCAGGCCTTAAGTAGAGGAGTCCACAGGTGTGCCAGGTTGGACCTAATCAGCCCAAGGGCTTCTGGGAATTGGAGTTCCCTGAACTTGTGGCACCTCGCCGCAGTTGCCCTCTGCTGGCAGCTGCCGGCAGCACAGGCCGGACCCTTACAGGGAATTACTCTAATCACTGTATGATTGGTAAAAAACTAATAAAATATACAAAAATAAAGTTCACTCACAGTCCTACTGTTACTCCTTATTTTTTTTTAACTTATTACCAACTCACACATTTTCCATCAGTCTTTCAGGGGCTCTAGTGTTCCTTTTGGGTCTGTGATTAGGAAAGTCAATTGTTGCAGGCTCAGGTTGTTCAGGGTCAGGGTTCGGTTCAGTCTTTGCTTTGTCAACAACAGTGTATACTATTAAATCTAGTTGATATATCGCATATTTCCCATTTTGAGATGGTTGGCACTTATTATAAGATTATTTATTTTATTTCTAGACATTATTTAATTGTTTTAGGTCATTTTATTAAGTAGAATTATCTCACTATATTGGCAGATAATTTAGCTGATTTTAAGCACATTTCTTACAAACAGGCAAAATTATCTGCCAATATAGTGAGATAATTTTACTTAATAAAATTCCCTAAAACAAGTAAAGATTGTCAAGAAATAAGGAAAATAATCATAAATTAAGCTTACAACAATCTCAGCAAGAGAAATATTATATTCATTGACTATCCATCATCCAAACCGCTTATCCTTCTGGGTCGTGGTGGGGTGCTGGAGCCTATCCCAGCTGTCATTGGGCGGAAGGCAGGATACACCCTGGACAGGTCGCCAGTCCATCGCAGGGCAGACAGACAGACATACACATTCACTCACACACACACATATTCATTGACTATTTTTAAGATAATTTCGCTTGACAAGATAGTATTTTTTGCAGTGCTTTCTACTCTGCCAGACTGCATCTCTGAGCTTTGCTGAATCCCCTGGGTTTGAGAGTCTCTTCTTCTCTTCTGTCATGCAGTCTTGTCTGTTTGGCCTTTCATGCCTCTTTGCTGCTCTTCACTGGAGTACAGAGTGGTGTGGTGAGTAGATCCTCATGAATAAGAAGGTTTGTACCAATCCTTCAGCATCTGTGTTGGTGATAATCCAATCTCCACTGGTGCACGTCTGTAGATCATCAGACTTTCTGTAAAGTAAGTTCCTCTTGACTGAGATTCCTACCAGTCCATTTGAACTGGGAAAATTGAGGCATTGGGCTGAAAACCCCACTCTTTGAAGAACTGCTGGAATATCTGGAAAATTGAGGACAACTGTCTGCAAAGACAATACATGGAACTCCACGTCTAGCAAATGTAGACTTCATGAAGGCTGTGACTGCTTTGCTGTTTGGTGTCTGAGTTGCTACTCAGAGTAGTTTGATGGTCGTCTGTCTCTACTATCTTACTTTTACCTTGGAAGTCCTACAGATGTGCTGGGTGCTGGATGTGGAGCCAGACGTTCTGCTTGTTGCTTTGGCCTGTTTCAAGCAGTCAACCATCATGGATCTTGCGGAGCATTTCTTTCCTGAGGCCTGCATGGTGGTACTTGGTGCCTTTGTAGACAATGTCATCCACTACAGTGAGGTTGGACATGCATGTCCTGTAATCATGCAGTAAAGCTGGACAGTGCTTTTTCTGACCAGACCACTCATTTTGTATTTGTGCATCCCTTGTTTTGCTCCTATTAGTGCTGATGAAGTGTATGCAGGTGGCTGCCATGCATCACCATATCACCATACTGCTGAAGAAGAGCTGCTCACAAGCCATTTTGGGAAGCATCTGCTGAAAACCCTGTTCCTTTGGTAGGATCATAGAACCTGAGCACAGGATCTGCAGCGAGTGCTTTTTTTAAATTCCAGCATTTCTTCTGTTCATGTGACCATTTCTGTGGATGGACATGGACATGGTAAATAACCATCACTAGAAACCTCCTTACATCATCCTCGTTCTTTGGTTTCTCCATGTTCTCGATTTCAGATGTTTTTTCTGAAATCTGGCTTTGAACCATTTTCTGAGACAACCCGTGGGCTCCAGTCAGGAGGCAGCTGTCTAAGTAGGCAGTATTTTAAAATGGCAGCATTTATTTTGACCAAATTTGACGGCTGCATCGCATGTATCCTTCTCATCAAAGGCAATCCCACAATACTGTTCACCTGTTTACCGGCCGAGAGTTCCATCGCTTCAGTTTGGTAAACGTGGCGGACAGAGTGGCCGTTTCTGCAAACCAAAGAGTTTACGAATGTAAATTATTTCTTGCCTTCTGACTTTACTGTTTTATTTGCTTTTTGTATTTATAAAAGTATTTAACATATTTGTGTTTATAGATCTAAAGAAATTGTTCTTGTGGTGGACTAACGTTACAGCAGTGGAGAGCCGCTTCTGAGGAACTGAGGAAGAGGAACAGTTATGGGGAGAAAATTGTGCTTAATTACTGAAAACAGCTCACTTTTCCAGTGTGTGTGGGGGGAACACGGCAGAACCAGTGCTACAGACTGACGTTCTCCCTGAACGATGAAAAATACTTTAACTTACTGGATGATGTAGAAGATCAGAAATAAAATGTTTATGCTTAATTTTGCTGCTCGGCTTGTCTGGTATTGCTGTGCTTATCACAGTCACATCAGTGTGAGGTGAATGTTCATGGCTAAATTTCAGACTAGGAGCTCATAATTCAGATGAGAATGCATAAAATAAAATGCATATTAGCAGCTTAACAGATTGTGTGACCCCTTTTTATGAGTGCATTTTGTACAAAATTGTGTTGTTTTTATCTTTTCTGTGCTAGAAATAAAGCAAGTTCATTAAGGTGGATGAGGACAGTAAATAAGTAAATGTATATATAATATATAACAACAGACAAACAACTCCCTAAAGCAGCCTGTTCTTCATTTACAAATTTCTTTTACAGTGAGATGATCCACCTTTACAGTCAGAGGTGAGTGTAAACTAACCAGAGACTGAGAGTAAACAGATAAAATGTGTACAGCTCAGTGAAACTGACAAAGAAGCTGCTGGTGTCAGAGTCCAGACCTCAGCTGTGAAGGCTGGCTCCAGGGCTTCAGCACTCCTGGCCACCAGGGGGAGACGAATATACATAAATATAACACAAAGGCAACTGCACATTTCTATTGTGGTCCAGACGACACATAGGTTTATTCATTATTCATGAAAATAGTAATTGTCACCAATACTAATAATAATATTAACCACATAACTTCAGCTCATGTTAAACTAGCTGGCTAAGTTGTCCGGCTATCTTAGCCTAGCATAGTTAACACAGTATGGAAGATTAACACTGATTGTAAGAGCTGTGACTTTTCTGATAAGTGTGTGAAGCTAAACTCAGAAATATGAAGAGTAATGGTTTTTATTTAGCTAAGTAATCCTAAATTAATGTGTTATTATATTATCTTGTCTAGTAAGTAGCTGTTAGCCATGCAGTTAGATTTGGTGAATCAACATTCAGTCACACATACAATTAGGGCCGAATGATTTGGGTAAATTATATGAAACTTATTGCGATTATGAATTAAATGTGATTGTTTCTATAAATTGAGTTTCAAGCCCTTTTTCACTTAGAAGAACAGCTCGTCTGTTTATTGGACGAGTGCTGAGTGTAGAGTGCTCTACTGCCAGTTCACCAGCTATTAGGCCAAATTTCTCCATTTAGAACTGTTTAAAACAATAATGAATAATATAGGATAGAAATACTGAAAATATTAGAATGAAGCTCATTGCAGGTAGCTTTCACTGCCTGCTGCTCACGTTCTCTATACCTTCTCTTTATATCTCTGGATTAAATGTCCCCCAACACAGCCCTGATGTAGTAACAGCTGCTGTGAGGATCATCTTCCTTCTTTTTAAGGAGCTGTAATGTGTGTTTTCAGGTGATCTCAGGGTGAGAATCTGGACGCTCTGTATGTTCAGTCTGGATAAATAGTTATGGTTTGTTATAAAGTGATGATGAGCTCTGTAGAAGCTGCAGCAGAAGAAAAAGTTTTGCTCTCATTATTTGAGAAGCTCTTGCTGCTTTTCACCTGGTCTGAGAATTTCCCACCAGGAGGCGCCACATGAACATCCTTCCTTCAAAGTCGAGTGTGAAATCACAAACTACAAAATGAAAGTAATGAAATAACAATGCACACATATAAATAACAGTAATGCTGAACCAAGTACAATTACAGCTACACTGAAAAAATGGTATCTTATCAAATCAAATTATTTTAAATACAGTTAACAAGTCTAATATTTGTCCTGTTGAGATTGTTGCAAGCTTAAATAAATGTATCCATAATTTTGTTTGTTGTAATTAATGTGCCTGAAACCAGCAACATTGTTTGCCAGTATAGCAAGATATTTTTACATAATAAAATGGCATAAAACAAGTAAATCATGTATAGAAATAAGACAACTTTATAATAAGTGCACAACCATCTCAAAAATGGAAATATTAGATACATAGACTAGATCTAACATCATTTAACTTGACAAGATGCCCTTTTTTGCAGTGTGGTCCATATTTTATTTCTAATACATTTGTACTCATAAAAAAGCCAAAAAATACAGATGTTGCTAATCAATAAACTGCAGTAACTGAAGGTGTTTAAAGTGCAATAAATGCCATTTTCATCCATTTTGTTTTCTAGTGAAATAAGTTGTTGGGAGTAAGAAGAAATTTTAGTGCTATATGATGATTAATTTGCCATTTATCTGCCATTAATAGACGAATGTGCTTTTCCAGCAAATACAGCAAACTGGATGCATCCTCTGGGATCTGGAAGGTGAAGTTAGATGAGAAATCTTCAAAGCTCTGCACCTTTAATACATCACAGGTTCTTATGCCGCCCATATGGGGCTCTTTCAGCACCTGAGGTTCATCACAAAACTACCAGGATGTTGTTCCAGCAGATTCAGGAGTACAGACTATGATCGATAACATCACTGTGTGAGGTGGAACCCACTGCAGATCCTGTGCTCAGGTTCTATGATCCTACCAAAGGAACAGGGTTTTCAGCAGATGCTTCCCAAAATGGCTTGTGAGCAGCTCTTCTTCAGCAGCACGGTGATGCATGGCAGCCATCTGCATACACTTCATCAGCAAAACAGACCACGTCTTCAACATGGTGGTGGTAGTATGAGGGGAGGCTGATTGAGGGAGGGGGAGAACTCTGAGAACTTCTGGGCAGCTTCTGCCTGTAGCTAGAAGGCCAGAACGCCCTCATAGCTGTAGTGGGCCTGATGCAGGACTGAGGAACGGGATGGTGGCGGGGATTGTGAACACTTCATCACAGGAACGGAAGGTGAGGATGTGAATTTATAGGGTGTTCGATTGGAAGAAGGAGGGTTTCAGGCATGCTCCTCCCCCCAAACTTCGGTTATAACATAACTACATAAGGAGCTCTTAACGTGTGAGATTCCACCAATTTGTGTACGGTCAAACATTGGACACAGATCACAAGCCACTAGTGCCAATGATGGCCAAACGACTGTCCAGTGAGAGCACACTGAGTGCCAGTCAGACAGCAAAACTATGCTGTAAATCTTATTCACACTCCTGTTAGTCCATGTTTGCCACTGACACCCTCATCACACTCTCTTGTACTGCAGACAGGGAACACGGGATAAATGTAGCATCATGTGCAGACATAGGTACGATAGTAGCATCACTTCCAGTGTGGTCAGAGAGATCAGAGCAGATATAGAGACTAAAGCTTATGAGAAGATAAAGCACTGAAAACAGTCATACTAAATGAGTGTCCTAGTCAGAAAGAGGACTGTCCGAGGTCTGACCTCACTGTGGTGGATGACATTGTCCACAAAGGCACCAAATAGATCATACATGCAAGATCTATGAAGTCTGGTAGAGTATAAGCAGTGTACCAAGAGATGTTGTTCATGAGGGTAAAAAATGCAAGAAATGGATCAAGTCATGCCTCCACACTTTTGTGTGCTTTCATTAGTGTTCTTGAGTAGAAGGAGGTCTGGAGGACGAGGTAGCTGCTCATATCTGCTGCCTGGAGAGAAACTCTTCATAACAGAAGGATTGTAACAGTTGCTACAATTTTTTTTCTATTTGTTTTTCACCAATCATACAGTGATTAGAGTAGTTTCCAGCAACAGTTTGTTTGTGTAGGTTAAACATCTTTCTTTTTAAAAGGAGAAAATATTATTGTTATGCATGCATAATGGGAAACTACATTTCCCAGAAGCCTACAAAGGAGACCAGGAAGGAGGTAGGAGAGGGGCAGCTCAGAAGGCTGTTGTTACAGAAGGTTGTTGTTCGGTGTACAGAGCAGTGCTTTATTAATACAGTAAATTCAGTGCATGCTGGAACACTGCAGTGATACACCTAATAACTTAATTTTTTCTCCTAAAGCACAATGATGGAAAGGCCGGAGTCCGTAGCGAGTGGCTGTTCAGGGGAGATGCCTTTTTGCTGTAAACCAGTTGAAGCCCTGGAAAGGTAGAGCTGAACTACATTCAAACCTTTTACTGTGAACTGATTTGCATTCCAGCATTGCAGTTTTAATGAAATGAATTGAAATAAAATTAGATTTTTTAATCCCTGAGAGGAAACAGTTTAGCGAGAGACGAGACAAAAGTCAGCAGGGCACTGAAAGAGTGGAGAAAAAGAACATTTCTCACTGGTTCCTGCTTTGTTACACTGATCAGATCAGGGTTTTACTGAAACAGGAAATCCTGCTCTGCAGATACTGCAGCACAGCTGTTAAAGTCAAGTAGAGGTAGATGGTTAAAGAGACTGTCAACTCAAATAGTAAAAAAAATAGTAAAACTGTTTTTACTAAACATTAAAAGAATGGAAGCAATGTTTACATTTAAAAATAGGTTTAATGTTTCTATATAATTTCTTTATATTAGTACATTGTAATAATTATTTTTACTTTATATTAGTACTTTAAAATGATAAGCATAGCTTTAAATACTAACAGCAGACAGTATACAAAAGTAATGCTCAGCACAGCTTTCATTCCGTTTATTAATGGACATTAAGGGATGTTTGTTACTTTTGGCTGCCTTCAAATTAATTCAGTGTAGTGTATTGGTTTAATAAGTGTTGTGCCAAATGGATCTAATCATACAGTTAATTTAATATTTCAGTGTAAGTCATGACAGGGCATCATCACCTGCACCCAGCATATTATCTACAGCGAGTAACCACTCACATGAAGAGCCTCTTAATTTCAACAAGCTCCACCTGAAGAAAATGATCATGGATGTGCAGGAAAAGAACCTGGACATGAGGGAAAAGAACCTGGCAGAAAAGCTGGATTGGAGGGAAAAGAATTTGGCCAAGAATCTGGACATGAGTGAAAAGAACCTAGACCTGAGGGAAAGGAACCTGGCTCTGAGGGAAAAGAATCTGGCAGATAAACTAGATCTGATAGAAAAGAACATGGATCTTAGAGAACAGAACCTGGACCTGAGGGAAAAGAAGCTGGTAGAAAAGCTGGACCTGAGGGAAAAGAACATGGATCTTAGAGAACAGAACCTGGACCTGAGGGAAAAGAAGCTGGTAGAAAAGCTGGACCAATGGGAAACGGACATGAACCTGAGGGAAAAGAACCTGGTCGAGAAGATGAACCTGAGGGAAAAGGACCTGAACTTGAGGGAAAAGGACCTGGACATGAGGAAACAGAACCTGGCTGAGAAGATGAACCTGAAGGAAAAGGACCTGAACCTGAAGGAAAAGAAGCTGGTAGAAAAGCTGGACCAATGGGAAAAGAACATGGATCTTCGAGAACAGAACCTGGACCTGAGGGAAAAGAAGCTGGGAGAAAACCTGGACCAATGGGAAATGAACATGAACCTGAGGGAAAAGAACCTGGTCGAGAAGATGAACCTGAGGGAAAAGGACCTGGTCGAGAAGATGAACCTGAGGGAAAAGAACCTGGTCGAGAAGATGAACCTGAGGGAACAGAACCTGGACCTGAGGGAAAAAACCATGACCAACCTGCAGAAAGCAACCACTGATTTGATGGTGACCAATGAACAGAGCCCCCCAGAATACAGCTTGAGAGAGAAGACACCTACAGAAGGTGAGTGACAAACGGATGAACTATGCACCACCTAAATATAAACTATGAGTTTTTCATATGTTCATATTTCACTGTAAGACTGACGAACACAGTTTTGTCTTCAGCAGTGTAGTTTTCCAGTGTATTCAGTGCCACATCAGTCACATTCTGAATTTTGTTTCTCTTTAGGGACGAATATCTACACGAAGAGCTATTACGATGTTGATAGTGACTTCGACTTATATGAATATGTAGTATCCAAAGAACTGAGCCTCTGAAAGGACAGCAGGTTTGATGTTTATAGGTTTGGGCTGGACGGTAAACACAATACAAAGTTGTAAAGCACTGATACGTAATTATACATACAGTTTACAATATCCTCACTGAGTTTCTCTGCCCATTCGTAATAGAAAGTCTGTTTTATGAGGAAATTATGGACATAAAAGCTGACACACAGATGATCTCACCGGGCGCTGTGCGTGATCATATTATTCTTCTTCATATTATCATTGTTTTTATAGGTCTTTTCATTCTGCATGCAGAATAAACAACAGAAATCAATGTTCTTTTTATAACAGTGATCATTTTAGTTATCAGTTTTGTTAGTGATGTATGTAGCCAATATGTTGTGTTTAATACTCAAATAAAAGTAAAGCAGGTAAAATGGAAATGGAAGCTCCTTTGCTCTGACCAGATCCTGAATGATGTCACATTGCATTAAAACACAAGGTCTAAACTAACTTCATAACTTTGCATATTGGGTGTGTCAGTCATTCCCACCTTGGATGGATATTTTCCATATTGTTAAATCGTCTAGTCTGTGTCAGCAGCGGTTTCAGTTTAACGTGTGCTGTACAAATGTTCATTTCAGAAAATCTGATTTGAGTTATTGTACTTAAATGGTTTCAACAATAGATATTCTCAGTCTAGTTGAGTCTGTTCACAGGTTTTACGGTGGTGAGAACAGGCCTATAGTTGACCCATTTCAGCTTTAGATAAACTATAACTCCCACCACTCTCAGTTAGTTAGCTGTCTAGATCATCCCGACTGAGAGAAAGTTGTGTTGTAGATTTTCAGATTTAGCCACAACACTGCAAAAAATGGTCTCTTGTCAAGTGAAATGATAATTCTATTAAGCAGAATTATGTGACTATCCTGGCAGATGATTTAGCTTATTTTAAGAAATGTGTTTGAAACCAGTAAAATTATCTGCCAGCATAGTGAGATCATTTACTTAATAAAATGACTCAAAACAAGTAAAAACCATCTAGAAACAAGTTTTGTAATCTTGTAATAATCGTACTACAATCTAAAAATGAGAAATATTCTATTTTTAAAGTAGATTTAAGATTGTTAAGAGATTTTTTGCAGTGTATGATTTCTTGGCATAAAAATTGTATGTCTATTTGACACGAAAGACTCATTTTTAACTAATGACACAAATGTTCACAAAGGAGTCCTGTAAAATAGGGCTGTATTTCCTTCTGAACTTCCTTTCGCCACTTTTTATTTTTTGCAGTTTTAAAAAGTGCAGTCAGCTCTGAGGACGTCACAAAAACTACAGTACTACAATACCCACAATGCACGCCATCCGCAATGCTATGCAGGCCAGAAGGGACTCTTGTGGGGTTTCAGGAAGTGAGCAGCTGGTTAGCTAGACAAACTGCTGCAGAAATAAAGTTCCTCATGATGTGACATTTCAAAAAAGGAAAATTATAAAACTTATTCTGAGCTCTTGATGTGTCTTTCCTTAAAATATATCATGAAGGGTCAGGGGCGTGTTCAGTCTCAAACACTGCACCATTTTGCTGCAGTTTTCAAGATGAACAACGTTTCATCAAAACAGCATGGCTGCTTCGACTGATCGCGTCACTTCCCGTTTCAAGCTTTATGATGGAGGGGGAGGATCAAAAAGTGCTGCTCTTCACCGCTTGAGTGTTTATATCCAGCGGAAATGAAGCCACATTCTGCAAACCTGTGTGCAGAAAAGTGACATATGGAATTGCACAATCAGTCCACAATTAAGACGGAATTCTTGTGTGTGAAAGGAGAACCAGTGATAATGAGACCCTCCCCCAAAGGAGCCCAGAATCAGGTTACCTTTCCCCATTTATAGCTTTTAAAACAACACTGAATAATGTAGGACAGTAGTGCTGATAACGTAAGAATGAAGCACACTGCAGGTGGCTTTCACTGCCTGCTGCTCTCCTTTATATCCTCATCTCCATTTGTTAAACATCAGTAATGGCAACTAATTACCTTGTTGTGCACTGTTTTGTCTTTTCGGCCCTCAACCCACCACAAACACTGCGTTTTGGCCCCCCAACAGAGCCCTGATATGGCAGTAACTGCTGTGAGGATCATCTTCCTGGTATTTTTAAAGAACTGTAATGTGTGTTTTCAGGTGATCTCAGGGTGAGAATCTGGACGCTCTGTGTGTTCAGTCTAGACAAATAGTTATGGTTTGTTATAAAGTGAGCTCTGTAGAAGCTGCAGCAGAAGAAAAAGTTTTGCTTTCATTATTTGAGAAGCTCTTGCTGCTTTCACCTCGTCTGTTTAAAAAAAATAAAATAATAATAATTTCCCACCAGGAGGCGCCACATGAACATCCTTTAAAGTCGAGTGTGAAATGTACATCACAAACTACAAAATGAAAGTAATGAAATAACAATGCACGCGTATAAATAATAGTAATAGTGATCCAAAATTTAACAGCTACACTGCAAAAATGGTATCTTCTCAAATCAAATGATATTAAATACAATTAATAAATCTAATATTTCTCCTGTTAAGATTGTTGTAAGCTTAGTTCGAGATTATCTAGCTTGTTTCTAGACATTATTTCCTTATTTTAGGTCATTTTAACTAGTAAATGTATCCATAATTTTGCTTGTTGTGATTAATGTGCTTGAAACCAGCAACATTATCTGCCAGTATAGTGATATAATTTTACTTAATAATATGACCTAAAACAAGATAAATAAGGTAAATAACTTTACAATAAGTGCACAACCATCTCAAAAAGGGAAATATTAGATATATCAACTAGATTTCAGATCATTTCACTTGACAAGATACCATTTTTTGCAGTGTGGTCCATATTTTATTTCTGATACATTTGTATTCATAAAAAAGACAAAAAATACAGATGTTGCTAATCAATAAACTGCAGTAACTGAAGGGGTTCAAAGTGCAATAAATGCCATTTTCATCCATTTTTTGTTTTCTAGTGAAATAAGTTGTTGGGAGTAAGAAGAAATTTCAGTGCTATATGATGATTAATTTGCCATTTATCTGCCATTAATAGACAAATGTGCTTTTCCAGCAAATCCAGCAAACTGGATGCATCCTCTGGGATCTGGAAGGTGAAGTTAGATGAGAAATCTTCAAAGCTCTGCACCTTTAATACATCACAGGTTCTTACGCCGCCCATATGGGGCTCTTTCAGCACCTGAGGTTCATCACAGAACCATCAGGATGTTGTTCGAGCACATTCAGCTATGATTGATGACATCATTGTGTGAGGTGCCACAAAACATGAACAAAACAGACAGTGACAGGTGGTGGAACCCACTGCAGATCCTGTGCTCAGGTTCTATGATCCTACCAAAGGAACAGGGTTTTCAGCAGATGCTTCCCAAAATGATTTGTGAGCAGCTCTTCTTCAGCAGTATGGTGATATGGTGATGCATGGCAACCATCTGCATACACTTCATCAGCAATAATAGGAGCAAAACAAGGGATGCACACATAGAATTTGTGAGTTCGGACCGCGTCTTCAACATGGCGGTGGTAGTATGAGGGGAGACTGATTGAGGGAGGGGGAGAACTCTGAGAACTTGGGCTGGAGTTCTGGGCAGCTTCTGCCTGTAGCTAGAAGGCCAGACCTCCTCATAGCTGTAGTAGGACTGATGCAGGACTGAGGAACAGGGAGGAGATGGGGGGGTGGTGGGGAGTGAACACTTTGTCACGGGAACGGAAGGCGAGGATGTGAATTTATAGGGTGTTCGATTGGAAGAAGGAGGGTTTCAGCCATGCTCCTCCCACAAACTTCAGTCATTACTAACTACATAAGGAGCTCTTAGTGTGTGAGATTCCACCAATTTGTTTACGTTTAAACGTTGGAGACAGATCACCAGTCACTAGTGCCAATGATGGCCAAACGACTGTCCAGTGAGAGCACACTGAGTGCTAGTCACACTGCAAAAGGATGCTGTAAATCTTATTTACACTCCTGTTAGTCCATGTTTGCCACTGACACCCTCATCACACTCTCTCATACTGCAGACGGAGACCATGAGATAAATGTAGCATCATGTGCAGACATGGATATGATAGTAGCATCACTTCCAGTGTGGTCAGAGAGATCAGAGCAGATATAGAGACTGAGCCATACTGAATGAGTGGTCTTGTCAGAAAGAGGACTGTCCGACTTCACTGATTACGGGACGTAAAGCTCCAGCCTAACTGTGGTGGATGACATTGTCCACAAAGGCACCAAGTATAAAGGTCATCTGGTAAAGCATAAGCAGCAAGCGAGAGAAGTTATGTACTGGCCTGTGACCAATAAAGACATATCACAGGATACAGCAGCATGTGCACAGCCTGTTTGCATACAATGTTATATCATGTCACTGTGTTAAAGTGATCACAAGATCTCTAAATGTCTCTGGTTTGCATTATTTATGGTTGCTCAACTCGATCTAGCCAAGAAACCACAAGCAGCTTTTATCAAGTACCAGAAGTTGTTGTTCATAAGGGTGAAAAATGCAAGAAGATCACCAAAAAACCTTTGTCTGTGGTCGGGAGGTGTGTGGTGTTGTACTCTGCTCAGTTCATCAGTTGCAGGTGCAGCACTTACAGTCTGGCGTCAGGTGTTGTAATAATAACTGCTGCACCATTTAAGGTGAAACAGGAAAGTTCAAATAGGAAGCTGGCAAATAGGAGGCCAATCTCAGCCAATAAAGTTGTGCCTCCACACTTTTGTGTGCTTTCATTAGTGTTATTGAGTAGAAGGAGGTCTGAAAGATGAGGTAGCTGCTCATATCTGCTGCCTGGGTAGCAGGAGAGTCTCTCAGTTCAGCTGACAAATCACTCTCTTCATAAAAGAAGGATCACGTCCAGCATACGATGTGGCTTTCTGATATTTTTCTCTCGTAATATTGTCCATCCTGCTCTTCACTTCCTGCCCTCCGTCTGGATTTCACATTGGAATCACATGACTGTGAACAACCTATTGTGCTTGAAATATAACAGCAACAAGCAGAATGTCTGGCTCCACATCCAGCACCCAGCAGGCCTCATTACAAGACAGGAGCAGATCTGTAGGACCTCCAAGGTAAAAGTCAGACAGTAGAGACAGACGACCATCAAACTACCTTGAGTAGTGACTCTACAGACACCAAACAGCAAAGCAGTCACAGCCTTCATGAAGGCTACATTTGCAGTGGTCCTCAATTTTCTACATATTCCAGCAGTTCTTCAAAGAGTGGGGTTTCCAGCCCAACGCCTCAATTTTCCCAGTTCAAATGGACTGGTAGGAATCTCAGTCAAGAGGAACTTACTTTACAAAAAGTCTGATGATCTACAGACGTGCACCAGTGGAGACTGAATTATCACCAGCACAGATGCTGAAGGATTGGTACAAACCTTCTTATTCATGAGGATCTACTCACCACACCACTCTGTACTCCAGTGAAGAGCAGCAAAGAGGCACGAAAGGCCAAACAGACAAGACTGCAGGACAGAAGAGAAGAAGAGACACCTTTTAAACTTGAACCCAGGGGATTCAGTGAGGCTCAGAGGTCACACTGCTGGAACTCGGCAGAGTAGAACAGCAGGTGGGTCCTCATTCATATGAGATCATGATGGAGAATGGCGAAGCACTGTGGCTGAACTGTGTTGATCTGGAGTTTCCACCACCAGCTCCTGACCAAACGGTACCTGCTGTTGCTGACAAACGAAAGACTGACCCTAAACAACAAC
This sequence comes from Colossoma macropomum, assembly GCF_904425465.1. Taxonomy (NCBI): domain Eukaryota; kingdom Metazoa; phylum Chordata; class Actinopteri; order Characiformes; family Serrasalmidae; genus Colossoma; species Colossoma macropomum. The sequence continues at coordinate 1,297,438 of NW_023494793.1, read as the reverse complement.
CTGAGCCCACAACAATGGACTTTCCTAATCACAGAGCCAAAAGGAACACTAGCCCCCCTGAAAGACTGACAGAAATCATGTGAATTAGTTCAAATATGAGGACTAACAGAAGGACTGTAACAGAACTACTACTCCAGAAGAATTCTTTTTAAAATATTTTGTTTTTCATCAGTCACACAGTAATTCCCAGCAACAGTTTATATTTCTGTAGGTTAAACGTTTTTCAGTGACACTTTACCGTAGGATTCTCTTCATAAGGTTACATGACGCCTTCATGTAGGTGAATACATGTATACATGAAAATACAGTATGAAAATGTATTGTTTTGCACTTGTACTGTGTCTAGCAGTATCGGAGCTCAGGGGCCAGTGGGTCCCCTAACCTGTTTCCCCCATAAGGATACTTTCTCTGAGTGGACAACAAAGTACTTTTTAAGTCGCTCTGGTAAATGTAAAATGTAATCATAAGCTTGTCATGACAACTGACATAACCCTACATAAATGCTCATTCCAAAAGGTCTTATTTGCTGTTCCACAGGGTTACATTCACCAGTTTAGATCAAAGTTAAAGTAGCTTTTATGACAGATGCTGTGTACTGGAATGAGCATTCGTAAACATTTGTGTGGATGGATGGATGGATGGATAGATAAATAAAACAAAAAGATACTTTATTGATCCCGAAGGACATTTAGCAGCCAGTAGCAGTCAACACAAATAACACAGTACAGTTACAATAATAAAGATGGTACAATATGAAAAAAAGAAAGTACAGGTTCAGCAGAATTGACAACTATAAATAAATCTAGCTCTTTTATTACAAAGAGGCAGGAATCTGCAGGCATATATGCAACTAGAAATATATAAAAATATGCAATAACATCTATCCTGAGATGAAAAAGGCCGTGCAATACTGACTGTACAAGGAGGCGCAGGTAACGGCATGTAACGACAACACTGAATAAATATGTGCAGGTATTGGTACTGAAATAAAGTGTCCAGGTGTGGAGTGTCCAGATGTGCAATAAGGTGTGCAGATGTGCAAGATGTACAGTAAGGGGTCCATATGTGCAGATGGATTTAATAAACTTGTAATTTAATATGAGAGATTCAGTCCTCCTCTCTCCTCCTCGCTCTTCCCTCTTCTCTCTTCTCTCTTCTCTTCTGGCCCCCTGGGAAGAGTTGAAGGATCAAAGGATCTCCTGTCAGTCTGTCGGTTGCGCAGCTCTATCACAGCAAGGTGTAGGGTTATGTCAGTTGACATGGCAGGCTTATGTAGGCTTCATGTAGCCAGAACCCTACAGTGAACCCTACAGTGAAGTGTTACCCAGTTTTCTCTTTAAAACAAGGGAAGATGTTGTGTTATGTTATATAAGCATAATGGGAAACTACATTTCCCAGAAGCCTAGAAAGGAGGGAGACGGTAGTGGGAGAGGGGGCGGCTCAGAAGGCTGTTGCTGTAATTTGAGAGCAAAGTACAGGGTGAAACTGAACTACGCCAGTCAGTCGTACTTTGAGGAGTGTGAAACAACAGTGTGAAGATCTAGAAATGGATCTAACTGAAGAAGAAAAGTGTGAAGATCTAGAAATGGGTGCCTTTGAAGAAGAAAGGTGAGACACTTCATTGTACAGAGCAGCGCTTTATAAATACAGTAAATTCAATGTATGGTTGAAATGCAGGGAACATTGAAATGATACACGTAATAACTCTTACATTTTCCTCCTAAAGGTGGGAGTCCGTAGCGAGTGGCTGCTCAGTGGAGCCTTTTTACTTTAAACCAGTGGAAACCCTGGAAAGGTACAGCTGAACCACATTCAAACCTTTACTGTGAATTGATTTACATTCCAGTGTTGCATTTTTAATGAAATTAAAATAAGATTAGATCATTTTTTATATCTTCATTTTTTATTTTATCATTCATAGTTTAGTAGGAGTCGAGAAAAAAGTCTGGAAAAATAAAGTGACAGCAGGGCAGAAAGAGTGGAGAAATGGGACTTTTCCACAATCCTAACAGACCACTCCTCACTAGCTCCTGCTCCATTGTCTGGACCGGAAGGGTTTAACCAAAACAGGAAATCCTGATCTACAGATACGGCAGCTCTGCTGCTAAAGTCAAACATGTTTACCACAGAAGTAGATGGTTAACCCAATTTCAAACATTGAAACTGATTTTTATTAAACATTAAAAAAAGTAATGAATACATTTAAAAAGTAGATTTATATTATCATATAATTTCCTTATATTAGTAATTTGTGTTCACTTATTTTTAAATTAAAATAATAAACACAGCTGTCAGTCATAATAGGGTCAGTACACATTAATATACATAATTAAACAAGTACACAGCTGCAACACCATAGAGATTAAAGATTACGCTTGTTATGACTGATACATGTTAATATGAAAAATAAAGCTCAGCACAGCTTAATTCAGTTTATTAATAAACATTAAGGAATGTTTTATGCTTTGGCTGCCTTTAAACTTTCCATAACTTTGCATGAGAAAAAATTAATACATGCAGCGTGTTGGTTTAATAACTGCTGTGTGAAATGGACAAAATTACAGTTAATTTAATATTTCAGTGTAATGTCTGACAGGGAACCATCACCTGCACCCAGCAGTTCATCTTCAGCGAGTGACCACTCACATGAAGAGCCCATAAACTTCAACCAGAGGAAACTTCACAAGATTATAGAGCAGCTGGACCAGTGGAAGAAGAAATTATACCTCTGGGTAAAGAAGCTGACTGAGGACCTGGACCAGGGGAAGAAGAAATTATACCCCTGGGTAAAGAAGCTGGCTGAGGCCCTGGACCAGAGAGAAAAGAAATTCGACCAGAAGCAAAGAAAACAGGGGGAATCAAGAGGGAAATGGAATTAGACCTGAAGGAAACGGTACTAGACATGAGCGAACATATCTTAGACCTGAGGGAAATGATGTTAGACCTGACTGGGGGAATGGACCAGAGGGGAATTAAATTAAGCGAGTGAGAAACCAGGTCGGCAGGGAGAGAGCCGCGAGTGGGGAGGGGGCGGAGCGCAAAGCCCGAGCTCCTCCGAGTAACCCGAGTGACGCGAGGGACGGCGGGAGGAGGAGGAAGACGACGACGGCGCCGGCAACAAGAGGCACTGTGATATACGTCATTTATGTGATCTGCGCATCACGTGACAGACAGTGTTGTGTAGCGCAGAATGAAGAGTACACACCATGTGGGTGAGCTGAATAAAAGAAGACTCGTTCATAAATAAGTCTTGTTGCATGGTTATAAAACAACAACAGGACACGACATGGTACCAGGAGTTTCTTCGAACTCAGGTCTTGCGTGCAGATGAGCATATGACTACAAAACTTGACGCAGAGGCAAGCGAAAACCGTGCAGTCTGCTAGCTAATTAGCTAATGCTAGCTAAGAACCGGGAAGATGGAGCAGTATTTGAAGCCTCCAACAG